>NC_135168.1:7592130-7912130 GCF_041146795.1 Maylandia zebra | reverse complement strand
GGTCCTTTGCAGCAAATGCAGGAAGTTTGACAATGTGATGTCTATTGTTGTGAAATGCATCAACCAAATCAGATCCAGGGGCTTAAAGCACCGAAGGTTCTGTGCTTTTTTAGAGGAAATGGAGTCAGAATATGGGGATGTGCTCGACTTCACTGAGGTACGTTGGCTCAGCAGGGGAAATGTATTAAAGAGACTTTTTGAGTTGAGAGCAGAAGTGAAGCCTTCATGGAGAAGGATGGAGTTAGTGTTCCTGTGCTAACTGATCCCAAATGGCTCATGGACTCAGCTTTTCTTGTTGATATGACACATGAGCTTAATGTACTGAACAAGACGTTACAAGGCCAGGGGCAACTTGTCAGTGCTGCCTATGACAACGTGAGAGCATTCTCCACAAAACTGGCGCTCTGGAAAGCTCAGCTCTCTCAGACAAACCTTTGCCATTTCCCAGCATGCAAGGCACTCGTGGATGCAGGCACACCATTTAGTGCTGACGAGTATGTTGATGTCATTTTGAGGCTACAGGAGGAATTTGATCACAGATTTGCTGACTTCAAGACACACAGAGCCACCTTTCACATTTTTGCGGACCCCTTCTCCTTTGATGTGCAAGATGCCCCTTCTGTGCTTCAAATGGAGCTCATTGAGCTGCAGTGCAACTCTGAACTCAAAGCAAAGTTCAGGGAGGTGAGTGGAAAAGCAGACAAGCTTGGACAATCTTTGAGAGAATTGAGCCCTAGTTTCCCTCGGCTTTCCCGAATGTTCAAGCGGACCATGTGCCTTTTTGGTAGCACATACTTGTGCCAAAAGCTCTTCTCCACTTTGAACTTCAATAAGTCCAAGTACAGGTCCAGACTTACGGATGATCATCTTCAAGACATACTGAGGGTCGCAACTGCTTCCTCCCTCAGGCCAAATCTGGCTCGGCTATGCGAGAAGAAACGCTGCCAGGTCTCTAGCAGCAAGGAGTAGGCAAGAGAAGCCATGTTCAGAAGAACAGTTCATTTTCTACAGTGTTCCATTCATGTTCAGAAGAAGGTTATAGAACTGTTAATACAGACATTTCAATCTAAATACAGCAGATATAGAAGACTGAAAGAAACACACAAGTTCACTGACTAAAAATATCTTATTATTATTTTATTTATGTATTACAGATTGATTGATTTTCTTATTAATTCTTAATTTGTTTATTTATTTTTCATATTTTGTGTTAAAAAATAAAAATAAAGAGATTTGAGAAGATTGGAATTTTTTAACCATGCCTTTCTTGTGGAAAACCTAATGCGGCCCAGCCTCACCCAGGCTCTGCCTGCAGCGGCCCCCAGCTAAATTGAGTTTGAGACCCCTGTCCTACACCATAAATCAGTAAGAGAGGGTACGACCTCTCTCATGGCCCCAAGTGGTGTGTGCATGCCAGAGCACTCTGGAAGGCACACAGAGTCTTTACAGACTACTAAGGATCAAACCTCTATCATCATGCAATCGATTATACAACTCTAAGCATATATGAGTAAATATTTCTAAGCATAAATGACAATCAACAATATAAACCTTACAGCTGGTTTTAATAACAGAATTTATTTGTTTCTCAAACGAGAAAGAGCTATTGAGAAACACTCCTAAATCTTTAGTTCTGAACTTTTCCAGTGGGCCAAGGTCAACATTATCTGCTAATGCTAAATAGGCTGCCGTTATTAACTAATGCTAATTTGATGTGAATTAGCATTATGCACTAATGCTAACACTTTTTAACAATGTGAGTAGCTAATGCTAACACTATTTCCCTTAACTTTATAACATTGTGAACGGCTAATGCTAACACTCTTTTCCCTAGCATTACAACATCTGAGCTGCTAATGCTAAGTAGGCCGCCATTAGCACCTACGTCTATCCATCCATCCATCCATTCGCTTCCGCTTATCCTTTTCAGGGTCGCGGGGGGCGCTGGAGCCTATCCCAGCTGTCATAGGGCGAAAGGCGGGGTACACCCTGGACAGGTCGCCAGTCTGTCGCAGGGCTAACACACAGGGACAGACAACCATTCACACTCACATTCACTCGCACATTCACACCTAGTGGCAATTTGGATTATCCAATTAACCTATCCCCACAAGCTGCATGTCTTTGGACGGTGGGAGGAAGCCGGAGTACCCGGAGGGAACCCACGCAAACACGGGGAGAACATGCAAACTCCACACAGAAAGACCCCGGCCTGATGGTGGAATTGAACTCAGGACCTTCTTGCTGTGCGGCAACAGTGCTAACCATCGTGCCACCGTGCTGCCCACCTACGTCTAATTTAAGGCAAATACGCATTAGAACCTAATGCTCATATCGTTTTCCTTTGCTTTATAGCAATGTGAGCAGCTACTGCTAAATAGCATTAGCTAATAACAGCAGTCTAATTTAATGCAAGTTAGCATCATTTGCATTATAACGATGTGAGGAGTTAATGCTAAGTATGCTGCCATTAGTGGCTAATTCTAATTAGGGGTGAATAATTATTACAAGCTAATGCTAATATCGTTTTCTCTTCCCTTTTAACAATGTGAGCAGCTAGTGCTAGGTAGGCTGAAGCTAGCAGCTAATGCTAAAGCTAAAGATAATTTGATGTGAATTAGCATTACATTAGTGAGGAGTTAATGCTAAGTAGACTGCCATTAGCAGGTAATGCTAATTTAAGGTTAATAGGAATTGGCATCTAATGCTAATACCATATTTTCTTGCTTTAACCCTTTAAAACTGGTCAGAGTGGGCACACTCCGTTTTGCGCAACTATTTTTAAATCCCGGTAGCACTGTAATCACGTGAGCTAGCGCAATAATTTTTTTTGCATATGAAACCTGAGGAGTTGTATTTACATCTTATGCCATCAGCTTGTCCTAGGTTACAGTTTCCTTCCACATATGCTTAGGACTCATATTGCTCTGCTGGAAATAGTTTATTTTGATGCATATGCTGTTATTTTGCAAATTTGCAGTATAATATTTATTTTCGTTTTTCCTGCAGTATATAAAAATTGGTGTATTTCAAAAATAAAACTATGAAGGCACTCAAAATAAATTTCCTGAGGTGGGAAACTATTTTGTGCAACTTTTTTGTATTTACAGTTTTGAGGGATAAGCCTCTTAAATTTCTCTAACTAGAAATATATGTTAAAAAAACAAAAACGATTTTCAATTTTTTTGTAGTTTATTGCACTTTTTTGCAATTTATGTAATTACTATGCACTTAATACATACATATTATTAAAATTTAGGCTGTAATGGTTGTATTGATGTATAGCAACTTGAAATGCTCCCAAAAATGGCTCTACAGCATGTAAAAATATAATATAAGCTCTGGCGGACTTGGTTCTATGGTAGGTCTAAACGGGTTAAATCAATATCAGTAGCTAATCCGATTGTTCAGTCTGACGTCAGGTGAAGTCATTTTTATGCATTTAAGAGCTGTGTTGAATTCAACATTACAAACTGAACATTAGAACTACCCTCTTCTCCAGGATTTTCCTGATTTAACATTTCAATATGACATTTCCAGCGCTTTGTTTTCTCTGCTCACAGACAAAACAGATACACGCATGTATATACAGCCCACGTCCAGCTCTGCATGCACTCCTGCTCCATTTCTATAGAGAATAAACAACGTAACACAATCATTCTCCATTGTTTTCAACTCAACCAGCTGCATTTAATGAAGGAGTTTGAATTTACTTTACAACAGCTGCTGTTGTTTCCTGTCTGCATTCATGTTCTTAACTGTACTCCACACATTCTGAACTGGTGTACCGTAATTGTCGGGCTATAAGCCGCTACTTTTTGCACAAGCTTTGAGCCCTGCGGCTTTTAGTCAGGTGCGGCTTTTCTATGGATTGTCCATGAGCGGATTTGTTTTGTTTGTTCCGCTGTTGTACGGCACTACGTTGCCTGGCGGAAGGATCGGGGTTCAAGAGTGGTATGTTGGTCACATGTCCATCCGTCAGGCAACGTAGTGCAGTACGAGGTAGCGCAAAAAACAAACTTCAAAGTAGCGCTACCCGTTCAGCTGGAGGCCTGGATGATGAGCGGCGATAAACTTGCAAAAAGCAAGTTATGCCCAACTCCACCATTGGATTCTGACAGCGTGGAAAAGTGTGAAAACATCCACGATCACCAACAGATTTCGAAGGGCTGAATGCTGCATGATGGAGAGGAGGACACCGCCACGGCCCTTCTGAGGGTGTTCGACTCTGACACTGACAACGAGGATTTCTTTGGTTTTGAAAGTGACAACGAAAGAAAGAAGCTGAGAGTGGATGACGAAGCCACCCTGAGCCTGTTTGTTTCCGACACTGGAGGAGAGGACTTTGGTGGTTTTAGTGCGCAGGAAGATGGTGGTGAATGACTGACTTTTCTTCTTGTTAAAGCCGTGTCACTGCACCTGAGCCTAAAAGGTAGTCCGAATCAATTGTTCTGGTGTGCTGTAGGTTATTGTTATGTACTACATTTGTTACTCATTTATGAAGCACAGTACATGTTTTGTACTTGTAATTACCGCTACTTGTACATATACCTAAAAAGTTATGCAAATATGTACCCATAACTTGTTTTTCAAAATATTAATAAAAGGGGTGTGTCTCCAAACAGCCATCTCTTTCCTGACAATTCGCTTTGTGCATATTCTCTTACATATGATAAGTCAACATTGAAACACCTGCGGCTTTTAGTCAGGTGCGGCTAATGTATGTACAAAACAGGATTTTCCCCTGATTTTAGCTTGTGCGGCTAATATTCAGGTGCGCTCTGTAGTCTGGGAAATACGGTAGTTCTTCCTAAAGTACTGCAGTATTCCTGCCAGTACATCCTTTTAGTTTTCCTAACTGTTTCCTCTGATGCTCGTTGCTATTCTTTCCTCAATGCAAATTCATGCTAAGCTCCTTCATATCCATCCCTGTTTCTAAACCTGTAATAATTGCTTTAATGTGTCTTTGGCCTAATTATGAGTCTGTCCATATGTTTGTAGTTCCCCACTTGCTTTGGTTTCTTAGCTCTGATTCTCTCAAATTTATCCTTGAAATCATTTACTGGCATCTCTCCCTCTCACTCCCACTATCCCCAGAACACCAGAGTATTCATCTCCTGGTTTATCCTATGGCCTCTTTGCATTTTCTCCAATCATCCCTGTTTCTAGAGTCTCGCCCCATCTGCAGGCAGTCCAAAAGAAACTGCCTCTGCCATTTTCTTCTTCTTAATCTTTGATTTTTCTCTTCACTTTCTCCATTGGGTCTTCTTAGACGCACTTTCCAGAAAGCAGCAACATTTTTTGTGCCCCATTTTTCAAATTGTGCATCTTACTTCAGCTTAATGTGTTTCCTGTTTTGTTTTTACACAGGTCATGTAAAAGAAATCCTACCAGAGACTCGACAAAGCTGAACTGAAAGACAGCACAGGCAATAAATCAGAGCAGCACAGAACTTAAGCTCATGGTCCATAGAAGCTGGGCTCTACAGGTGTACCAGGACAAGCTTAGTGTAAGTCCCTCGAAAAAGTTTCACTTGTGCTGTTTCGGTGTAAATTACTGGTTTGTTTGAACAATTTCATCAGCTGAACCATAAATACTCCAAAACAATTTCTTTGTGACTCAGTGTGATTTTTCATTTTGTAATATTAGCATGTCAAACTCTACATTCTCTACACAGATGAGAAATGAAGTGTATTTAATAATAAAAGTTATCTCTCAGAGACAAAGTTAGTGTCTCATTCAGGTCTGTATCTGAGTAGCCTCAGACACATGCAGTGCTCATATTTTCTGTTTTGTGTGTCACTCAGACCTCTTCCTGACAGGGGCAGCAATTTCATTTAAAGTCCCATTCACTGATACAGGCTGCTGGAGCTCCAACCAGGAGGGTACACACATGATCCAGGGAAAAAAATTATATATGGTCTCTTAGATAAATATTAAGAGGTCCTGTGTTTTACTAAAAAATCAAAGTAGTAAAACACAGGACCTTTGGGTTAGATATAAGGTGATTTGACAAATCATGTCTGTTGTAAATGAGTAAGCCATTTATCGACCTGACTCAGGTTTTAAATCATCATCAGAAAAGACTGAATCCTGACCTGAGAAGTGTACACTTTGGACTCTCCACTGCAGAAAATAGAAGCTTCAGTCCTGAATCCTGCAGGTTGTTGTTACCCAGATCCAGCTCTGTCAGACGGGAGGACTGGGAGCTCAGGACTGAGGACAGAGCTTCACAGCTTCTGTCTGACAGGTTACAGCCACTCAGTCTGAAGAAAGGATGACAAGAAGACATGAAACACTTGTGTTAAAGTATATTCATGGTGCCATGAGGAGCTACTACATTTACAATATTTCAACACTGTTTCAGGACATGCTGGAATCCTTATTGCCTCATGTTACAAAAGACAAATGTGGCAGTTTACTGTGACTTGCATGGATTCATTAAAAAAACAAAACATAAACACTGTTAATTTTTTCCAAATGAAATTGATTAAATGATGTTAATTGATGAAAAAAAAATCGATATTGCTTGATCTGACCTCAGCGTTTCCAGTTTGCAGTATTGACTCTTCATCCCAGCAGACAGAAGCTTCAGTCCTGAATCCTGCAGGTTGTTGTTACCCAGGTCCAGCTCTGTCAGATGGGAGGACTGGGAGCTCAGGACTGAGGACAGAGCTTCACAGCTTCTGTCTGACAGGTTACAGCCACTCAGTCTGAAATCAAGGTGGAAGGGAGACAAGATCAACCAAACAAATCAGAGCTTTATTGCTTTTTTATTGTTTTTAAGCAGAAATCAGTGAGGTGCTGGTAGATTCTGTTCTTTTGGTTTATTACCCAACAACACACACATACACTAATATTTGTGACTTTTGTAATAGTAGCGTTTACAATGCAAAGCAACAGCGATCACAGATTGAAGGGGCCTGAATAAAACTACAATGCAGTGATTTTTAAGATGACCTGTTCTTCCAATTTCCAACAACAGATTTCTCCAACCTTACAGTTAAAAATAATTCTTTATCTCATACTGAATCTTGGTGCACCTCCCCCCAGTTTATTAAAATGAAGAGGTACTGAAGTTGCTGTAAGTGATGTGTGATGCCACTGATTTCCTTTCTGATCCAATACAAAGTAAAATTCAGGATGGTATCTGCGATACTGATGAAAACTATTCCTTCAGAATCAATACAAGACATCATAAGAAAATATGATGTTTTGTATAACATAAAAAGCCTGAATTTTAAAATATTCAGTTAATAATCAAAAACAGATGTGACTGAAAATAATAAAACTGAGAAAAATTTTATGGCCATTCGATCCTTTTACAACCATTGCAAGAGCTTGGTTGGCATAGCCGGCAATACGTTGGATAGTAATAAGTCCGGTGGGTGATGGGCTCCACCAGGGCTGCCCTTTGTCACTGATTCTGTTCATAAATTTTATGTTTAAAGGCTGTATCAAAAGTTCATTCAAGTTACAATATTGTGGTCAAAAGTTCTCCTTTTTTCTTTTATACTATACAACTACGCTGTCTCATGGTTTTAGGACATGGATCTGTCATGGAAGAAATCTATGACCACTTTTAATCAACATTTTAAAAATAAACATGATCACAGATTTACTCACAGAGCTTTGTTGGAGGCTTTGACCACTGGCAGCAGCCTCAGAAGAGCCTCCTCTGAAGCAGAGTATTTCTTCAGGTCAAACACATCCAGATCTTCTTCTGATGACAGTAAGATGAAGACCAGAGCTGACCACTGAGCAGGAGACAGTTTATCTGTGGAGAGACTTCCTGATCTCAGGGACTGTTGGATCTCCTCCACTAGAGAACGATCATTCAGTTCATTCAGACAGTGGATCAGATTGATGCTTTTCTCTGCAGACAGATTCTCACTGAGCTTCTTCTTGATGCACTGGACTGTTTCCTGATTGGTCTGTGAGCTACTTCCTGTCTGTGTCAGCAGACCTCGTAGGAGAGCCTGATTGGTCTGCAGTGAAAGACCCAGGAGGAAGCGGAGGAACAAGTCCAGGTGTCCATTTGGACTCTGTAAGGCCTTGTTCACAGCACTCTGGTGGAGAGATTGAAGTTTTAGTTTGTTAAATAGTTTAGACCATGTAGAGGTTGTTTGTTGTTCCATCAGATTGAGTCCAGAGTTGATGAAGGTCAGATGGACATGAAGAGCAGCCAGAAACTCCTGAACACTCAGATGGATGAAGCAGAACACCTTGTCCTGGTACAGTCCTCTCTCCTCTTTAAAGATCTGTGTGAACACTCCTGAGTACACTGAGGCTGCTCTGATATCGATGCCACACTCTGTCAGGTCTGATTCATAGAAGATCAGGTTTCCTTTCTGCAGCTGATCAAAAGCCAGTTTTCCCAGAGACTTAATCATCTTCCTGTTCTTTTTATTCCAGTGTGGATCTGTCTCAGTTCCTCCATCATACTTGACCTTCTTCACTTTGGCCTGAACCACCAGGAAGTGGATGTACATCTCAGTCAGGGTGTTGGGCAGCTGTCCTCCCTCTCTGGTTTCCAGCACATCCTCCAGAACTGTAGCAGTGATCCAGCAGAAGACTGGGATGTGGCACATGATGTGGAGGCTTCGTGATGTCTTGATGTGGGAGATGATCCTGCTGGCCTGCTCCTCATCTCTGAATCTCTTCCTGAAGTACTCCTCCTTCTGTGGGTCAGTGAACCCTCTGACCTCTGTCACCATGCCAACACAGTCAGGAGGGATCTGATTGGCTGCTGCAGGTCGTGTGGTTATCCAGAGGCGAGCAGAGGGAAGCAGTTTCCCCCTGATGAGGTTTATCAGCAGCACATCCACTGAGGTGGACTTTCTAGGGTCAGTTAGGATTGTAGTTTTGTGGAAGTCCAGAGGAAGTCGACACTCATCCAGACCATCAAAGATGAACACAACCTGGAAGTCTTCAAAGCTGCAGATTCCTGCTTCTTTGGTTTCAGTAAAGAAGTGATGAACAAGTCCCACCAAGCTGAACTTTTCCTCTTTCAGCACATTCAGCTCTCTGAAAGTGAATGGAAATATGAACTGGATGTCCTGGTTGGCTTTGTCTTCAGCCCAGTCCAGGCTGTATTTCTGTGTTAAGACTGTTTTCCCAATGCCAGCCACTCCCTTTGTCAGCACTGTTCTGATTGGTTCATCTCTTCCAGGTGAGGCTTTAAAGATGTCTTCTTGTCTGATGGTTGTTTCTGGTCTGTCTGGTTTCCTGGATGCTGTTTCAATCTGTCTGACCTCATGTTCATCATTGACCTCTGCAGTCCCTCCCTCTGTGATGTAGAGCTCTGTGTAGATCTGATTCAGAAGGGTTGGGTTTCCTGCTTTAGCGATGCCCTCAAACACACACTGGAACTTCTTCTTCAGGGTGGATTTAAGGTTACGGTGACAAACTGCAGCTTGAAGCTCTGAATGAGAAGAAAAATAAACACTCAATTCCAAAAAGAACTAATCTTTAAAACATGTTGCTCCATCTTCCATCTCTGGAAAATGTTCATTTATCCAGCAGCTTAAATCTTTAGATAAATCCTCTTACTGCTCTGCAGACGGTCAGCCAGCTCCTCCTGTTTCATTCTCCTCAGGAAGTCCACTGTGATCTTCACAAACGCCTCTCTCCTGCTGCTCCTCTGACTCTCTAAGCATTCTGGGTAATCTGGACTCAGAACCTTCTGGATCTTCTTCAGCTCGTTCTTCACAAAAGTGATGATGTTGTCCTCCAGCAGCTGGAACAGAATATTTATGAATGAGCCAATCAGACTGAAATCATGGAGCCAAACATCAGATCCATGTTGGACACACTGACGATCCACTGGTCTACAAAGAGCAGCATGGAGATGACCGTGAACAGAACAGATGTAACAGTAGTTGTTGTACATGTACAGACCATAAATATGGAGTCCAGCTGTGTTTGATGCTGCTGGGCAGACTGACCACTGGGAACCTCTGAGCTCTGCTGGTCCACTCTGTGGAGGAACCATGAAGGATTAGATCAACACAGGATAAAGATCCAGGAGTTTCTGCTCAAATAACTTCATCTGAATCAAGTCTGTCAAGTTTTAAACTCTCAGATTGTGAACATATCAGTAATTTTCAGTCTGTTTTCATGGACGTCCTTTCAGTGGTGATGTCAGGGATGATTTTGAAGAAGCTCATCAAACTGAACCATCAGCAGATCACTGCTCCAAAACCAGAACATGATCCGAGTCTCCCTCCACCACCAGAACACCAGCTTTACTAACGTGGTAGATCAGTGTAGTACAGATCAATAACTGATGAGTCATTTGATCAAAATCACTGAGTGCTTCACGTCTGACCCTCTGATGCTTCTGTAGACATTTTGCATATTTAATGAATGTCTGACAGTTTTACATTCATTCTATGAACACAGTGGAAATGTTGTGTTATAGTCTCCATGTTGTTTCCAGCATCATAAATTCTTCAGTTCAGAAAATTAGATTCTTTCTTCACAGCTGAAAAACAACAACATTTATTCTCTATTGAAATCTGCATCGTCCACTCCAAAGGTCACAATCTGAAGGTAACATCTGGTTTTGTTCCCTGTGGTTAACTCTGAGCATCAGTATGGTGGGATTTATCCACTACATCCACACCACTGTGGTTCAGTGTTGTCCTGATGGAGTAACAGCAGCCAGTATGATCCAGGCTTTAGCTGCTGGGTCTCTGTGTGACCTCTCAGACTGTTTAACAGATCAGACACAAAGAGAATCAGAGCAGCTCTGTTCTTTAAAGACAAACATGAACCCACTCAGGTCACACTTTCCCCACAGATATGAGCATCACTGTCCTCAAACAGCAAATGACCAAGTCGAACATTTGGATCTTTTCTCTTTCATTGTTTTCTTTTTAATGAATCTTTGTAACAATCTGAGGATGTTTCAGGTCATATTTATCCAGGAAACACAAACATGTAAAGGAGTCATCACAGCTCTCTGACCTCGTTGCTCCAGGTTCACCACTGAAGTATGGAGGTTGATGTTTGGACCGGTCACTCCTCACAGACGGACAGCTGGACCCTGCAGACTGTGACCTCTGACCTCTGCAGACACAAACATGATTGAAGCAGCTGTGATCACACAGACTGCAGATAATGCAGCTGTTTCCTGTCAGTAACATCCTCTTAGATTAGAGTTCAGCTTTTTACAGGAAAACTGGACAAAACTGATTTTTGTTACAAACTCATTTTCATTTCCTCTCAGCTCACAAACACAGTCAGACAATCAACCAGAGTCAACACTGATTATAATGTCAGTGCAGAATTATTTCTGTTACTCAGTGAGTTCAGCTCTCTGACCTCGTTGCTCCAGGTTCACCACTGAAGTTTGGATTTCGACCTTTGGACCGGTCACTCCTCACAGACGGACAGCTGGACCCTGCAGACTCTGCTCTGTCCTCCTCTTCCTCCATCATCATCTTCAGTCAGTCTGAGAGGTAAACCACAAACACTCAGTGAGTTCACATTAACAGGAGGAACTGACCTCTGACCTGTCATGTGACCATGAAACCAGGTCAATATGTCTGTAGGTTCAGTCATCCAGGTCATGTGATCTAAGGAGCTTGGAGAGAAAAGAGACGTCTTTAAGTTTCTGGAAGACGTTTCATCTGAGAAGCTTCTTCAGCTCTAAAACCAAACGGTGGAGAGTCCCAGATATTTAAACCTGAGAGGGAAAGAAAGCATGTCGCTGACCCACCACTGATGTTATTTCAAGGAGGAAACTGAGAGCCTTTGCACCAGGAGCACAAACATCAGCTCCAGCAATGATCCACTGATGTGTTTTTATTCCATGTATGAATGTTGTTATTGACAGAGATGACGTTTGTGTGTCAGTGATGCAGTGACTGTTGTTGTTACCTGTACAGGCTGGTTAGACTCTATGAAACAGATCATACAGATCTCTGCATGTTAGAAGAGACTATTAAAGGTCATGAATGAGACAAAGGCAGGGAGGCGTCCTTTACAGCTAAACAGCAGAGTGAGAGAACAGCCAGCACCTCTACATTTATCACATTATACAGCACATGTATGATACTGACAGGGATGAGAAGAATTTAGTGATTCTGATCCCATCATTGATATTACTTATTGATTCTCAGTAGCTCTGCTCTGACAGTCACCACCATCACTGAGCAGCATATCAAAGACATTTGTGCACATTAACTGCATGTTGTGGCTCAAATGTTTGTGCATGTTGGAGGCATTTCCTCTTTGTTGTGATCAGTGTTGGTCATTACTCAAAACAGTCATTATTACACATATTACACAGAACACTTTAATTAAAAGTAATGGAGTACGTTACTTCATTACTCCTCATAACATTACTTTGATGTTAAAATGAACAAATGAGCATGTAACAACATAAAGCTGAGGTACAGCCCCACACACCAACACAGATCCTGATGAGGTCACGTGATGTTTCTCTGAGTGTTTATGAACACAAATCAAAGATGAAACAGCACAAAGACACTTCAAAGTGATTCTACTGTAGAAACATGAACAGGTAGAAACCTGCAGCCTGACTGCTCATCACTTTGTTACCTGTTCAAGTTCAGCAGCAGCAGCTCACTTTATCACGGTGCTGGTCTGGGGTCAGTGTTTACTCAGCTTTAACCTCACTCTGGGTTCTTGGCTAGCTTAGCGTTAGCTTAGCGTTAGCTTAGCATTAACATGCTGTCAGGTGTCTCGTGTGTAAATATTAATCACAGTGACAGTAAAGGAGGTAAAGGGCTGTGACGTCATCACGTACGCTGCGTCCTCTGTGGGCTCTGAGTGAACTCAAAGTACAAACTACAAGTACACAAACACGAACGTAGCTCAGAGTGGCGGACACACTCGGCCTCGTTGGTCCAGCTGTGAGTCCGTTACCGTGAACTATGGAGCGGCAGATTTGTGCTGAACTAAGCTGCACACAGCTGATGTTAGCCAGGAAACATTACACACTGACTTTAATGGAGAGACCGGAAATACAAACACACACAGTTTGTTGTGTGAAGAAATCAAACACGAGCTGAACAAACAGTAAAGTTCCTAAAGACAAACTGTTAAAGGAGGAAACAAAGCAAACTTACAGTTTCTTCACACACCAACAACAAGCTCCACTCCACACCTGGACACTAAACACGGACACACAGGTGAGCTGCTTCCTGGAAGGAGGCGGGGCTCCACCTGAAACTCAGCACAGGTGGGAGGGGCTCAGCTCTGTGTGTGCTGATGTGTTAACTTTAAAAATATGCCGTCTGACTGCTCAGACTGAGTCAGAGTAAAGTTCACATGCTGACGTGTGGAGACATGAAACCTTGTTGTAGCTGCAGGTGTGAACACACTGATCCCAGATCAGCTCTGCTGTATTTGTAACATGAACATTTCTGCTGCAAAGCTTCAAATGTTCAGCATGTTTCTCTGTTTCCAGTCTATAGATCCAGTCACACTTTCTACCTTCACCTGTGCAGTAAAGACTGAGAGCAGAGCTGAAAGCAAGCGTCCAATCAGTGAGCAGCATCAACACCTGAGCTTCATTCAGACTCTGTTATTGAAGATGTTGTTGGTACAAAGTTCATCTGCTGCTCACATGAATCCATGAAAGATTTATTTCACTGAATGTTTCTTCAAAGCTCATTTCAACCTGTTGAAGTCATGAATGAAAGTGCAGACTGAGAGTGGATCACATGATGTTTGAGGTGTGTCATGTGACATGTTCAGTATTGTCACACATGTCTAGATTGTCCCTGATATCATAACTGCTCAAACACCGATGATTATATTTGAAGAATTATTCCTGATGGCAGCAAAGTTTGAATAGAGCTCTCTGTCTGTGCTGATTTGTCGCCCTCTGGAGGTCAAAGCACAAACTGCATGATGTCACTGTAACCACCACAGAGACAGGAAGTGTTTTTATGACTGAAACACTGAAATGATGCTAACGGCTGTCGTTAGGCTCACTGACAGCAGTGCTGATGTGTTCATGTCAAACACTGGCTCAGGTCAGACTCCTTCATCCTTCTCCAGCGTGAGGCCACCCTCAGACCCACAGGAGCTCTGACCTTTGACCTCCTGACCCTAACCATTTTAGTCTTGTTGCATCTTTAAATGCAAATCCTGTGAAATGGTCAGGGGCGGCTCTAGAGAAATTTTCTTAGGGTGGCAAAATCAAAGCCTTTTCCCCCCAAACACATATGCAGGTGGTTACATGTGGTTAAAATGATTCAAATGCAGTAAGTATGCACGTTTTTCATATAAATATAGTCTATAACTTAATTATTGTCTGTACCCACATGATTACACACTTTAGTTACATGAAACATGTGAGTTTTGATGTTATGTACTGTACAGCCTGTATATTAAATACATATGTAGCCCAATAAGTATAAACTCCAGAAAGCTACACAACATGGGGCGCTTCATTTACAAACACAAGTCTAACTTAAGTTTCACTGTTTTTGTTAGAAAACAGTCACATTGTTGCAGCTTAAATGACACAAAATGTCAGAAATCTGCACTGTCATGAACAAACATGTAAACCTCATTTTTCATGATTTGTTGGATTCACCCTCTGAGGTCTGAAATACAACCGGACATTTGTGACTCCTTTGAGTTTACGTTTGTGTTTCACCCTCAGATTGTTTCATTTTATTTTTTCCTCCTCTTGCTTTGTTTGGTATCTTTTCAGCTCAACTGAATTTAGTTGTTTTTTCACTGACATACTGCATTAGTATTACTATTACTATTAATGTAACTATTACTGATCTGAAATCACACAAAGAACCTAAAATCCTAGCAGTATTTTTTACTGTAAAAAAACCACAGACGTGTTGGGTAAATGTTTATAACTTGAAATGCAAATATAAATTGTACATTTTGTAAACAGATACAACTATTTATCTAAAAATGCAGCCAATACACCTGCTGTTTTTCCATTTTCTACAACCATTTAAAATAGCACTCACCTTCCTTCATTTCCACAGTGTAACATCCACCCACCTGTGTAAAATCAGAAATTCCCATGGTGTTGTTCAAAATGTGCTCTGGCACAATCATAAGCATCGCTTGCTGCTGAAAACAAGAAGAAAGCCGTCCTGCTATGGGCTGAACCATTTGTTAATGTGGAGGGGGGGACACTATGGAATATATCCAGTTCTAGCATTTATATTCACTGCTGACTGTAACTACGCTCAAACTGTTAAACTTATTTTAATAAACAACACTGTCATATGCAAAACTGGGGTGGCACTTGGGGTGGCAAGGGATCATTTTAGGGTGGCACTTGCCACCCCATGCCACCCTTCTAGATCCGCCCCTGCTGATGAAGCCAACAGGTTCGCTTCATTTGCAAAAAGCAGATATGAGTTTCTGAGGCCACAGTCTTCTGTAGCAGAAGGGGAATCAGGGGAAGCCCTGGAGGAGTCCACCACCCACCAGAAACAGGTCTGAGCTCTCACTGCAGTTGTAAAGGGGCTACACAGCCCACATGAGGCTGAGGGATGCAGCCTTCTGTCAGACTGTCACTAACACAGAGAAACACCCGTGTACACTCATACTCATGGGCACATACACCAATCAACCTAACCCCACTAACTGCTCGTTTTTGGACTGTGGGAGCCAGAGAACCCAGAGAGGACCCAGACATGGGGAGAGCATGCAAACAGCTTAGATGTTGGATTTGAACCCAGAACCTTCTTGCTGTCAGGAAACAGTGCCAACCACTTTTCCACTGTGCTGCCTGTTTGACTCTGATACACCCATTTTTGAGCTCTTAAAAACAGCCCTCCACACAACAGAGACAAACCATAAAGGACTTTGTGGCTTGTAGCAACCGAAGAAAGTTTAAGGTGCAAAATAAAGAGGTTGAAAGGAAAGTAATAAAGGAAACATGTAATTATAACAGTAATGTTGGCTGTGTATCACGTGTGGCATGTCATTGTGGGGCTGGCCTCTGCTGGGATTGAGAATATGTGATGGCGGGGGCAGGGTTGGTTACTGGGGTTTATCCTGATCTCCTGTTTAGTGGAACTGTGCTCCTTTGAATCCACAGCACTAACCTGGCACACACACATAAAATGCATCATTGCTACAGAGCACAGCAGGACTCATTATGAGTGGTGGGGCAGGCTGGATGGTGTTGAGGAGTCGTATCGCAGTGACATTGGCTCCCCTGCTTCACTCTCTCCTGCCCCACTAATGCAACTCACTAATCCCTCTGTCCCCTTTAGGTGGGGCTCACGCTGACAAGATAAAATAAGCTGCAGGACTGGTGGGTGGGGGCTGTGCTGTCAGCCCCCCTGGGTCTGCTCCTCTGTGATCCTCAGTGGGCCAGTATGCCTCTCCTGGTAGCTCCATGGGGGATGGTGTGGTGGGTTGGTGGGTGCCATGGCGACTATGTGCGGACTTCACATTTTTGTCTGCTGTGACAGCTCCTTGATCTGGGCGGGGCCAGTGGGGTGTGGATAGGTCCTTTGTGGGGCTTTGGACGTTGCCTGAATATTGTCAGGCAGCTGGGTGCTGTGCCTCGACCCTTTCTTCCTTTGCATTTGTGGTTTGGTGCCATAAATGCACAACATAGAAGAGCCACCTCGACGGGACAACACTCAGCGGTTCATCTGTCTCTCTTCCACAGCATGTCTTTATCCTGTCTTCCTTCTCTCACCCCAACCAATCACAGCAGATGGCCCCGCCCCTCCCTGAGCCTGGTCGGAGGTTTCTTCCTGTTAAAAGGGAGTTTTTCCTTCCCACTGTCGCCAAAGTGCTGCTCACAGGGGGTCATATTGTTGGGTTTTTCTCTGTATGTATTATTGTACGAGCTACCTTACAGTATAAAGCACCTTGAGACGACTGCTGTTGTGATTTGGTGCTGTGTAAATAAAACTGAATTGAATTAAGAAACAACTCTTAGATTCCTCACATGATTCTCCTGTATTCCTACGGGACGCCAAGGTAATATAACATGGAAGTGTGTCGCAGTGCCTGGTGGCCACATGTTACCCATAAACTGTCAACCTGACCGTACTGTAGCTACGTCCAAAGACTAGTTAAAGATTAAAGCTTTTTGGGGGGTTAAATCTGACATAAATAAAGAAAGAATAACATTAAAGTCGATTCTTTTGATCACTGTAGTTCTACTTTGAGGATATGATGTGTAAAAACCCTCAGTCGTGGCTGGTGGATCTCACATTCCTGGTCTTTGTAATTCCAGTTCAATGAAGCCTCATTTTCACCTTTTTCCAGGTAAATTTTCCCAACTGTTCTAATGTCCATGCTGTGGCATTGTCCCATCATTTGTATTTCCTGTTAATGGATTTTTAATATGGTCTGGGAAATTACTATATATGAGTAACTTCCTGTTGTATTGCAGCTTAAGGCCATTATCACTGAAATAAAGCCCGAGTTGTAATAGTTTGCATCCAGAACGAGGAAAACGAAGAAACCCAAACACTGCTCAGTGGATGAGTCCGTCCTGGAATAAATACCAGGACAAAACTAAAAAGAAGAGCTTGTTTCCTCGAAGCAACAACAGAAAGCTCTTTGTCTCTACAGATGTTTCTGGGAAACACGTTAACAATATTTAAACATTTGTTCTTAATAAACGTTTTTACTTAATGATGCTTTATGATATTTCTATCTGACCTAATGCAGCAGCGTATCCACATGAACTCTGCAGTGTTTCTACCCAGAGGCCACCGTGGTCCTTCTTTACTAATGCTGAGGGTTTTCTCCCAGCCGTGATAGCCTTTGACAGGTAAACTGAGTCATTCCAGCCCAGTGCAAAAATAACCTCCCTGTCTGCTCTTAACTTCACGCATCGATGCTAAAACGTTGCATAACTGAACCTGCAGACTGTGATCCTGTAGCTGTCGAGGAGAGGGCTTGATGCCGTCCATCTTCTGCTCAATTAACAACGCCTGCAACCTTTTGAGCCTTGGTCCTGCTACAGTCACAAATATAACATCATCACTCTTTATTTGATCCACTACACTGCTGTCATTTCTCTGTTATGGCCCCACAAGGTCACTGAATCAACCCCACAGCATCACGTACAAGTTTTCAAAGCGGTGTTCTAATCTGCTTCGAGCTTTCATCATTTTAGCCAGCCCCTCCGATCTTCTCCAGGTAAACACTACAAAGAAAGAGTTCAGTCTGAATAAAACATCTTGTGCATGTCACACGATACAGCATCCACAGCAGTATACACTGCAAACAGCAGAAGCTCTTCTTTCTTAGCCTTCGGTCCAGCAGTGATGATCTCCTCCTGCTTTTGGTTCAGATCACCTTTCTCCTGAAAATCTGAGCTGGGCTTGACAAACCCTCAGCTCAGCGTGATATAAAGGTAGCTCTTCTAGTGTATTTGCCATCTCCTGAGCTCTCATTGTTACCATCTCACATTCTTCTCCAATCCATGGTTAGGGAGCTGCTCATAGGGGGTCATATGATTGTTGGGTTCTTCTCTGTACCTATGAAGCGCCTTGAGGCGACTTTTGTTGTGATTTGGCGCTATATAAATAAAATGGAATTGAATTTTCAGGGTCAAAGTTCAGAGGAAAGTTTGTTCAGCAAATGAATGACAATAAATCATACATGTTTGCTGATTCACAGGTTAACAGCCTGGAGGAACAGGGCTGTGTCGTTCCTGTGATGTGATTCAGCTTTATTTCAGCCACTCAACAAAACAACATTATATTATATTTAATATATATTAAATATGTGCCAACTGATTCAGTACGTTTCATGTAGAAATATCTGTGGCAACTTTTTGTTGCAGCAATGATCTCAAAACACAAGGGGGGGGGGGGGGGGGGGGGGGCTAAGATGAATGTCTGCTGTGAGGACAGGGGGTGTGCGTGTGCTCAAGTCACGTGACACGTCATTTACGCAACATTTGGTCGATTTCAAAGTTACAGTGAGATAAAATCATGTTATGGATTGCACTCAGTATATTGTGCCGACATGGTGAGATTGTGTCTGTCGAGCCGAGGAGAGCGTCGCAGTGCCAAAAGCTGTAAAATGAACTATCAGGCTGGAGTGTGCTGCCACAGCACAGAGCAGTCACAGAGTCCTGCAGGCAGAAGAGGAGTGATCGTGTTAGCCACCTTACAAAACAAAAAGACATGAAGTGAAAAGCAGAGCGCAGAGTGAGGCAGAAGAAGACAGACTGGGCCAAGTCCTGCATGTGCGAGAGCGAGCGAGACCCGGGACAACGTCATCCGCCTCGCCTGGACTAGTCCGCCGGCCGGAGGAGGGACAGCGGCTGCACTGTGCAGCCGAAGACTCACTTTGATCGCGCAGGAAATGAGCGAGGCAACCGGTCCACCGTCCGTGCAAACTGCGCCAGGCAGCGTATTGCACGCTGGAGGACACCGAGGAAAGTCACACTAGGAGCGGCGCTTAGTGAGAGGTGATGTCGGGGGGACATGGCTTCTTCTCCGGTCACCCCAGCATCACTTGAAGGAGAAACACCTTCACCCACCGGGAACGAGGAGCCCGCGACCACCCGACAGGTACGACACGCCTCCGAGACCCTCTGCGCGCCCGGTAACGTTGTAACGTTTTACCGAAGTTCATTCGCAAACACACCAGTTTAAGATGGACCCGGGAATCAGCACACGGGAGCACTGGTGTCTGACTCAGCAGAAACGGCTCGACGTGCGTGTAATGCTTCGTATTTGATAACGATGGAATAATTCTTTAAAATAAGCACACAGATAAACACTGGTGGGTGGAAAAGCTCGTGTTTTGGTGAAATGAGTCCCGCCTAGTCCGGTCTACACCTCATTCAGCAAACATCTGAGTCACCCTGAGACGCCAGTGCGCGTCCTTGTGATGCAAAAAGCCGTAAGTGACACGCTGTTTACACGCAGGAGCAGTTTAACACATGCAGGTTGTGCCAGTAGGCGTTTCCTTCAATGTGACACCAAACGTGTAAATCAGTGCTGGGAGCGGATGTTGGACCTGATCAGTCTTAATCTGACAAACTGTAGTTCCTGCTCTGTTTCTAATTCAGCCCCATGACAGACAACCAGCATGTTCTCCTGTCACGTGTTATTGACACGCACATATTTAGTCCGTGTGTGGGATGTTAAAGGTGAGTTTGTTCAGGGCACGATCAGACTGAGGCCATTTCAACAGGTGCAAGGAAGTGTTAGTGTGGTTACTACGGCAGCACTGATGCCCTGATGAGTGCACATGGCTGGAATGAAAAGTCAATGCTATGTATAGCATGAACTACTTGTTGTCTAAGGCGGTGCAGAGAGTGAGCAGGAAATATCTGAGGTTGGATATTTCAGTACATACAGAGCTGTGCAGAGACATTAGGATCTTAAACTATTGTCTGTATCTGGCAAAGCGAGAATCTGAGCCTTGTGTACAAACTGTCTGGTGTTTGTTCTGGCAGGAATATGAAACTACTGTGCACAGCATGCTTATTAAGATGGCCCAGGACCAGGTCATCTTGCAGGATGGTAGTGTTACATCGAGAAGGTTCATCTTTAATTGTTGGATTTCTGTGTGAGTTTTCTCCCTGTGCCTCTGTGGCCTCTCCCCACAGTATCCGTGTTTGTGTTTAAAGTGTTTAAAGTACAGCACTAGATGATCGTATGGGTGAATGTGACTTGTTGTAAAGCACTTTGAGTTGTTGTCTATATAAAGTCTAAATGGAAATCCACTTATGTGCAGAGGACCAGAAGATCCAGCGCATCGAAATAAAAAGTTCTTTGCTTAAACAATGAATTGTGCGATAAAATATTAATTTACAAATTCATTTTTAAGTTATTTTATTTATTCAATACAAAAGTAATTTATTATCTAGTAATTTAATTGAAAATAAAAAAATATTTATAAATCAGTATTTGAAAATAAATAATTATTCCATTAATAAATACTTCAAATCAGAAAAAAAAGAAATAAAATCTCAATAAAAACCTCACATCAAAAATCCTTTTCCTGTGTTGTCTCATGTCCAACATCTGTGTAGGCAGAGTGTAAACACAGAGGCTGAATGGCCTTTGGTATAGGTGCAAAGCTAAGACTGTCTAACCAATGACAGAGCTCCTTACCTCTCACCGGCTAATTTGCATTGCTCCGGGATTTTGGAAATTTATCCATTTATTCATTATGATGTGGTTCAGCATCATAATGCTGAACCACAGAAACACACACACACATATATATATACACATATATTAGGGGTGCAACGATACTCGTATCGATATTGAACCGTTCGATACAGAGCTTTCGGTTCAGTACACATATGTATCGAACAATACAACATTTTTAATTTATTTCATCAACTTTCCTTCTGACGATGCTGTCTGTGTTGAGCGCTCAGTGGATCTGCGTTCGACTACTCCGCCTAGGCTGCACTGTCGAGCACAGATCCACTGAGCGCAGCGCAAGCTAGCAGACAGAAGCTAAGCTCGTTGCAACATGGCAAACTGAACCTCCCCCACCCTCATTCAGATCTGGCCTTTGGAACTATTTTGGTTTTCATGTGACGTATGACCCTGAAGGTAAGCGAGTCATGGACTAAAGTAAAACAGTATGTTGGATGTGCGACGCAATGCTCAATTACATGGGTGGGAACTAGTGTGTTAGCGCAGTTAGCTCGTTAACGTGTTGGCCGTCCAGCCCCACGCACGGGGCGATCCGCGGTCGCTCGTTAACGGAGATTTGCCGTGTTGTGGCGTTAAGGTCATTTCAGATTAACGCTGACAGCACTAGTGGGAACACAACGAATATGACTGCACATTTACTCCGACATCATCCTGGTGCAAAGACAAGTGGAAGCAGACAAAACAACAAGCACCATGCTACAAACTTTACCCGAGTCATTTAGACAGCCGTTAGCACAGGATTCTCCTTATGGGGACCTGATATGTTTAATATGCTGCTGAGAATATAGCCCAGAAGAAGCGTATAGTAGAGCTTTTATTTTGAAAGAGCCATTTCTCTGTAATAAACTCTCTTTTCCAAAGATGAGTGATTCCTCCATCAGATAGATTTATTTATTTTTTATTACTTTGTTGTTTCAGCAACATTAAATTTAAAAACTGTACGTTTGAGTTAAAATATATATTTATAATTTTAATAACTGACAAATTAAAAAGGCATGAACATTTTTTTGTATCGAAAAAATATCGAACCGTGACACCAAAGTATCGAACCGAACCGTGAATTTTGTGTATCGTTGCACCCCTAATATAGTTGTATATATGTGTGTGTGTGTTTATACATCAATCCATTTTCTTGCTTATGGAGTTCAGGGCCTGGGACCTACTCCATGTCAGCTTTCAGTGTTTATGAACATGAACATTATGAACTCATGACTCCCTTGGGAAGCCTATGGTTTTTCATAGGCAGGGGATATTTGTTTTATCACAGTTCATTACCAAACAGAGCAGGGTTCTAGTTGATTTGTGGCTTTTAGGATATTATGTATAGGTGTGTAAAAGTGGAGTGAATATAATTACAAACAGCAATGCTAGTGGAGTGATGACAGACAGGGCGGTTGGGGGGTGGTGAACAGTTTGCCAACAGTTCTCCCCTGTAGAGAAGGACATCTGCCATTTCTTTTTCCTTTTAGTCAAACAATTCAGGTAGTGATGAAAGAAAATCAGACTGTGGCAGTGCTTGCAGCAGGTAACGGAGTGATAATGCAGAGTTTTTACTGCAGTGGACAGTCCCTAGTGTGACCATCGCTGGAACCAACCAGCTGATTTACACCATGGCAGCAGTCATCAGTGAAGTTCTTGGCTGCAACATGAACGATCTCAAGTAGCAATGCTACTAAACTTGCTGGAGAACTTTTAGTTCAGGCCACTTGATGAGTTTCACACAGTACTGCATATTATTTTATTAGGTTGGCACAAATGTAGGATTGTGTTTGTGATATCACGATGTGTCTGTTTCCTTTTCATATTACACTAAAGAGATCATCGCCTACAAGCCTCCGTAAACGAACAGCATGTCTATAAAAGCCCATTCATCATCCAGCCCTCCTGCTCAAACACAACCATGTAGCGCTCATCCCTCCACCCGTCTCATTCAGCATCCACACACATGTTGCAGGGAACGGGAAATAGAGTAGAGCAGCAAAGCTTGATTTTCTTTAGGATTGGTTAAACTAAAAGACGTTGACAAGGAATTTTAAGGGTTTTAGGAAGCATAAAACCGAAATCAGTTGTATTGGATACGAGTATAAATGAGTGCTTAGGCTCATGCAAGAAAAAACATCTTAGACAGGATATGACAAAACGTGCTGTGATACAAT
The DNA here is from genome assembly GCF_041146795.1 of Maylandia zebra. Lineage (NCBI taxonomy): Eukaryota > Metazoa > Chordata > Actinopteri > Cichliformes > Cichlidae > Maylandia > Maylandia zebra. The sequence continues at coordinate 7,888,846 of NC_135168.1, read as the reverse complement.
TCTTCATTACTACAGCTCTTTGAGTGCTTTTGTAAAAAGTCAAATCTGTGTGCTCCATTAAACCCTGTAGAAGTTGTTTCGAATGCTGACAGTGGACAAACAAAGTTGTCATTTAGCTTAAACATTAACAGTAGAAAAGGCCCGATAGGAATCTAACATCCTTGGAATCAAGCTGTGGGAGTGAGTTTTGAAACCTTTCTGTAGGACTGCTTTAAACTTGCCTTCTTGGTGATGTGTTGTCTGATGTCTTGTTTGACTTGAGCAGATTCTTTACGTGCTTTAAGTTTCTAACACATTTGCTTTAACCAGTAATTGAAACTGCTGAGTAGGAAGTACTAAAGTGGGTGTTGAGCATGTTGGGTGTGTCCTTATTACCTGTTTCGATGTTTTCTTTTAATTGAAAGCGTTTCATGAATATGAAATGCTTCTGCGTAATGTTAAACGTTATAAAATATTCTTATGATTTAAACTCTGTATTCATGGCTTATTCTTTCCTGGCCTTTCCTGTAAGCACTTTTATGCTCGGTGGTAAAATATCACAGAACTAGCAGTTTGGCGAGTGTCATACCGCCTGGATTAGTGGCTCAGCTGGTAATTCAGAGATTTATGTAGCTTAGTTTGCTGTGTCATGCTGATTTGGGGAGACTGGACACAGACCTGAGTCATTCTCTTCTGGGTGATCACAGTGGTTACTCTCCTCCCTTCCTCATCTCACCCTGCAAAGAAATCTGCCTTGACCTCTTCCTCTGTGTTAGTTTGCTGTCCTTTCATTAGCTAGCATTAGGTCTGTCTCATTCTCCTCTCCTCCATGAATTTATCCCCACTGATCCCATTACATGCTTGTCCTGCAGACACACCAGCAGATGACAAACCATCCATTATCTTGGACGGAGGTACACGTAGCGATGAATTAGGCAGCAATAAAGCTTTTATTCAGCTGCAGTTATTTGTCTTTCACAGAGATACGTTGGGTTGAACACTGTTGCACTGCTGTAATAGAAACATGTACACACTAGTGATGGGTCGGTCGCGAACGAAATGGCTCTTAGAGCCGGATCTCTGACATGAACGACGCGAGTCGGCTCCTTATCCCGAGCCGTGGGGTTTTTTTTTTCTCTTTCTCTCACCCTCTCTCTCTCTCTCTCGCACTTTTTCCCGCTTCACTCTGCACGCGAGCCTTGTGCTTTACGCTGGGCAGAGGGGGGAGGGGCGGTAGTTACACTCAGTAGCACAGGAACAGAGCGGGAGGGAGAGAGAGCAGGGACAACAACGTCACATTAGAAAGGTATAGTAATCATCCACAACTATTTTCAGTTGCAGATGATAAAGGACTCAGAAAGTTTATTCATGCAGGTCCATATGACAGAGAATGTGCATCTTCTTTTTGTTTTCATATTATAATTTATATTTGTGTTGTGGTTTGCAGTGTTTTGTGTTGTTTCACTTTAAATTTGTAAAAGGAAAAAGCTGAAAATTTAAATAGTTAAAAGTTGAAATGTGAATAGTTGATTTTTGTATTATATGATTTATTTATTACATTTTATGTGGAGTGAATAAATAAAAGTATATTTACGGTGGCCCCTAGAGACAAAACACATAAAAACTCCAAAACACGTAAAAACTCCAAAACACGTAAAAACACGTACAAACACGTACAAACACGTACAAACTCCGAAGCACGTAAAAACTCCGAAGCACATAAAAACTCAAAACACGTACAAAAGACAACAGAAGTGCTCCAGGATGCTGGGCGCAGTGTTGAGCTTTTGTTACCTCGTGGCTACACAAGCCAGCAAGTACCAACGACCGGATTTGGTGTGTGGTAGTAACAGGTAAATGAACTTTTTTTTAAATTATTTGACTATATATGAGTGCTTGTGTATAAATACACAAACAATACACATGTGCTTTCAATTGTGTAATTTAGGTGATCTAGTAGCTCTGCTTTGGAAGTTCAGTTCATGCTAGAAATGTGTTTTGGAGTTTGTACGTGTTTTGTCTCTAGGGGCCACCGCATATATTTATATATAAACATATATAAATAAAACCACTTTTTTTTTTTTACATTAGTAATTCCTTTTGTGCATAATTTTATATTATTGTTAATAATAATGTAAATTATAGCAACAAAACAACCTGAAGAGCCGGTTCTCTAACAAGAGCCAGAAATCCCATCACTAGTACACACTGACTATAACATCAAATGTGAAGTCGTGCAGGCCGTGGTCATTTTTTAACATGTCTCTTCCAGATTGGACATGACCTCACATTTATCAAACATACTTTATAAAATCAAACAGTTAGAAATGACATTCATTACTTCATTATGTAACATGTGATCTAAACAGCCCTCACAGCACATTTGTTTCCAAAGCAAAGTAAATTGAAATAATTGTGCCAATAAATTAGATTTGAAAGCTCTTATTCTAATTTTCTGTTTTGATGATATTTGGGATATGCTGTTTATGTAGAACAGCTAAAACTAGTTCTTTATATTCCCATATAAATGATAAACACATATTATTTACAAAACACTGCCCGGTGTTTATGCTATGCTTATGTCTTTATGCTAACAATAGATCAAACAGTATGTGTCCACAGGATGTGTAATGTTGAAGGTTACCGTACATCCTTATCTCCAGCAGCAGCACTGAGAATCAGTTATCACTGATCGCTGTCTCTGCTTTGTTTTGACATGTTTCATATTTATATATTTCATATTTATAAGGTAAATACCCTACAACATTACAGAGAAGAAGAAGTAACCCCAGGCTCGGTGAGGGGCAGCCATCTGCCGTCACCAGCTGGAGGTGATGAGTGGAAGACTCGATAGGCCACTCTTATTTTCATCCACTGCTTTGTTACCTCGACACGATGTTTTGGATCATCGTCATGCTTGAACATCCATCTTCATGGGACGAAGGTTCCTCGTCACAGTACGATACGCGGTCCTGTCTATTGGCCCTCCATGCAGGGAGGTCATGTTGTGCTCTTAGCAGAAAAGTGACCCATGTTTCCACCGCTTTACTGTGGGGGTGGTGTTCTTTGGTTTTTAGTGATTGTGAGGACGTTTTCACAGACAAACCGTCACAAAAAAAACCCCATTAAGTGCCAAAATGACATAAACCTGTAGTTTTAAAATTTTTAAAAAACTTCTCAACAGAAAATCTGTTTAAACAAAAAGGTTTTGAAGTGCTTTTTAAAAGAATGGACAGAGTCAGCTGTAGACTGGTGCAGAGCCTTGGTGGTTTCTCTAATCCAGCACAGAGGCCAGTACATTAATCTAAATGCAATGATGGAAACGCATTGATAATTTCTTCCAGTTCAGCAGAGGAGACCATGTTTCACAATTTAGAAATGTTAGGAGTGAGATAAAGATTTTACACAGTTGAAACTCAGAGAAGACTCAAACATTACACCAAGATTTTGAATGCTGAACTTAGCATGTGAACAAAAACAGAATAGAATAGAATGCGTTTTATTGTCACTACACACATGCACAATAAGCTTCAGAGCATCTCCTATTCAGTGCAGACGTGGGAAAGAAAGAGGGGTGAGTTGCACAGTTCTGCAGCACTATCTACAAATATAGAAACAAAACATAGTGCGATATATTACAGTGTGGGTTACTGCACCTAAATTAAGTGTTGCACTGTGGTGATGATAGTTGTGTAGTCTGTGTGTAGAGGTCCTACATTGGGGGGTGGAACTGTGTTTATCATGTGTGAGTTCAGGTTACGGGTGGAAAAAACTGTTGTGAGTCTGTGGGTCTCCTTGCTGATGCACCTGTAGCGCCTCCCTGAGGGAAGCAGGTTGAACAGGTTAGAACCGGACTGGGAGCTGTCATGGATAATGCTTGCTGCTCTGCTGAGGCAGCGGGAGGAATAAATGTCCATCAGGGAGGGGAGAGGGCAGCCGATGATCTTCTGTGCTGTCTTGACCACACTCTGAAGCCTCTATCCGCCTTAGTGCAGCTGCCGTACCATACCGTGATGTCAGCAGCAGGTTGGAGTTCAGCTTGTACTTCCTGAAGACTCTCAGGAAGTGCAGCCGCTGTTGGGCCTTCTTGACGACCGCTGAGATGTTGTCTGTCCAGGAGGTGTCAGCAGAGATGAGGACACCAAGGAACCGGGAGGTGTGGACCCTCTCCACACACTCCCCGTTGATGTAGAGGGGGGCCAAGTCAGTGCCTCCTGACATTGACAATGACCTCTTTGGTTTTCTTAGTGTTCAGTCCCAGGCTGTTTTCTGAACACCATGCTGCCAACTTCAGGACTCTTTATGCTGATTCTTTCATCCGGGCTGGACTTCTTATTCTTGACTGAAACTTGGCTTTGCCCTGGTGAGTTCTTTTCTTTCTCAGAACCAACCCGATTCACCTTTCTGAGCTCACCCCAGTCCACTGACAGAGGTGGAGGGCCAGCTTCAGTTTTTAAAAACAAATTCACTGTGGTGTGCCTCAAGGATCTGTGCTCGGCCCAGTTCTTTTTCCTTGTACATGCTGCCTTTGGGAGTAATACTTAAAAAATATAACATTTCCTTTCACTGCTACGCCGACGACATACAAATTTATTTCCCTTTGACATCAGATGTCTCTACGTCTCTGGAACCCCTATTTGACTGTCTAAATGAGGTACAAACGTGGTCACGTCTCTCACACTGAATGAGGATAAGACAAAAGTTATAGTTTTTGATAGTCGCACCCCGCTGGAACAACTTACTGATGCCTTAGGGCCCCTTGGTAGCCATCTCTCACTCACTGTTAGAAACCTTGGTGTTTTCCTGGACAGCTCAAGAAATCGACCTCCTCTGTGGTAAAAAACAGTTTCTACCAGCTGCATCAGATATCTAAAGCAAAGCCATACCTCCCTTTGAAGGACCTTAAAAAACTCATTCATGGTCTTATCACTTCCAGATTAGACTACTGTAATTCTCTCTACTCGGGCCTCCCACCTTCCTCTATTCACCGGCTCCAGTTAGTTTGAAATGCAGCTGCGCGTCTCTTAACTGGAACTAGAAATTATGCCCACATCACACCAGTTTTAGCCAACCTACGTTGGCTCCCTGTTGATTATCGTACCAATATTCAAAATTCTTTTGCTTACCTTTAAAACTTTAAACAATTTAGCTCCCATCTACGCGAGCGCCTCCATTTGTGCATCCCTAATAAGGCACTTAGATCTTCCAATCAAATGCTCCTGACGCAGCCGAGGTCTCGTCTGAAGTCCAGAGGGGATCGGGCCTTTGCTGTCGTACCTCCCAGACTCTGGAGTAACCTCCCTCTTTATATTCGTCTCTCCGAGTCCATGCAGTCTTTTAAATTGCATCTTAAAACTTAGTCTGGCTTTTGATCCAAACTAATATGTTATTTCTATTTTGTTTATTTATTTATTTTGATAACACTTCTGAAGCATCAGAGCTGTCCTTGCCTGTGATAGAGCTGACCTGCCATAGGACACTGGGAAGAGTGTAAATCCAGGCTGAATTCCTTGTGTTGGACAGTATTTGTGTGCAGCAGCAGCAGAGCGCACAAATCAAACTGTATGTTTTGGTAAGCCTGGCCTTCTTGTACTGGATGTCAGTGAGCCAGTAGCTGGTGAGTTTATCACATTAACATTTTTACTAGCAATTTCACTAGCTGGGACCACATCCTCAGTTACGATGAGCGATGATGGATGAGGGAGCGTGTACTGGTGCTGCAATGTGGGGAAGGCCTCAAAGAGGACCGGCAGCGGCTCCTGGGCTCCAGGTGGGCATGAAAATGAGAACAGAGGGTATTGGTGAAGGGGGCATATATAAACTGAGGCGGCATGAATGAGGTGTGGTCCCACTCCTGAAATTCAGATAATATCTCCACTTAGAATAAACTGGGTCAAAGAAAAAGTGCCTCTGATTGGGCTGCTTTCTACAGTTGGCTGTGAGTCCATTGCAGGGCATCAAACATGGATAAGGGGTTGTTTCAACAGTAATTCTATGATGAAAAATTAACGAGGCATTTATCAGGATCTATATTTAATTTAATATCTATTTAACATATTTAATCAATATAAAGCTCAGTGTCTATTTCTTAGCTTGTAAAGTTGTGAAATTCATGGCAGATTCACTTCTTGGCTGTTTTGCGTTTTATTAGATAGTTGATAATAAAGAGTGTCTTTGCCTGTGGCTTTGTTAAGACTGCAGGTTTTTGTCCGCCTGACCTTTGGTGACCTTGGCGAGCTCAGGATGAACAGGCTGTCTGCTCTGTTTGGGTGTGATGCTGCCTGCAGAGACAGTCTACTCTCATGCAGACACAACATCTTTACTGATATAACGTGGTCATGGACTCTTCTCTGTTCTTCCTTATTAAATAATAGTAAAATGACTCTGCAGTTTTGATTCAAAATGCACCAGGTCTGCTCAGTCTGAATCACACCGTTAGAGCCAGACCAAATGATTGGAGCACCAATGTTAGCACTCAAAGAGTCTAAGCAGTACCATAAACAGTGGTAACCAGACTGAAAGGCAGCGCACATTTCGGTGCTTTATTTCTGTGCTTTTTTTTTCCTGAGCTGTCATACACTTTAGATTCTAGCCAATCATTTTACGTTTCCGAGGATAGCAGGCGGGCCCAGGTACGTACGTTCTTTTAGAGCAGAGCTCCAGATTAAAAATGCCCAAGGCGAAGCGGTCAAAGTCTGGCTGTACTTCACAGCAGAAGATGCAAACTCAGCAGCCTGCAACAAGTGCTTTAAGCTGATACTGTGATGTTGTCAAAGGAGGTAACACCTCGAATCTGATGACACACCTGGCGACGCATAGCATTTTTTTTAAAAGCCGAGAAATGCGCCGTATTTGATAGCTTGCTGCGAGACCTCACACCGTGCACATCTACTGCGGGTGTGGTGCCTGTTATCGGACCCGGAGTTAGCAACATCCCCAAGAACCCGAAGAGGAGAGTCCTGGCCCGTAGCCCTGCCAGTGTAGCAGAAATGATGAGGATGATGATGCAGCAGCAGCCGTTCTTCTCTGCCTGAGTAGCTTAATGTTGTTCGTGTGTAATTTATGTTGAGTAGGCTAACCACGTTATTACATTAATGCATGTAAGGTGAACTAGCAAACATCATCATAGCTACATGCGGCTGTCTTCTTGTTTGATGGCAGATACTCCCTTCACCCTGGCCAAAAAGGCTAAAATGACCAAAGAAAAAGTGGGAAACAGTTAAACATGAGAGGTTTTTGGACAAAGTTTGTGTTTTTTCCATTGTTTAAGCACTGCTTCCAGCCAAGAGTGATACCATATATGCCCCATAGCTGCAGAAAAGGCTAACACTGTTATCTTTTTACAAAAAACAGCTGACCATGAGAGGTTTTTGGACCAATTTTGTGTTCTCCATTCGTTAAGCACCGGTTTGAGCACCGTTTAAGCACCGGCACCGTTTCAAAAGTAACGGTTTGGCACCGGTATCGGATAAAACCTAAACGATACCCATCCCTATTAGTAATAAGAGCCTTCTTGTAGTTGCACTAAACTGCACGATAAATCATAGAAGTAATTCAGACAGGGAGTTTTACAGTGGGGCAAAAAAGTATTTAGTCAGCCACCGATTGTGCAAGTTCCCCCACCTAAAATGATGACAGAGGTCAGTAATTTGCACCAGAGGTACACTTCAACTGTGAGAGACAGAATGTGAAAAAAAAATCCATGAATCCACATGGTAGGATTTGTAAATAATTTATTCGTAAATCAGGGTGGAAAATAAGTATTTGGTCAATAACAAAAATACAACTCAATACTTTGTAACATAACCTTTGTTGGCAATAACAGAGGTCAAACGTTTACTATAGGTCTTTACCAGGTTTGCACACACAGTAGCTGGTATTTTGGCCCATTCCTCCATGCAGATCTTCTCGAGAGCAGTGATGTTTTGGGGCTGTCGCCGAGCAGCACGGACTTTCAACTCCCGCCACAGATTTTCTATGGGGTTGAGGTCTGGAGACTGGCTAGGCCACTCCAGGACTTTCAAATGCTTCTTACGGAGCCACTCCTTTGTTGCCCGGGCGGTGTGTTTTGGATCATTGTCATGTTGGAAGACCCAGCCTCGTTTCATCTTCAAAGTTCTCACTGATGGAAGGAGGTTTTGGCTCAAAATCTCACGATACATGGCCCCATTCATTCTGTCCTTAACACGGATCAGTCGTCCTGTCCCCTTGGCAGAAAAACAGCCCCATAGCATGATGTTTCCACCCCCATGCTTCACAGTAGGTATGGTGTTCTTGGGATGCAACTCAGTATTCTTCTTCCTCCAAACACGACGAGTTGAGTTTATACCAAAAAGTTCTACTTTGGTTTCATCTGACCACATGACATTCTCCCAATCCTCTGCTGTATCATCCATGTGCTCTCTGGCAAACTTCAGACGGGCCTGGACATGCACTGGCTTCAGCAGCGGAACACGTCTGGCACTGCGGGATTTGATTCCCTGCCGTTGTAGTGTGTTACTGATGGTGACCTTTGTTACTTTGGTCCCAGCTCTCTGCAGGTCATTCACCAGGTCCCCCCGTGTGGTTCTGGGATCTTTGCTCACCGTTCTCATGATCATTTTGACCCCACGGGATGAGATCTTGCGTGGAGCCCCAGATCGTGGGAGATTATCAGTGGTCTTGTATGTCTTCCATTTTCTGATGATTGCTCCCACAGTTGATTTCTTCACACCAAGCTGCTTGCCTATTGTAGATTCACTCTTCCCAGTCTGGTGCAGGTCTACAATACTTTTCCTGGTGTCCTTCGAGAGCTCTTTGGTCTTGGCCATGGCGGAGTTTGGAGTCTGACTGTTTGAGGCTGTGGACAGGTGTCTTTTATACAGATGATGGGTTCAAACAGGTGCCATTCATACAGGTAACGAGTGGGGGACAGAAAAGCGTCTTACAGAAGACGTTACAGGTCTGTGAGAGCCAGAGATTTTCCTTGTTTGAGGTGACCAAATACTTATTTTCCACCCTGATTTACGGATAAATTCTTTACAAATCCTACCATGTGAATTCATGGATTTTTTTTTCACATTCTGTCTCTCACAGTTGACGTGTACCTCTGGTGCAAATTACTGACCTCTGTCATCATTTTAAGTGGGGGAACTTGCACAATCGGTGGCTGACTAAATACTTTTTTGCCCCACTGTATGTCAGTGTTCTCCATTGAAACTGGTTATGAGTATTCACAAGATTTGTATCCAGGGATTATATCCCAGTCACAAGCACACTGTCACATTTCATAAGCTGGTTTGGTATCTCAGTGCAGTCCCCTACTTACAGAATAGTCTGAGGCCAGGGGCCTTTATAAAGGGGGCCAGGGGATCCCATGTCCTTGAGTGATTAGTCTGTCTTAGACAGATGTAGTGAAGCTTCCAGGATCGGTCACACTGCAGGGAGTTCTTAAAATGGAATCAAGTGAGTCTCCGTTTAGGGAGCGACTGTGACTTAAGGCTGCATTAAGGTAAAATGTACACATGCCAGTGGAAGCTCGTCTGTTCAGAGCGTTTTATGGCATTTGATGTTTGTATATCTTCTTTTCATTCTATCATTATTTAAAAATTAGATTTTTTGTATGTGTGGGGGGACATATGAAGAACACTGGAGTTAGAAAGCTCATGGCTTTTCCTTTTGTGCGGAGCCTAAGAATAGCTCGGCGGACTTCATTCACATGTTGCTGTTATTTATAGCTGCCAGTGACACAAACAACACGCCTGTGGGTGCTGCTGCCTGTGCTGGGATTGGTTTTTGTCGTAACATAAACAGAACTAAAGTGGATCCCAGTGTTAAAAACAATTAAAAAATGTACATTGCAGCCACTGTCTGTGCATCTGGAACTGTTTCTGATGATCTGTGATGGTAGCAGCTACTTAGTTCACCAGATACTAAGAAATAATTCCTTTTGTTTTTTAAGGTAACTACTTAATTTGTCTTTTCTCTTGCAGGTAAGTTGACATGGAGCTGTCCAAAGCCTGACTCCTGCTGACGGTCGTTCTGTATGTGTTTGTTGTGGGGCTGGTGACAGAGAGGTAAATATGCCTCAAATAGTTGTTGACCTTTCTGTGTGGAGACACGAGGCAGAAGCAGCAGCCACTCTGATTATTGGACGTCCTGCTGTGACAGTGGACAGTGATAGAAAGGCCAGCGCTGTCTTTACTGAGCATCTTAGCTTCGTTGTTTTGTGATTTCATGAATAAATAATTATAAATAAATGATCAATAATTAGCCATTTGTCAGTAGTAGATGTGTGGTTATTATAACAGAGGGCAGAGGTCCTCTAAGGGCCTGGTTTAGGTGTTCAGCAGCGTCCTGTGTGCAGCAGATTAATCACATCATGTTCGGTTTGGTGGCTTTTTGATGTGATTGTTCGGAGAAAGCTGCCAGGAAACGACTAATAACTGATCAATGACAGCTCAGACAGTTCAGTCCAGTCTAGCTGGCTTTCCTCACAAAGTGATTCATTCGTTACCGTCTGTGGTCTCTGACCTGAGGAGGCGCAGTGTTACACTGATTTCATCTCCACAAAGCTTCTGTTGAATGTGAGTGAAGCAAGATCACTCCAAGCTGGTCAGTAATCTGTCCAGACCAGTATGTCAGTACTGTCTGGGTTTATGCTGAACTGGGCTACTGGTACATGACTGGTAATGAACTGGTAACAACCCAGAGTTCAGTAGAACCTCTGGCTCTCTGTGCGCAAAGAGAAAGCCAATCCATAAATAAATCATGAACAGCCAACATGCACACATGCTTAACATAGTGTGTGTGTGTGTGTGTGTGTGTGTGTGTGTGTGTGTGTGTGTGTGTGTGTGTGTGTGTGTGTGTGTGCATTAATATTTCAGGAAGATGCCCTCAGAGAGACATTATATATGTTTGCATGCTGCATAATTAATATAATAATAAATACCCTTCTAGCGTGATAACAGCAGGGGGCGCTGTGACTGCAGAGTCCTTTTGATGTGCTGTTTTTACGTGACAAATTGCTGCTGACAGATCTATGTGATCACTTATATTAAGAGAGGATTCCTGATTCTCTGTTTAACTTTGTACTGTGACGCTAACTTAGTTTATAAATAAGTCTTTTAATCGTATTAGTTGTAATTAGAAAGACGAACTCCTCTCTCCTGATTGTTGATTGGCTTTTTATGAATTAAACTTCAAACCCACAAATACCCAAAGAAACCTGAAACGATGATTTAGCCATGAAGTGAAATCACACAGGGAAGCTGAGATTGTTTGTTGACCTGTGCTTCAGCATGTCTAACTGGGACCTTTACAGCAGTATTTCTGTGTTAGTGTGTTACTGTTCGACACCCTTTGCCCTGTGTATCCACGATCAGTCGTCTGCACGTGTCCAGCCTCGCCCCTGTGTTCTACCTAAACGTTTCCATTCTGGTCATTCCCAATGAAGAGTCGACCATCTTTAACCGTTCCAGCTGCGCCTCCTGGGTTTGTCAGTGCCACCGTCTCCGACACACAACAGCTCGCCATCACGAGCTACCGTCTCCTAAATTTTCCCTTTCAGGTTTTTGTGTTTCTTCTTTCACAAACCCCCCCTGACCCTCACCTCCACCCACCCCACCTCCTCTGCACCTGCCCTGTGCACTGTGTTGTTCTGGACCAGCTTCACTCAGGCACCTTTCTCCTTCACACACATGTATTCAGTCTTACTGGCTCCAGCTCTCCACCTGCTCCCTGTTCTCACTATAGTTCCCAGTGTTGTCTGCACCATCGCACACATGAAGGGCCTCAGAGTCGAGTCCTGATGTCATCGCGCCCCCGCTTTAAATCCATCTGTCCCTCCTACAGCTCAGCTCACCTGTGCCTTGCTGTCTCCTGCACAGCCTCAGTATGTGCTCAGTATGTGCTCATGTAACCCTGGTAAGATTTACAGCAATCAGAAGTACAGGGTTCTTTGAATGCATCGTAGTCCTTGTCTGATAGTTTAATTTCCGGGCTTGCCCTGAAGGCACCGATCTGCAGCTCCGTGCACGTGAAGGTGTGGTGTAGAGGAAAAAGGACGGCAAGGGAAAACTCCATGCTGCCGCGGAGCACGGTTTTTTCCAGTTGAAAGAGAGGAAAGAGGTTTAATTAACATTTGTGAGAGAGCTGTCGTTAGCGGTGAACCACAGACGGGTACCTACCTGAAAGGAGTCGGAGTATTTCTTCGAACTCTTTTGAACTATTCTGGTGAGTTAGCCTAGCTCACTTAGCACCGCTATTGCAGTTCAATGCACTGGAAAAAATAACTAACCAGTCAGAATAGTAGTAAATGTGTTTAATGATGTTTAAGATGTGTTTTGATAGTATTGCAATGTTGTGACAGTTTTGTTTATTATGAGTGTCTAATGTTTTTACTTTCTTGGGCCTGCTAGTTCAGCCGCGGCCAGCTAAGTGGTTATGCGCAGTTCACGTGCAATAGCTGTGCTGTTACTGTAACTGCGGGTGATGCACAGTAATACCGGTGTATTTACTTTTAATGTGTCACAAGATGCAAATTTATTTTAATATTTCAAAAAGAACCAAGGACATTAGGAACAAGGACATTTAAGGAATGTGGACATCTAACATTCTGCATATTTGTGTGCAGACTGGTTTTTTTTTTGAGGTACAGTTCCATGGGTGCCAAGTGAGGAGCTGGTATCGTGGGTCTAAGACACTGTTGCTGCTGTGGAGGCCTTCTCTGTGTCAGGACGCTACACGTTGATGCCTGCCGTACCAGGAGGGCGGTAGGAAAAAAACAAAAGGAAGCCCACCTGAGAGATACCTTATCATTTTCTTTGCTACTTTTTCTCCGCCTGAGATTCAGGTCGTTTTCAGTTCTTAACCCAGGACAGTGGGTAACTGAATAAACTGACATCATAAGGAACTGGACACTCACATGCTATTTTCTTTTCTTTTTCCTTTTCTTTGGGGTGTTGAAATATTGTGTTTCTTGTCTTACATCTATTTTGATTGTTTCAATTATTTTTGTGATGCATTTGAGATGGTTACTGCATTTGAAGATATCCCTACATTGAGGATGAGCAAAGGGAACTGATCCAAAAGGAAATATATAAAGCAAACTTTGTTTCATAAACCTGTGGTCGTGCGTGTTATGTGGGTTGGAAGTCTCATTGCTCTTACAGAGTTGCTACCGCCAATCTCCTTCCCAAACCTAGATTCGGATATTGTAGACATTGCACTTGGGCGAGCAGTATAGATCATCTCTTTATAGATAGAGGGACACACGTCCAGGTTACACTCAGTATGTGCAGTACCACAGTACGTCTCTTGGTGTCCCGTCGTGTGCTTTTTCCACATCCACACAGATATGATACAACTCCTTCTAACCTTCTCTGCACTTCCTCATCAGCTCGCTCCCCCTGTGGCTGCTACAGCTCTGCACCCTGATTCTTCAGTACCAGGACACAAGCATCTGTCCCAACACTGTGTTAAACAATCTAGTTAAAAAGTCCCCTTCATACCTCCAGATGTTTATCAGGACCATCATTCTCCTTCATGGCTGCCCTCATGTCCTCCTTACTCTGACGTGCTGCACATCCTTCCAACCTCAGCCAAGTCTTTTTCTCCTTCCTCAGCATCCGCTCTCTCACACAGGTCACTGTAAACCTGCAGCCACTGGCCTCCCGGTGCTCCCGTCTACTTTCATTTTCCAGACTCGTCCTACTTTTCGTTTGCTGTTGAATATGATCCTGAACGTCCTCGTTCACATTTCCTTGTCATCTTTTCTTCTGTTCAGAGGATGCACTGAACACCACCATGACTCCCTCATACTTCAAACCATGTTTCAGAGGTTTGAAGTTACACACTAACCTGCTCACTTTATGTATTGTGTTTTTGAGCGTTTTCTTCTGCTAGTACCCCCTCACAGTCTCCACCTTAACATTTCCCACCAAAGACCAGAACTGTGCTTTCCACAGATGAGAGCCGCTGCATGCTGAGCACATGTGGAAGAGGCTGCAGAGCATCGTGCTGCTGGAACCTCGTCAGCGCGGCTGCTCTGGTGTTTCAGTGATGGTCTGGGGGACATCCCAACCACTCAGCACCCTCAGCGTCGCTCTAATAACAGCTACTTATTAATAACATTTGTGCACGAAGTTGCCACATAATATTTTCACCTGGATTCTTGGGGTGTCTCTGTTTTAAAATGTTCCTTTCTCAGCGTACTGCTGTCATCAAATTAATACTGAGCTAATAATTTTCATGAAAGAGTAAAATATCTCAGTTTTCTCTGTTATTTACAGTTTTGACAGTAAACTTCTCATTTTGACACTTTGAAAGCACCTACACAGAATTGTTTCAGTGATGGATGGAAGAACCCTCAGACGATGCCTTGCGTTGGGTTCTGCGTCGACTGGACGCCTTGTGTCGGAGGGGAACCGTTTTGATTTAAAGGTTGATCGTAGCGCTCCCTCTGTGACTCCCAACATTAACTAGCTCACTCGTGAGCGAGAGAAGATCAGCTGTGATCCTGTCTGCTTCATGTCTGTCGTGCGTGCTCAGCACATATTGCAGGAACGTGAAATATTTTGTAGGTTGAGCACAACCAGTGTTCCCCAGTTTCATTACTGGGAGTTTGAAACCAGTGATTAGGCTGACCTGTACTGGCCTGATAAAGCACCGCTACTTGAAACACGTGTAAAAAGCTCGGTGTCTACATTGATGGTTCTTTTAAAGTGAAGAAGCAGGTGAGTGCAGTGTTCAGTCCTGCTTCTTTCAGTTAAGACAGCTGGCCAAGGTAAAGCCAGACCTCCTAACGTCTTTGAGCGTCTTATTCACCTTTCCCTTACTTGCAGATGAGACTACTGCAATTCATTGTGTTATGGTCTAGATCAGGCCTCCATCCATCGTCTTCAGATGGTTCAAAATGCAGCTGCTCGCCTGCTAACTGGTACCAAACGGAGAGAGCATATAACCCCAGTTTTAGCTTCTCTACACTGGCTTCCTGTCTCCTACAGGATCCAATTTAAACTTCTACTTTTTGTTTTTAAGTCATTAATGCCCGAGCCCCTCCTCACCTGTCTGAGCCCCTCTCTGCCTATGCTCCAGGACAAACCACGAGGTCCAGCTCAAAACTAATGCTGTCCATCCCACGGACTGACCTCACATCCCGTGGTGATAGATCCGTCTCTGTGGCAGGTCCCAGACTCTGGAATAGTCTCCCCTTAAATATTAGATCTGCACAAACACTTGAGCAATTTAAATCTTTACTAAAGACACATTTCTATGCCCTGGCTTTTAACACACTATGACCCAAGCATTCTGGTCTTATTTGAATTAGTTTAGTTATTGTTTTAATTCTTTTACTGTCCTATTATTGTTTTTACTGTTATTATTGTGTTACATTGTTGCTTTTTAATACCATTTTTATATTGTTAAGCACTTTGTGCAGCATCGTCTGTTTGAAATGTGCCATATAAATAAATTTGACCTTGAAACCAAATCTCCTTAGGAAGCGATTTTATTTTATTTATTTATTTAGGACCGTGCATGTTAATGAACATAAATGTAAAAAGAAAAATTACATGAATGTAAACATGCCAGATTATAGCCAAAGGCTAATTTCCATCTTTAATGAGGCCGTGTATTAAGTTTCACACAGCATGGGTGGAACAGCTACTAACCATCACTGCAAGCTCGACAGCAGGAGCCGTCTTCCTGTCGCAGTATACCCCAAACAGCTAATTATTGGACCGCAGGGAAATGGGACGGGTGTTGGTGCCATGAGGGAAAACCGTCGTTCTCCTCGCTCCTCCCTTTGCCTCCTGCTTGCTCCTGCCGACCCCGCTGGTCTCCGCTTTCCCCGACACTGATTAACCCCCCTCCTCTTCCCTAACAACGTTAGGCCCCTTTGATCTCCAGCACTTAAAACCAGCAGCTACCATTGTGCCATCCAAAACATCTCTGTGGTTGCTATGGTTATTCACTTAGATACAATTACTATAGCAACAGTGTTTCTGAGGGCTGGGGAGGAAGTGGCTCAGCAGGGATCCAGGTGGAGACACATGAAAGACACAGGCTGCATATAAACGGTGGATCGGTGAGGGCCGGCCCTCCTCGCCAGCCTCGCCATCGATACGATTTCTCTTTATGTAAATACGTGACACAGATATGTATGTTGAAGAAAGACAGAACATCCTTTCACACGATCCTCTGACACACTTGTCTCTACAATTGGATGTGAAACAGACTTGAAAGGAAAGAAGTCGTGTCAGGTATTAACAGATATATCAAACACATTATCTTCATATGCAGGGGTTAAGACTCTGTCATCAAACACCTTTACAGAGAAAAGTAGCCAAGTGTGTGAGATGATAGCTACAGTGAGTGACAGCTTAGCAAAAATCCTGAAAGTTGGACACTTAATGTCAGCTTTGTCAGCCACACTGCAGAGCTCACAGAAGGCCCACAGCTCTGATGACTCAGTGGATGGAATAAAGCCCTCCAATGTGAACTGCACAGTGGTGTCATCATCACGTGTCCTTCATCTTCTCTGGGATGGATCAATAGATGGCTGATCCAGCCCCGTGTCATGAGGCAGCGCTGCCTGGTTGGCAGAATCTGACCCCAGACCAGCTATATACCATGTACAGTGTTCAATCAACCTTTCACTGGGCATGTGTATAAGGTCACAGCTGTCAGTGTGCTGGATATTTGCAGTGTTTTAAAATGTATTCCACTACAGATTACATGCCCCAAAATGTATTCTGTAACGTTACTCAATGAGAGTAATGTATTCTGAATACTTTGGATTACTTAATATATTATCATGCTGTTTACAACTACATGAATGTACTGTTGCTGTGATTTATTACTGTTACTGAAGGTCCGCGGCTCCGAACCGTAGTAAAGGGACCTCTGGCTAACACGTCGGGTTCGTGTTGGGCTCGTAGCTGAAAACGAGCTTTACTTTGTTGTCTGGGTCAACTTTGCTAGCAGAGACAGAGAGGCGTTGAAAGGCTGCTCCAACAGAACTTATTGTCAAAGGAGCAGAACAGAGTCAAACCTTCTGTTCTTAGAACTGAAGAAGCTTCTCGGATGAGAGGTGAAACGTCTTCAAGCAACTTAAAGAAGTCCAGACGCTTTTCTTTGCAAGCTCCTCAGACTACGATGACCTGGATGACTGAGAACCTTCACAGACAACGGAACTTATTGTTTCGGAGGAAAACAGGAACACGGTGTACGGTCGAGTCTTAACAGCTTACTTACAGCTGGGCTCGTCAGGCTCTCTTCTTGCAGTGGTTATTATTATATTTACATGCTTCCAGCTCCCGTTTCTGCTCGGTGACAGCTCGTGCTTTTCCTTTCTCTCCCTCCCTCGCTCACAGACACATCACGGGTACAGCAGTCCATCCTCCCTGCAGCACGGACTACACTGCCCATGATGCTACATTCTGCCTGTTAGCTTAGCACAACAACAACAAGGCCTCTCTCACCCAGGAAACACGCAGCGTGTCACCCTGTAACCATGGCAACCACAACGCTGCCGCCTGGAACAACAGAACATGTCAAACAAACCCAAACAGTCCTGACCCGCCACAATATGAAACAGGAAAGTACCGCCGTGTAATCCATTTATTTCAACAAAGTAACTGTATTCTGAATACCACCTGTTTAAACGGTAACTGTAACAGAATACAGTTACTCGTACGTGTACTCCGTTACTCCCCAACATGCAGTGTAATCCATTTATTTCAACAAAGTAACTGTATTCTAAATACCACCTGTTTAAACAGTAACTGTAACAGAATACAGTTACTCGTACGTGTATTCCGTTACTCCCCAACATGCAGTGTAATCCATTTATTTCAACAAAGTAACTGTATTCTGAATACCACCTGTTTAAACAGTAACTGTAACAGAATACAGTTACTCGTACGTGTATTCCGTTACTCCCCAACATGCAGTGTAATCCATTTATTTCAACAAAGTAACTGTATTCTGAATACCACCTGTTTAAACAGTAACTGTAACAGAATACAGTTACTCGTACGTGTATTCCGTTACTCCCCAACATGCAGTGTAATCCATTTATTTCAACAAAGTAACTGTATTCTGAATACCACCTGTTTAAACAGTAACTGTAACAGAATACAGTTACTCGTACGTGTATTCCGTTACTCCCCAACATGCAGTGTAATCCATTTATTTCAACAAAGTAACTGTATTCTGAATACCACCTGTTTAAACAGTAACTGTAACAGAATACAGTTACTCGTATGTGTATTCCGTTACTCCCCAACATGCAGTGTAATCCATTTATTTCAACAAAGTAACTGTATTCTGAATACCACCTGTTTAAACGGTAACTGTAACAGAATACAGTTACTCGTACGTGTACTCCGTTACTCCCCAACACTGGATATTTGTCATATAATTGAAATATCATTAAACTCACTACTCGTACTCATAAATATGGTCCGTGCACAAAGCAGCGTCGTCTCTTTCTAACCATCCCTGCTCCAACAAACACGAGGTTGTTTCCATCGCTGCTGCTGTTCCATGTTGTTCAGCTCTTATTGTTACTGTAAGTCTCGTGTTTCTTATTTGTGTGAGGCTTTGCTCCTGCCCGTCACTCTGCTGCTGTTCCATGTTGTTCAGCTCTTATTGTTACTGTAAGTCTCGTAGTTCTTATTTGTGTGAGGCTTTGCTCCTGCCCGTCACTCTGCTGCTGTTCCATGTTGTTCAGCTCTTATTGTTACTGTAAGTCTCGTGTTTCTTATTTGTGTGAGACTTTGCTCCTGCCCGTCACTCTGCTGCTGTTCCATGTTGTTCAGCTCTTATTGTTACTGTAAGTCTCGTAGTTCTTATTTGTGTGAGGCTTTGCTCCTGCCCGTCACTCTGCTGCTGTTACATGTTGTACAGCTCTTATTGTTACTGTAAGTCTCGTGTTTCTTATTTGTGTGAGGCTTTGCTCCTGCCCGTCACTCTGCTGCTGTTACATGTTGTTCAGCTCTTATTGTTACTGTAAGTCTCGTAGTTCTTATTTGTGTGAGGCTTTGCTCCTGCCCGTCACTCTGCTGCTGTTCCATGTTGTTCAGCTCTTATTGTTACTGTAAGTCTCGTAGTTCTTATTTGTGTGAGGCTTTGCTCCTGCCCGTCACTCTGCTGCTGGAGCACCGGGATTTCCCCAATCAGGACAATAACGGATGTTTCTGTTCGTTTCTGGTCTATACATGTTTTATATCAGAGCCATCTCCCAGAATCTGAACTGATCAAAAAGTGCCGACATGTCCGGAGGGATTTTGGCCCACTGCTCTTTACAGCTGCTTCCACAGATTTAGTAAAGGAGGCTCTGGAGGCTGGCTAGCCCACTTCTTCTTTAGCCACTGCTTTGTTTGCACCCATCCACGGCCACCACTGTGTGTTTGACTGTGGGGATGTTGGTGTGTCACACTCAGCATTTCTCAGCCTTCAGCCAATCATCCAGACGGTCAAACCTGAGACGGGCTTGTACATGCTAAACCGCGTGGGTGCTGCAGTAGTTCAATCCTCTACCAGTGTTACCAGTATGTGGTGACTGTCATCCACCTGCCTTCTCACCATTAACCAGCTCCTCCTGTGTGAGTTTGGGCCCATCCAGCACCTTTCCTATGATCATCCTCCGCCCATGAGGCTGACTGATCACATCATGGTCAGAACTGCTGCACCCACAGTCACCGAGCTTCATGCTGACGCCCTTTGCATCTATATGCTGAGAGTCCCACAGCCAGTCTGTGGGATCCAGGGTTGTAGAGGATCACACACTTCATTCAGGGACATGCAGATCTGTTCATAACTGATATGTTTTTTGTTCGATGTTTCTAAACTCAGGTAAAAATCAGAGACTGTTCATTTCTCTGTAAGTGAGCAAACTTATAAATTCAGCAGGGAGGATAATTGTTTCCCCGTCGTAGTTCAGTGTAGCTAGTCTCTTAACCCCCAACCAACCCGCTGCACCTCCTCCCTCCCCTCCCTCTCATAAAATATTGAGAGAGCCTGGCACTAGGCCAGACGCCCCCCTCCCTCTCTGCCAGGCAGACTGACGGAGCATGTGGCTGTGGGAGGGGCACGAAGGGCAGCTCGGCTGAGGAGATACAGTAACCATGAACATATTCGTTCTCTAAATGAACGCCACGAGTTGTTCCCACATCGAGCTGCTCTACTCTGAACTCATTCACACGAGCACTTTCTGCTCGAGTGCTTCCTCTGTTCACAGCCACACTCACGGATGCGCTGGAGAACAGCTCGGGTAAGAAGTGTGAACAACATGCTGGCATTTCATTCTACCTGCAGTGGTCAAATCAAGGCAGTGGTCAAATCTAGCTTCTTTCAGCTCAGGCAGCTGCAAAAACAAAGCCAATTCTTTCACGGCAGCACTTTGAGACAGTGATCCACGCCTTTGTCAGCACTCGGCTGCATTACTGTGATGACCTTCATGTTGGGGTCAGCGCATCATATATTAGTCAAAATGCTGCAGCTCGTCTTTTAACTGGCACTCGGAAGTTTGAGCACATTTCCCCTGTTTTAGCTTCACGTCACTGGCTGCCCATTTCTTTTAGGATTCATTTTAAAATTCTTTTATTTACTTTTAAAGCTCTCCATGGCCTCGCCCCATCTCATCTCTCTGAGCTGCGACAGCCTCATACAGGCCAGCTGATCAGCTGCTCCTGCATGTACCCAGGACTGGGCGTAAACTTAGAGGAGATCCTGCTTTTGCTGTAGCAGCTGCAAACTGTGGAGCGAGCTTCCTTTGGAGATCAGACAGGCCACTTCTTTACCTGTTTTTAAGTCTTGAAAACCCGCCTCTTTACCCTGAGCTTTGACACCACGTGAGATGTTGGTTTTTATTTCAGTTGTTTTTAGGTGATTCGATGCTGTTTTATCTTGTTTTGTTTTCATTTGATGTTTTATGTGTTTTATTTATTTATTTTGCTGTTTTCTGTTGTTCTATTGTTTTAACTTATTTTCCGTGCAGCACTTTGTTCCTGTGCTGGCTATTTTAAAGTGCTTTATAAATAAGATTGGATTGGATTGGACTGCCACCAACAGCTCTGTAACACACTGTGCACACAATGCTATCATTGTCTTTTCTTTTTAGCTGCTTTTACATTTTAGTTGCTGACTTCTGATAAACTGAATAAAACAGGAGAACACACAACCTGGAAATCTTCAACCACACACAAAATACATACGTTTCCCTGGTAAAGTACACAACCTCTGCAGTACCGCTGAGTTTTCTACAAGCGCACAAAGCTGCTGCCAGCTCTGCTGCTGTGACCTGTGTTACCTGTGTTAGGCTCTTACATCCATACGATGGTTGAAGGACCGGCCGTGTCCCGTCTTCCTTCTGTGCATAATCGTGGCCCCTGCTGGAAGCTGACCCCGTGTGTGTGGATCTTCTCCTCCCGGTCTATCACAGTGAGGAATGGAGGTGGTGTCAGTGTGGGTCAGTGTCACTGGGAGCTGTGGGCGTCTCCACAGTGGGCCTGGGAAACTTTGAAAAGATGTTTTCTTCTTTCGGCCATAAAATCCAGATCTTGGTTTCCTCTTTGTGAGCACAACAGAGACTCCCCTTGTTTCTTACACAGCCCCCCTTTGGCTTTCATGCACACACACCCACTCAGGGAATAAAGTCACTGCAGCCATTTAGCTGCTTCTCAGCACTCGCTGCATAACCTGAGGTTGGTCAGCCGGTCGACTCGTCGTGCATAGTGACAAATGAGGGATTTCAAATATTTCCAAAGCGATGCATCAGGTTTCTTTGCAGATGAAGTGAGACGTGGATGTTTCACAGCACCAATGAAGATTGTGTTTAAGTGCAGCCGGGCGCACGCTCCCCCAGCGACGCCAGCTTCTTCTCACCGTGCAAACACTTTGATTTGAAATAGATTACAGCCGTGAGTGTTTGACTGTGATGGACTGGTGATGTGATCAGGGTCGCAGGTTTCCACCCGCCTCGTCTCTTTGCATGCAGTGAAGGAAACTATGCAAACTATGCAAGGTGTGCAGTAACAGGTCTGAACAAACCAGCAGCAAATAACTTCCAGTCTCCACAGGTTCAGTGCAGCTGGTGTAACAAACGTTTGGTTACAACATATTAATGTTCGCACACTGCTGTAAAAACAGTTTTATTAAAATGAACGTGCACTTTTGTAGAAGCTCGTGGTGAACGCTCCACTGCCTTTGTTTTATTGTTACTATTATGTTGTGATGGGTTGAACAGGATGACTTGAGACGTGTGCGATGTGACAGAATAGACAGATGGAAGCCTTCATGTTGGATCAGAACGACGTCGGGCTTGTTGGTCTGCTGTGGTTTGATCAGAAGACTTCCTCAGATCAGCACCGTGGCCCTCCTCTTCCTCTCCCCCATCTGCTTCTTCTAGCAGCTTCCAACACACTGAGGTCTCTGACAGTGAGAGTGACTCCAGTGTTCCTGTAACTTTGAAGCAGAGGTTCAAGACAGATTTGATCTTTCCTTTCCTTCTGTTTGGGATTGAAGTGATGTAATATCAGGGGGGGCAGGGGGGGCTATGATGTCCTGTCATTCTCATGTAAATCTGTGTTGGGAACATTAATGTTTAATCTGTGTGGGTCTGTGTGGATCTGTGTGGGTCTGTGTGTGTCTGTGTGGGTCTGTGTGGATCTGTGTGGGTCTGTGTGTGTCTGTGTGGGTCTGTGTGGATCTGTGTGGGTCTGTGTGTGTCTGTGTGGGTCTGTGTGGATCTGTGTGGGTCTGTGTGTGTCTGTGTGGGTCTGTGTGGATCTGTGTGTGTCTGTGTGGGTCTGTGTGTGTCTGTGTGGGTCTGTGTGGGTCTGTGTGGATCTGTGTGTGTCTGTGTGGGTCTGTGTGTGTCTGTGTGGGTCTGTGTGGATCTGTGTGTGTCTGTGTGTGTCTGTGTGGGGTCAGTGTTAACAACATGGTGCAGAAAGGAAACACAAGCGTGGAGTCGGTGGGATTGTGCAAACGGTGGCTCGTGCATCAATCAGCTCCAGCTGTGATGCATCTCTTTGATTAGTGGGAGCAGCAAACTCCATCCAGACAGCTTCCTTTGTTTTTTTCACTTGACTGATCGATCAGCGCACAGCTCCGTTTAGCACACACGCCATCTTTAACGCTGGCGTGGAGTCTGTGCCCTGTTCCTCCCACACACGAGTGTTCGTTCATGTTCGGCCTTGTGTCTGAGCGTTTCCTCTCGGTGTGTCTGTAACGAGGAAGCCACGGGCAGGTCGCACACAAACGTGTGGCTGCCGAGTGTGCGAGTGTGGCAACGTGTGGCAACTATTCTGGTTTGCCAGCGACGTTTCCAGATAAACACTGGTGGCAGCTGCTGCCATGGCAACACCATTGTGCTCCCTCCCTCCCTCGCTCGTCTCCCCTCCCTCTCCCCAACCACTCCTCTCTCTCATGCTCCGCCGGCTCAGAGAGCGAGGACCAGAGAGGAGAGAGGTCAGCTCGATTCAGAGGACAGAAAGAAGAAAGGAATAACCCGGAGTGGACGGGGACAGGATGAGCGAGGACAGCCACTCCCACTACAGGCTGGACCCCAGCGATCGCCTCAACGGGCTGGGACAGAGGAGGAAGAGACCCAAGAAGGTAAACGAATAGATGGAGAGCCACGTGGTGCAAAGTGTGTAAGGATGGAGCACCCCACCCTGCAAAAAGAGAAAGGAGGTGGGGTTAGGTGAGGTTTGTTTATGTGCAGACGAGCGTCCACATGATGTTAGGAGCACCGAACCATCTCTCACCCCGTCGTCTCCTGTGGAGTGTGTGGCTGCTCCCCCACAGCAGCTGTATCCTCTCTCATATCCTCCGTCTCCTGGTGTTGTGTTGCTCCACAGTGAGTCGTAGTAGGAGGCTCACATGCTGTCAGGGTGGGTCCCTGCTCGCTCTTTGTGTGCCTGTCGTTGGGGGTTTTGCTGTTTGCAGCTATCAGGAGGTTTGTGTTGTAGCCTGATGTGAGAAGTGTTGTTATTATCATCATTTTTAACATTTCTGCAACGCTACAATAAACAGACACACACCCATCAGCCTGTTTACAGATCTATACGCCCATAAAGACGTGAAACACACATTGCACAAATCTACTATAACGTGTTCATATGTGTTATAAAATAAAGAGGTAAAGTATTAGCTGTTCAGGTTGATTCATAAATATGACCTCAGCACGTGAAATCCTTCTGCTGACATCCCTAAAAGCTCGTCAGACCAACGAAGCCGTACAACACAAATAACCAGACCAAACCAGGGTTGTGCGTCTGTTGTTGAGAACATTGTCAGTAAACCACAGTGACGTCCTACAGAGGACTCGTGTTGTCATTATTTTTGTGTATGTCGTATGAGCTGAGAGCTGTAACCAAAGGTAGTGAGCGCGTCGGCCTTTAACGTCGCGGCTGGTTGTGCGATCGCGTCGCCGCTGAACTCGTGAGAGTTTGTCTCAGGGATCTTTACATTTGAAGTCAGGTGAACATCCAGTGAACTAACAGAACATTCAGGAGCATTTACTCTCATGAATGTCAGACAAACTGAGGTTTGTGTGTCAGTTAGATTCTTTAAGTCATTAAAGTGTCTCTGTTAGGAAAAGCATCTGTTTCCTCCACCTCTGCAGAACTGCGTGACCCGTAGCATCATTGCAGGAAGTATCCTGTGACAATGAGTGACTGCACATCATCATTATCAACACATAAACCTGTGGTCTGGACCTGCAGTTCTTATTTTTACTGTCTGGTTTTGTGTAAAGCAGCACTTCAGTAAGCACCTGTGAAGCACACAGTCATAGTCGAGTAATGAAGCGATCCATATGTGAAACATATTCCACGTCTACAGGATAGTGGAGGTTACATGGGTCAACCTGGCAAACTGTACCAGCACATGTGATCACACTGATAGCAGAACACAGGTATGTGAGTCTCTACGACGAGGTCAGAAACCAGTAACAAATGTTTCATGTGATTCGTTTTTCTCCAGTTTGTCTGCAGTGAACCTTAAATACTCACTGAACCAGCTGTTTCCTGATGTGGTGACGTGTGTCGGTGATGAAGCCAACACTCTGTCCAGTGTTGGGCAAGTTACTTGAAAAAAGTAATCAGTAACTAATTACTGATTACTTCCCCCAAAAAGTAATCCTGTTACTTTACTGATTACTTATTTTCAAAAGTAATTAGTTACTTAGTTACTTTTTAAAAACACGATTTCCAACCTGAAGAGGTGATAAAGTGATAGATCTTTCAGCCCAATTCTACTTTTTCTGCATAATCCATCATACAAAATGTAATCAAATGGAAAAGTCTCTTTTTAAAACTTGTTTTATTAGATTTAATCTTTTAACTTTATGCATCAAGCAAACATTTAATTATATGCAACATTCTCTGACTGGAAGAAATTAGTTTAACATTTAAACCTATTTTCTGCACATTCCAGCACATAAAATAAAATATTTGTTGTGTTTAAAACACAGCAGAAAATAAATAAAGTCAAAGACTCAGCGGTCCTGTTGCTCTATTTTCACCTGTAAAGCAGGAGCAGGGTAGGCGGAGGTTTACCCTGGTGCAGGTGTGCTGCGGTCAGTAGAAGAATCCGCGAGTTTCTCTGTGAGTTTCCCATTACGTCGTAGCTACTCGGTGCTTGTTGGAAGTTTAGGGGTTTTTCGCTGTAAAAAGAAGTTTTCTTCCCACGCACAGCGGACACTAATGTTTTTGTCACTTTTTATGGAATCAAACTCAAAGTAAGGTCAGTACTTCCACGCTTTAAACGCTGCACGCTCATACTCTCTCTGCACTCGATATGTGATCCATTGTTGATCTGCACACAGCTGTTGTCACTAACGTCGCACTCGCTTACGTCACTGTCGTGAGACATTCTTGCAAAAAAATCACGGTTTTAGTAACGCAGTAACGCAGCGTTCCTACGGGAAAGTAACGGTAATCTAATTACTGTTTTTGCAATAGTAATCCCTTACTTTACTCGTTACTTCAAAAAAATAATGGGATTACGCGTTACTGGAGCGTTGTTCTCCTCTGTAACAAAGCAGTGATAAAGGAATAGATGCTGATTTTATTAACTTGTGTCTTTGTGCTGCTGGATTCAGTCTGAAGCAGGCAGCAGTGCTGAACCTACCAGTGTAAATGTGATGGTGGAAGCAGAGGCCAGCACTTGGCAGTGCTAAACACAATAAAAGACTCACAAGTTCCTGCTCAAAGGTCAGCTGCCTTCAGATCAATCATTAACCTGCAGCAGGTTGTGGCCTGATGTGTTTGTAAGAGTTTCACTTTCAGGAGGAGAAGATTTAAACGAGTCACACAAATGTGAACTACAAAGTCTGTGACACACAATTTATGCAAACTGCAGTAAATCTGACCTGAAGAAATCCAGTCTTCTGCCTGTTGTGGTTGTGACAGCTGCTCGTAGGAGAGTTTGTTTGTAGGAGGTGGAGATGTTCTCAGATCAAGTGCGTAATCGTCTCTTTGTGTAGACGCTAAAAGCTGTGAGCCAAAACTCTCTGCTCTGAAACTCTTCACTCAGTCCTCACGCTGAGAGTTTAGAGGCTGAACTTCTTGTTCCTCCATAACACTTTTCATGAAACAGCAGAAATGAGCTTGTGTTTCTCAGCAGTGCGCACACAGAGAACCGATCCTCTCTGCTCAGTCTGAACAAATCAAAGTGAAACGTCAGTGAAAACACAGCTGCTGATCAAACTGTGTCAGATTAATGTCTCAATGTTTCACTGTGAGGTTAAAAAATACATAAAAATGATTTAAAGAAGTAGGAGGCAGATTTTCACAATAAGAGCACTTTGTTTTTAATTCAGTTAATGTCAAACTGTCATCAACACCTCTGTGTTGTCTCCGTCTCTGAGCAGATTCAGGCATTACTCAAATAATAAAGGCTTTCTTTCACTATTATACTTTCATTAGTCTCCAGGTTGATGATTATAAACAGAATTATTAAAGTTTTTATCATTTCAGGCTGAAAATCAACATGAATTTGGTTCTAATCAAAGAAGCTCCTTTAATGTGTGTCATTAAAATCCTCACACAGACTTAAAAAGGCGACATTAACATTAAAATAAATGAAAGAAGCTTCAGCTGAGAGCTTCATGCAGTCATCATCAGCAGCTCATAGCAGTCACAGCTCTTTATTACGCAGCTTTGCAGGAATTAAAGTGGCTGAAGTGTCAGAGTTTGTGTGAGAAGCTGCTTCATGGACAGCTGCACACACGTCTTTATTATTTCTTCATAAATCAAACACACAGGTTTGTCTGCAGATGATTTAAAGTGTGTCGTTGTGCAGTTAAAGCTGTTTGTGTGACGCCCTGACCTCCTGTGAATGAAACAGCCAATCAGATCCATCAGAGAGAGAGCAGGAAGTGTTGTGTGTTTGTGACAGAACAAGGAAACAGTGATGATGATGAACATAAAGGTCCTCTGATGTTTCCTGTTACAGTAACGCTTGTTCATCTGTTGCTCTCCTACACTTTCCTATAAATAAAGGAGAAAAAGTGCGTTTAGTTTCATTTCCTACAGCTCAGAGTTACACTTCACATTCCTGCTGTCACATCAAAAAGCTTCACTTTGGTCCAACATCTACATGTTAACATGAAACACAGACAGACTCAGAACATCTGGAACATCTGCACTTTGACCCAAACTGTTATAGCAGGATATTTTCTACATATTTCTTATGTTGGACCTGTTTGAACTGTAAACGACCTGTAATCATCTGTAAATGGTGTGAGACACACTGAGGCCACCTACAGGGCAGCTGGGGAACAGCAGGGATCTGAAATCATATGAGACGTTAGTGAGTGAGAAGAACAAACGGACTTAAGATGGCTCGAAGTGATCAAAGTTGATCTAAAACAGATGATAAATCCACTGATTCTTTGTAAAGTTCATCTGCTGCTCACATGAATCCATGAAAGATTTATTTCACTGAATGTTTCTTCAAAGCTCATTTCAACCTGTTGAAGTCATGAATGAAAGTGCAGACTGAGAGTGGATCACATGATGTTTGAGGTGTGTCATGTGACATGTTCAGTATTGTCACACATGTCTAGATTGTCCCTGATATCATAACTGCTCAAACACTGATGATTATATTTGAAGAATTATTCCTGATGGCAGCAAAGTTTGAATGGAGCTCTCTGTCTGTGCTGATTTGTCGCCCTCTGGAGGTCAAAGCACAAACCTACAGGGCAGCTGGGGAACAGCAGGGATCTGAAATCATACGAGATGTTAGTGAGAAGTTAGAACAAACGGACTTAAGATGGCTCGAAGTGATCAAAGTTGGTCTAAAACAGAAGATAAATCCAAAGCAGCATCAGATGAATGTTACCATTTCCAGTTACGGCGCCCTTCATCTAATATGGAAATGTGTTGTTTTTTTTTTAGCCGTGTTGTTGTTCTTCCTATTGTGTTTAGGCCAGAGATGCTCTTCAAACAGCGGACAGACATGACCACATTACAAGAACATGGTGTGAGTCCGATTTGATATTCCAGTCAACGCTGAGAGACCTTAACCAGGAAGTCAGAGGTCAGCTGATGCTGCGAGCAGGAAGTGAACCAAGGGAAAGGTCCACTCTACTCAATCTCAAAGAAAATATGCTGGTATTTGTTGATGTTGATGGTACAATAAAAATATATAATATAATAAATAATAAAATATCATGTGATGATGAGATGTGTTGTTGGTGTTTGTATTTTCTGTAAATGTCTTTTTTAATGTAAATGCTTTGTTCCAGACGGACAGGGAATCAGTTGCTGTACGATGACATCATCTTGATGTTGACGAGGAGGGCGAGAAAAACTAGTTTAGTCCTGCAGATGGCGATCTTGCACCGTGTTCAGAGAGCCGACACTTTGATGGTGCTGCTCTACTCAGCTTACTTTAGCCTGGGTTGGACTCTATATGAGCAGCTTCCACTCTGGTTTCACTCTTAAACACACTTGTTTGATTTCACTTGTAAAAGTTGAAGAATAAATATTTTATTACAAAATTATTTGTTGATGCATTTTTTTAGGGTCAAATATCTTGTTTGATTTGAGGAATGAACTGTTAGGGTGGAAAAAGTGAATCAGGTTAAAATAGTGGTGCTTTATATCAGTGAAGATGTATAATGTAATTTAAAATGTTGATGATGGGTTGTAGTGGGCTTGTACTTACAAAACTGCCTCATTTTATTGGAACGATCCACAGTTGCATCCATTCACGGATGACATCTGACATCATTTGACATCTGGTCTGAACACGTTTGTACACAAGATGCCTCAGTTCTGGATGTTCCCACAGACTCCTCTGTGCACCTAAAGGAAAGGTCAAAGGTCAGCAGCACATGTAGTTGGGACAATTCTTCAGTCGCACAAACTACACAATCATTTTCCTCCAATGACGACTTTTCACTTGCAGAAATGGTCCTGTGTGATTTCCAGGCTGTGATATAAAAACTAGTTCCTAATGGCAGCGACTCACTCAGTAAACATGTGTTTCCTTCACCAACCTCACACACAGATCCAATAAGATCAGGAAGTGGGCAGTATAGTACAATATGTGTTATTCTGTGCTGCACTGCCCAAACTAAAGATCTGCTGAAGTGTTGGAAATGATCCAGATGTTTATTTTGGACGATACAGCAGAAGATCAGACATGAAAGTGGAGATAACACAGAAGACCTGCAGCAAAGGTCAGAGGTCAGACTGGGCCCCTGGATTCAACAATGAGCCAATGATCATCAAGCAGTGACTAAAGCAGAGCCCTGACCTTCTGACATTCATCACACAGTCAGAACAAATGTCTGCTGATGACTTCATCTCATGAAACGACTGATAGATGTCAGTTCATTGATCAGCTGAGCTGCTGATCTTCATCGTCACAGAAACATTCAGCTTGTTTCAATCAATAAATAACTCCCACTACTCCCAGTTTGAACTGTTCCCACTCAAAATGCTGTGAGAACAATGATCATTGTAGAACTTCACAAACATCACGTGTTGTTTTCCACATGTAAGATCAGCAAACACACAGAAACTTCCTGTTGCCACACACGGCCTCTAAAATCTCTTCCACGCTTTCTGTCTGAAGTCCACTCTCTGTGTCGGATCCACAGGAAACAACAAGATCTTATTAACATGGTTTGCAATGTGTCTCCTTCCAAAAAGTCCAACCAATGAACAAATGTGTGTATTTGTGGAGGCCGAACAAAAGCATGACACATTTCTCTGTTTCTATAAACTGGAGTCAAACACAAACATGAAGAGTTTCACTGACAGACTCCAAAATGCCCCCACAGTGGATCAAAGGGAAATCCTACAGTGTGGCCAGAGACTCTTAATGGCTCCAACATCAACACATCCACAATGTTGGATCCAGTTCTGCCTCACAGAGTTACTAAGACACACCCTCTGCAGCATCACAACAGCTCCACCTGCTTCACCTGCCTCCTCAGCATCTGTACACCTGAAGAGAAAAGAAAGGCTCCAACAGCTCAAATCTACAAAGGATTCATGAAGTTTCATCCAACAATAACATGTTTGCCTTCCACAGTGTGCTGTTAGACACCACTGTACCTCTGCCATTTCAAAAAGAGCAGCTTGGGAACATTTTGGCTCCAAACACTTTGTGTTTAAGTTCTTTGTTTTCTTTGTGAAGCCGACAACATCTGGAGCTTTGTGACTCATAGAAACATCATTTTGTTCTTTAGATGACAGCAGATTGGGACTGAATAATCAATCACTATCAAACCAATAAAGACAAACATGCTGATTTTACAGGAACTTTGTTGGAGAAGCTGCAAAGACATGAAACTGGTGGAGATCCCAAACCAGTTGATAGTGCTGGTTATTCCAAATAAAGCTGTTTCCCTTTGAGATGAAACGACTTTGTGTCCTGATATATAATAAAGATGTTGTTGTTTTTGAGCCCCTGTATTAAAAGTAGTTTAAAGTCAGCTTGAGTTTGATGTCTTTATGTCAAAGCTGCTCATGATGTTGAGCTGCTGATGGAATAAAAACAATATAAAAGCATGTAGTCCAGACTTAAATGTAGCCTGTTGTTAGCTGAGGTCCACACACAGTGTTTGACAGTGTAAAGTGTGTGAAAGGGCTGCTGGTGGAGCTCACTAGGATGAGCAGGTGACCACGAGGTGGAGAGCAGCTGGCCTGGCTTTGACCCGGGCCACGCCCCCTTTCTCTCTGCTTTGCTGTCACTTATCTTCACTGCTCTGTCCAATAAAGCTGAAAAAGGCCCCGAATCAAAGAAATCTGCTGCAGCCTCTGAAACGTCTTCTGTTTCCTTCCCGACGGCTTTTTCACCGTCAGCCCATCAGACAGTCCAGCAGCATTTATGATGATGTCATGATGTTGAAGAGGCTGCTACGGTGGCCTCCCATGACCCCCAGCCTCATCACAGCTGAGATGCAGACATTTGAAAACATTCAGCAGACAACTGAATAACAGTCCAACACAACAGTCTGTGTGCAGACACACACAGACCTTTCATAGAGTCAAACACAGCTGGTTGAGTCATTTCTCTGTGAGTCTAAAGTGAATCTAGTATTTGAAAGTCCACTTCCTGTATTTGTTGTTGAAGACTTCTTCAGCTTCTTCTCAAGGACATCAGCTGCTTGTTTGGCAGCAGAGGCAGTTAAGAAGCTTCCTGAAAAACACTGAACAGTGAGTTCACTGTGGCATATGACAGATTCATCTTTCTGTGTGCAAATGTGTCTGTGTCGACCTTTCAAATGCTGTTGAATCCAAAACATCAGCGGCTCCTCGGCTGCTCGCTTCATGCACTTCTGTCTGTGTGACAGTCCAATGACATCACAGCTGTTTCCAGCCCCAGTGTCTCAGGACTGGACACCTTTAAACATGTCGAGGATCAAACAGCGTCCAGCTAAACACACATGAAACTATCAGAGCTGACAATCATTCCAATAACATCTAATGGTTCATGTATGTAGACACAGGACTACAAGGAAATGGCTCTCAGCATCTGGCTGTGGGAACACATGAGTCCCTGTTTGTGTTCAGATTGTGTGCATGTTTTAGACGTGTGTCACATGTAGAAACACAACAATCCCACAATGACACACAGATGTGTTTGACACAGCTGTGCAGCTGTAAGTTGTTTCTAATGATTCATTGAAGCTCTTCTAACATTCTGGAGACGATCAGTACATGAATCTGTTCAACACGACAACAATTTGACTTCAGTGTGAACGTTTGCATTAAATAACCTTCTTCATCCAGCTGACAGCATCTTCATCCTATGATGTGAACAGTTCCTCCTGTTGATGACAAACCTCTGACAGGATCTGCTTGAGGAGCTTTTTCATGTGCAGCTCTCTGAGCTCAGGGCTGAGCTGCTGTTTCATCTTTAAGAGCTGCTGCCTCCTCGCCGGACTTGTTCTCCTCTTCTTCTCCTAATGACACCATTTCTGCTTCATATTAAATTCAATAAAGATGCTGACATGTATCTGTAGCAACAACATCATTGAATCTAGAACAACTGGAGCCAAACCAGTGGCTCTGCTGGGATCACTGGTGAGCCAACACTTCCTTGTTGATGCAGATTTCAGGGCTTCCTTTTGCTCCTCCGTTATAACTGTTCTCTCTTCTCAACACATGATGACACAAAGGAATCAGCAGTGACAAAGATGATGCTGAAGAGAAGCACACACTTCACACATATAACAGACCAGTGCAGTTACACACACCTCTGCTCGACATCAGGCCTCAAACAAAGACACAAAACACTAACTTGACTCTAAACAGAAGAAACGAGCAGCTGTTTCTGTTCTGTGCTTATTTATATTTGACACACATGCTTCTCTTTGTGCAAACACACATCGCACTATAAGGGTAACCTCGCACACAATGATTGGACAGCACAGTGATGATGCTGGGAGATCCTATACGCAGCAACACAGAAACACTGAGAACTTTAAACAATGATGGAAAGTGTTATAAATGACTTGTTGGCCTCTGATCTGTCACAAACAGCTGAAACGTGTCTCTCATGAGTCACATGAAGGTTTTTGACAGAAAGGACAAAAAGTAGCTGCAGTCAGTTTGTGTCATTTTTATATTTATTCATCTGGGAGAAAAATCTGAGGGACATTAAAATGTGTTTTCAACAGAGACAAGAACATGAATATAACAGAACAGGTAAATGAACATGTTTCAAGTAAACAGCTGGACTGATCAGGTCCAAACACAGAGTGATAAACTTGTCAAACAGCTGTCATATCTTTATATAGAAGCTCTTTATAAATGCTGCTCACTGCAGTCTGTTTACTAATAATGTCAAAGTGTTAGAAACACAGAAACATCAGAATGGTCTTTGTTCACAGAAACCTGTCTGGGATCCTTTGTTGTTCTTTTGATGCAGAGTTACATTATAAATATAAAGAGTTATTTCAGAGTCTCATCAGTTTTCCTGCATGTCTTTATTTAACACATCAGCAGGGCTGAAGCTCTCATGTTAAACACACACTGATCTATGGACACGTTCATGTGTTTCTAACAGAACCAGGCTGTTATCAGCCTGCACTAACATTATGTCACACACACTGAATGTAACAGTGACAGTTTACATCATCACACAATCAGCTGTGATTGTTTCACTGTCATCAAACGAGTCAACAGGAAGTAGAATCAATAGAAACCAATCATTTACTGACAGCATGTCTGATGGAAATAAGTGCAGATTATGTATGAAGTCTAACTGCACACAGTAACTGTGTTACAATAAGGACTTAACAGCGCCCTCTGCTGGAGTGTTTCAGTACTGCGTTAACTAGAATACACCACCTCCTCCTCACACCACCTGCTACAGCTCTACTCTTCTATGACTACAGTCATCCACAGCACTGATGTGAGGTCACATGGTTCATATGTAAGGAGCACAGCTGACCTCAGGTCAGTTTAATGACTGTGAGCAGCAGCTGTGTTATTGTCACTGTGACAGGGAGACACTCTCAGACACAGCGCTCATGTCAGCTTGTTCTCATGCAGGAGGATCAGGAGCTCCATGTTTGTCTTTCTGTTTGAATCATGATGTGTTTGTGCCATCAGAGTCTGTCATGAGTACTCAGGGTTTCACAGCAGCTCTTCTGGATGCTGACGAGGACTCCAACCTCATGTTTCACCTCTCTGAGCTTCTGATGTCTGTGAACACTCGTGTTTCTTCTCTGGGCTCATCTGGACAAAAACACCTTTCTGTGTTTGGCTGCAGCCTCATTCTGACTGACAGGAAGTGTGTTATCCATGAGCTGCACTTCTGTCAGGAAGTTTCCTGCTGTGTTTCCTGTCTGTGGACAAACACGAGTGTTCCAGCTGAGGACTTGCTTCCTTCCACCTGTCCATACAGGACATCACGCTGTCTGCAGCTCTGTAAATGCAGCTCCAGGTCCTTCCACGTGCTGCTCTGTATTTGTGCAGTTTGTAGTGTGTCCTGGGAAACGTAGCACACATGGTGTTCTTCTGCTGTTTCCTCCTTTCACTGAGTGTGAAACACTGACGCTGTGCTGTTGTTCACAGAGGGGAGCTGATTCTAGCTGCAGCTGGACTCTGTCATCTAACTGAATGTGTTGGTGCTGATCACGGGGCTCTGAGGGGGGAGCAGCAGGAGGACTCTGGATGCTGACGTCAGTGTATCTGTGGAAGCTCCCACAGCGTGTCTGTCATTCAATATTGTGCTGTATATTGTATCTATGCAAAGATGAACAGACTGTGTGTTCACTGGTCTCTGTGCTGCAGCTCTGATGTCATCATCACTCCCTCCTCCACCCTCAGCAGTCCCAGCATGCTGCTGTGGTGCACCCCACCCTCACTCTACACCTGAGCCACAGACCACACCCTCCACCTCAATATACACCACAGTTTTCTCTGCTGTGGAAATGAGATCAGGAGGAAATCATCATTATTATTATTTAATAAACGCTCACATTAATGTGGGCTTATTTGTTTCATATTAGAAACATTAGTTGAGTGTTTTTAGTATAAAATGGTCAAAGTCCCTCTTTTTGCTCCTCCCCTCACCTGTGGATGGGCGGTGCTGTTACCGTGGTGACAGCTTGGATGTGTTTCAGTCCTGCCTGGTTATCACTGCAGGAATCTTTCACATTTATTACAGGTAATAACTCTGATTTTTCTGTGTATTATGAACCAAATGTATCCTGATACACACAGAGATGGATGAGCAGAGGTCACATGATGAAAGAACAAACATGGAGTCTTTGATTGATTTAGATATTTATTGATGAATGCAAACAAACCTGACACTGAACCATCGTCCAGCAGAACAAACCTGATCACATGACCTGCTGACCCAAACAGTGCAAAGCTCCATGGCAACAACAACAAACAGCCTCACATATGTTAACAGAGGCTGTTAGAAGCACAGAGTCTTTACAGTCTTTCTCCTGTTTGGACACAGATCTCTGCACATCTTCATCACAGTTACTCACAGACGTGCAGAGTGTGTGGATATCAAAGCTAAGTTTCCACCATGTTTGTAGTCTGTACTGGGACTCATGGAGCATCTCTCTATGAGCTCTCAGTGCTTTAAACAGTGAGTCCCAGTTTAACCAGCAGCCTTCACACCACACATCACACAGACATGGAAACTTCAAACCTCAGACTGAAGACACCATCAGAAATAAACAGATTGTGATGAAGATGAAGAACTGGACCAGTTTGCTGTGGTTTCTTCTGTTCCTGTCAGAAATAAGAGTCTGGCAGCACTTTGCTCTCCTTCCACATGTTTAAGGAGGAAGTGAAGAAGAGCGAGTGAGTCGTCTTCCTCTGTGGGCCCAACATCAGGCAGCAGCCACGTATTTTTAAAAACCCAGCACACTGCTTCAGAAACACTGAGTCCAGGTGACCAGAGTCATGTGATCAGTGAGGTCTTCACTCAGGACGTCACTGCTTCAGGACCTGATTCAGAGGTTTATAAGGACGTGGATCATTGGTGCTGATGTTGTGTGAGAGCTGGTGAACCATGGGGAACATAAATAACAACCAGGCCATCAGCAGTTCTACCCCCAGCTCTAACACCTACATAATACACTATACATATAGTTATTGTTAAGGTTCAAATATTGAGGAAGGAGAGTACAAACAACCAGGTCCAGAAGAGCTTGGTCAAACAATTGATTTTAATGAACACAGGCGTGGGGGGACCAGCGCCGTACGCAGACAGCGCTGATCTCCGACTAATCAAAGCATAAACAGATATTTTATACCATCGGGGTTTGAATTTAATGACGCCCCTTCAACGTCACACAGATACATACATACATACGTCAAATCAAAACCACAATGACTTTTAACACAGTTTGAAAAGAACATTATCTCTATCTTCATGGCAGATGTTTCCTGTCAACCTTTTGACTGCCGCTTCTCCAAAACCACAGACCATGCTCTGCAGTAAGATACCACTTCTGCACGCCCGCAGTTGCAAGCAAACATGATTAACCTCTCACCTATAACTGAATGTATCTACTATGTGTTTGTGTGTCACGACCTCACTTGGCACTCTGTGTCACCTCTCACCTACTAACACTCGCAGTCACAGAGGCCACTCTCAAATGTGTTAGCAGTTTACTAAAACTATATATGTAGTATATTGAATAAATGTTTTAATCAAGAACCTCTACTAGAAGCTTAATAAAAGAATATAAAAGTATAAAAGATAATAATGAACAACCTGGTTATTCAAATAGCATCATCCAAACAGCTCCTCAGAATCAGCTGCACTTACACTCTGATTTTAGTTTCACTTTTGCAAAAGCACGCTCTGCAAACCTGCAGTTTCCTGTCAAGACTTTGCACAGAGTGTACTCAGAATCAACAGAATCAGCCCATACACACTTAAGATTATAACAAGCATTCAAAAGCATTTAAGATCATAGATTCAACTCAACAGTTTAAAGTGGTTATAACTGCACCTGTAGTAAAGGCTAACTGGGTACCAAAATGTTTAAACATCTGAATGCAATATCAATGCTGTAGATTATATTATTAATGCAATGGTAATGATGATGATTATTAACAGTAGCAACAAAATAATTTCCCTGATCTCCACATTATATAGGTTATAGTATGTTATATATAAACGTAGCTGAAGCGGTTTCATTTGTAGATTCACGCTGCACTTCACATGTTTGTCCACCAGATGGCAGCACAGAGGCCTGTGTTGGAAAGCTTTGAGTAATGAAGCGTTTTCAATCCAAGCTTCAGAAAGCTTCATGTGGTCATCAAGGAAGCAACCAGGAAATATCTGCTGTGTGTAAAAACAGCAACACAAGAATCCAGGATGAAGACAAGAAACTCAAAGCTCACAAAACAGGTGGAGCTAATTTTGTGACGTGTTTCTGTAAAAACACCACAGAAGTGAATCATCAAAGTTTCCATGTGAGCTGATGATGCTGCTGCAGAGTTTCTGTGAACCTCCTGTGACCCCGCCTCCTCATACAGAGACATCTGATTGCTCTTCAAACTGCATCACGTGGACACATGTGATTGTGTGTTGTAGTATTGATCCCAATGCTGGTATCAGTCCTGGATCAATAACACTGGATGGATGCGTTCAGCATGGAGCCCTGAGCTGTGTTACAGACAAACATGGAAACTGACAGGTCTGTGTCATTCACAGTCTGTAACACTTCTAAACAACAGAGGCTGACCCAAGTGCCTCAGAGCCAGGCACGCTCACATCACAGCTCTCTAAATAAGCCAGTTTCAAAATAAGAGCTGAAAGCTGTGTTTGCTTGTGTTAGCTTATTATTGTGGAGACTAACATTCAGTGATCATGTGTTCAGACTCATAATGATTACTCTCAGAAATCCTGATCTTTGTATTTACTGTGTGTTGGATCAATAACTGAGATTCATGGTATCACACAGCTGTGCTGCTGCTGATGTCAGCACATCTGGAACAATACGAGGTATCTGCTACCAGACTGAGCAGGACGTGAGACCTGTGGACTGTTTAAAGCTGTCCCTCCACAGCTCACTCAGACCTGATCCACACCTCAGTGATATTCTCTGACTTCCTCAGTAGAGACAGAAACCATTCAGATCTGGGACCATCAGCTGACTGATGATGTCACACAGACTGTGTTTTTCAGGAACAGTGATTCTGATGTGAGCCTGCTAGCTGACAGCAGACCTGATGAAAGCACATGTTCACATCTGTGAGGACAGACTGGACTCTTTGACTGCACCTTGGTTCTCCTCAGAGGTCTGTACAGGAGCATGTCCACCCCCACTGAAGATCTCAGTCACTGTGAAACATAGAAAGCTGCTTGTGTGGCCTCTGCCTCACATGTAGATACAGCTACAGGTTTCTCTGTCAGTCAGACTGAAACAGTGTCCTGATGCTGCATCATTCAGCTCTGTGCCCCAGTCAGCATCACTGGGAGCTACCAGTGTTTCTGCCCTTTTCCTGTAACACTACACTCAGCACAGGCTCAGCTGGTATCCAGTGTTGGACTTTGGCTTCAGCTGCTGTGATAGATCCTCTAACATAGATCAGCTCTGCTACATGTTGTTAGATAAGTGCAGCTGCTGTCATGTCCTGATGTTTCTCTGGCTCAGCAGCTTCTCCATCAGAGGTTCACATGGAGCTGATCCAGTATCTCCAGTAACTGTGTTCTGTGCCTCACTGGTTCATCCTTCTGTCTGTGTGACGTCAGTCAGATGTTGAAGTTAAACTCTGTAATCTTTACTGTGTCACAGAGTTCAGTGAGTCCCGTTATTCACAGTATCAATCAGATCATCAGAGAACAGCTGATCAGCAATCAGTGGTGCCAACAGCGCCTCCTGTGGTGAGAGGATGCAATAATGCAATGTAGCATTTTTCCACTCAACACTTGCAGTCATGGAAACTGTCTGTTGGATCTGTGTGACGTTGCTTTCTTGGTTAGAGTTCCTCACAAATGTCCAGATGATTCTTCTAATGAGGCGTCGACCATGTTTGCAGCTCTTTGGAAGAAAACGTCGCCCTTTGCCATCCTTACTTTTCTTTGACTTCTTCAAATGCAGCTGAACTCCAGCTGGTATTTTCTTGGACTTTGCAGCTGTTTCTGGTCATCAGTTCATTCCTGCAAACCTCTGAAGCTGAACAACAATGATGCTGCATTGCTGGCTGATCCCAAAAGGTTGATTCTGTTCATCTGGACGTTTTCAGAAACGTTTGCTCACTGATCAGGTGACTTCTTCAGTCTCAGCTGACTGCAGCTTTACAACCTTACAAACAGCACATTTGCACAATGACTGAAAGCAGCAGCACCTGATATATATGATACTAATATAATACATATACATATATAATCCATACTAATGATGAAGGAACTGAGCTCACAGTCCATTGTTCATTCAGTGAACTACTCAGTTTATTTTGGGCCTCAGAAATGCTCACTCTGTTTGTACATCACTGTCAGCAATAGACTCATTCTGCTGTGTGGACAGGAACACATGTGACATCACTTCCTGTTTGTTTGTGACTGAAGAGGAAGAAGTTTACAAGGAATCATTTAGAAGAGTTTCAAACATCAACTGATTGAATCCATGAATCTGAAAACGTGTTTGTGAGTGAAAGAGACAGACATGTACAGACTGAACTATCTGTTCAACAGTCAGAGTGTTTCTGTAACAGGAGACACTCTTTACACTCCACTCAGCACAGGGACACTGAGCCACCAGGAGACCAGACACTAAACCCAGGATAAAGAGTTTGAGTGAATGTGGTGTTGAAGGTGTGGAGGTGGATCAGAGTGTCAGAGGAGACTCTGTAGAAGGACAGAGTGCCAGCAGGACAGTCCACATACACTGCTGCTCTGTTAGAGACAGAGGAGGAGGAGGAGGAGGAGGAGGAGGAGATGGATGTTAGTCTGCTATTGTGCCTGACAGACTGAGGACCATCATCAGAGCAGCTCAGACTCCAGGACTGATCATTGAGTCCAAACCAACAGTCATAACTGCCTCCTTTCCTTCTGATGCTTCTGTAACTCACTGATATAAAAACGTCTCCTCTCCACTCGACCTCCCAGTAACAGCGACCAGTCAGACCATTTCTACACAGCAGCTGATAATTAAAAACATCAAATCTGTCTGGATGATCAGGATATGACTGAACCTCCTCCACACGTGTCACCTTCCTGTTGTTGTCAGACAGTTGGAGCTTTGTGTGCACTGTGTTTGTGTCGATTGTGAGTTGACAGGAATCTGATGGAGAGAACAAACACAATCCAGCTGCAGTTATTGATCCATCAGCTGTTCATTGATTGACACTTTGATGATGACTCCTGACATGATGAAGATGGTTGAATGTGTGCTGCTTTGTTTTCATGAATCCAATTAAAAACACACTTACACTTCCTCAGACCTGGTCTCAACCATCGGACTCCAGCAGGCTCCACCCTGAAAGGAGGAGGGGGGTCAGAGCAGCACAGTCAGCATGCACACATGGACATTACATGGCTCTCACACACACACTGTTACACACTGAGCTCAAAGCTCGGCTCCACTGTTTTATTCAAAGAAATCTACATTTATTTATCAGCACATTTAAAAACAGCTTGAGCCAAAGTGCTGCACAGAGTAGAGAGAAAATAGGAAACATACACAGTAATGACTATAAAGACTGGTCAGGATTGAAAGCTACAGAGTACAAATGTGTTTCCAACCGGCTTTTAAAAATGTCCAGTGTTGGTGACGACCTGATGTGAAGGGCGACTGTTCCAGAGTTTGGCTGCAGCCATCGATAAAGCTCACCTCTGTTTTTACGTCTAGTTCTGGTCAGAAGCTGCTTATCTGCAGACCTGAGGGCTCCACTTGGATTCTTTTGTTAAAGAGAGATAAGATGGAGCCAATCCATTCACAGATTTAAAGACAACCAGATCTGGAAGTGGATTCTACCACGTACTGGTAACCAGTGGAAAAAGCTGGTGATGGGTCGTCTAGCACAGACCCACCGCTGGAACCAGACAATTGATGAGGGAGAGAACTGTGACAGCGCCGTTCCTTCACTTGACCTCAGTCGCTCTCGTCTGCTCCCTCGTAACACTGCTCTTTATTGAGCTTACATGAATATGCACAAGTTCATTATGACGTCTTACACAGGTATGAACAAAGAGTACCAGTCTGTGCATAGTGTGTGTGTGTGTGTGTGTGTGTGTGTCTGTGTGTGTGTGTGTTCCAGATGTGACCCTGTGACCCCAAAGCTGGTGCTAAGAGTCCAGCGGTCCCCCTAACAAAGGGCTCTTATACTTAACCAGACACAGAGTAGGTGTCCTCCTACACCAGGGGTCTCAAACTCGCGGCCCGCGGGCCAATTGCGGCCCGCAGGACGATAGTTTTTGGCCCCACCTTAATATGAAAATGTAATGTTAGTTTGATAATGTATGACACTTTACAGTGTTGTGGGCGGAGCTGAATTAACCCACCAATCAGGGTGGGATATGGATCTCAGGGGACACCAGCCGGGCTTGATGCAAGCAGGGAAACATTTCTCAATGAGTCAAAGTTCCAGCAGCGTTGCCCTGGAGTGTTTCTTTCTTTCCTGTGCCTGGCTGGCTTCCTCCTTTCTATTGGGCAAACGCCGACATTCGCCCCAGCGCGCTGCGTTCACAACACTTCAAAAAAAGTTGTTTTTTTAAGTTGCTGCCCAGCGGGACATTATACGTATATAGATTTATACACACGTCAGTGGGATTTAAAGTTATTTTTCCACAGAGAGAGATCTCATATTAACTCTCACAGTGATGCGTAGGCGGCGGGATAAAAGAAAAGTCATGAACTCAATGCAGCCCAATTTAGTCTGCAGTCACATAGCGACACCTGTTCAT
Organism: Maylandia zebra; assembly: GCF_041146795.1. Taxonomy (NCBI): domain Eukaryota; kingdom Metazoa; phylum Chordata; class Actinopteri; order Cichliformes; family Cichlidae; genus Maylandia; species Maylandia zebra. The sequence goes on along the minus strand of NC_135168.1, from coordinate 7,847,014 downwards.
CGGCAACAACAGTCCCCGGTAACCCGGACTAATTATAGGGTCGCACCGTAATTTGTGGCTCGATGTTTTTATTTGCATCACTGCGTTTGCATTGCAGCAAACATGAACATTACATATATTTCAATATAATGTAAAAGCAGTCAAAACAACTAACATCAGAAACAGCTGATGTTATTTGTTATATGTCACGGTGTCGTTTCCGCTTCTTTCTCCTGTAACAACAGCCCGGCGCCGTGAGCAGTCGCCTGTTTTGCGCTCGCTATCCCTGCACTTTCTACCATCTGCAAACGCCACAGTGTTCGTGTCGTCATGAAAGACATGAACATCGAGCGTAAAAACAAAGGAGACTGCTACCGGCTTTTTATCTGCCGATCGCCGTGCTACGGTTGCAAGAAAAAGAAGCAGAAATGACGTTCTCTACGCGTTGAGACGTTCCCCGTCCGTCGGCTAAACGCTTGATTGAAACTTCAATGCGACAGTGACACCAAGTAGAATTATAAATGTCACATAGCCCCAAACATGTCTTTTTCAAAGCCTGCGGTGAAGAGAAAGGTTGGTGATGAGCACCGACAATTTCAGGAAAAGTGGGAAATGCAATATTTCTTTGTTGAGCACAGGGGCACCCCGACCTGTCTTATTTGCACAGAGAAAGTTGCGCTGCACAAGGAATACAATTTGAAACGTCATTACACAACTAGACATGCTGAGCTGGATGCAAAATACCAGGGAGACGAGAGAGCGAACCGGGTTGCCAGTCTTAAAACAGATCTACTGAGGCAGCAAGATTTCTCCAAGAAAGCAACCAAAGAGAATAATGCAGCAGTCGGAGCCACGTGGTTAGTGAGATGATTGCTAAAGCAGGGAAGCCATTCACAGAAGGTGCATTTGTCTAAAAGTGCATGTTGCAGGCTGCAAATATAGTCTGTCCGGGAAAGAAAGGTCAGTTTAGCAACATCAGCCTTTCTGCCAACACCGCAGCAGATCGCATTTCTGACCTGTCAAGTGACATTTATGACCAACTGTGTGAGAAAGCCAAATGTTTCAGTGTATACTCAGTCGCTCTTGATGAGACCACAGACATCACCGACACTGCCCAGCTCCCAATGTATGTCCGTGGTGTTGATGACAGTTTTGAAGTGATGGAGGAGCTGCTCACAGTAATTCCAATGCATGGCCAGACCACCGCTCAGCAGATATTTACAAGCTGTGTGATGCCATTGAGAATGTTGGTTTGCCATGGAAGAGGTTTGTTGGAATAACAACAGATGGAGCGCCATCAATGACAGGGAGGAAACATGGACTGGTGGCACAAAACAAACTGGAAGAGGAAGGCGTGGAGGAGGCCATTGCTCTGCACTGCATCATCCATCAGCAGGTCCTTTGCAGCAAATGCCTGAAGTTTGACAATGTGATGTCTATTGTTGTGAAATGCATCAACCAAATCAGATCCAGGGGCTTAAAGCACCGAAGGTTCTGAGCTTTTTTAGAGGAAATGGAGTCAGAATATGGGGATGTGCTCGACTTCACTGAGGTACGTTGGCTCAGCAGGGGAAATGTATTAAAGAGACTTTTTGAGTTGAGAGCAGAAGTGAAGCCTTCATGGAGAAGGATGGAGTTAGTGTTCCTGTGCTAACTGATCCCAAATGGCTCATGGACTCAGCTTTTCTTGTTGATATGACACATGAGCTTAATGTACTGAACAAGACGTTACAAGGCCAGGGGCAACTTGTCAGTGCTGCCTATGACAACGTGAGAGCATTCTCCACAAAACTGGCGCTCTGGAAAGCTCAGCTCTCTCAGACAAACCTTTGCCATTTCCCAGCATGCAAGGCACTCGTGGATGCAGGCACACCATTCAGTGCTGACGAGTATGTTGATGTCATTTTGAGGCTACAGGAGGAATTTGATCACAGATTTGCTGACTTCAAGACACACAGAGCCACCTTTCACATTTTTGCGGACCCCTTCTCCTTTGATGTGCAAGATGCCCCTTCTGTGCTTCAAATGGAGCTCATTGAGCTGCAGTGCAACTCTGAACTCAAAGCAACGTTCAGCGAGGTGAGTGGAAAAGCAGACAAGCTTGGACAATTTTTGAGAGACTTGAGCCCTAGTTTCCCTCGGCTTTCCCGAATGTTCAAGTGGACCATGTGCCTTTTTGGTAGCACATACTTGTGCCAAAAGCTCTTCTCCACTTTGAACTTCAATAAGTCCAAGTACAGGTCCAGACTTACGGATGATCATCTTCAAGACATACTGAGGGCCGCAACTGCTTCCTCCCTCAGGCCAAATCTGGCTTGGCTATGCGAGAGGAAACGCTGCCAGGTCTCTAGCAGCAAGGAGTAGGCAAGAGAAGCCATGTTCAGAAGAACAGTTCATTTTCTACAGTGTTCCATTCATGTTCAGAAGAAGGTTATAGAACTGTTAATACAGACATTTCAATCTAAACACAGCAGATATAGAAGACTGAAAGAAACACACAAGTTCACTGACTAAAAATATCTTATTATTATTTTATTTATGTATTACAGATTGATTTATTTTCTTATTAATTCTTAATTTGTTTATTTATTTTTCATATTTTGTATTAAAAAATAAAAATAAAGAGATTTGAGAAGATTGGAATTTTTTAACCATGCCTTTCTTGTGGAAAACCTAATGCGGCCCAGCCTCACCCAGACTCTGCCTGCAGCGGCCCCCAGCTAAATTGAGTTTGAGACCTCTGTCCTACACCATAAATCAGTAAGAGAGGGTATGACCTCTCTCATGGCCCCAAGTGGTGTGTGCATGCCAGAGCACTCTGGAAGGCACACAGAGTCTTTACAGACTACTCAGGATCAAACCTCTATCATTATGCAATCGATTATACAACTCTAAGCATATATGAGTAAATATTTCTAAGCATAAATGACAATCAACAATATAAACCTTACAGCTGGTTTTAATAACAGAATTTATTTGTTTCTCAAATGAGAAAGAGCTATCGAGAAACACTCCTAAATCTTTAGTTCTGAACTTTTCCAGTGGGCCAAGGTCAACATTAACTGCTAATGCTAAATAGGCTGCCGTTATTAACTAATGCTAATTTGATGTGAATTAGCATTATGCACTAATGCTAACACTTTTTAACAATGTGAGTAGCTAATGCTAACACTATTTCCCTTAACTTTATAACATTGTGAACGGCTAATGCTAACACTCTTTTCCCTAGCATTACAACATCTGAGCTGCTAATGCTAAGTAGGCCGCCATTAGCACCTACGTCTATCCATCCATCCATCCATTCGCTTCCGCTTATCCTTTTCAGGGTCGCGGGGGGCGCTGGAGCCTATCCCAGCTGTCATAGGGCGAAAGGCGGGGTACACCCTGGACAGGTCGCCAGTCTGTCGCAGGGCTAACACACAGGGACAGACAACCATTCACACTCACATTCACTCGCACATTCACACCTAGTGGCAATTTGGATTATCCAATTAACCTATCCCCACAAGCTGCATGTCTTTGGACGGTGGGAGGAAGCCGGAGTACCCGGAGGGAACCCACGCAAACACGGGGAGAACATGCAAACTCCACACAGAAAGACCCCGGCCTGATGGTGGAATTGAACTCAGGACCTTCTTGCTGTGCGGCAACAGTGCTAACCATCGTGCCACCGTGCTGCCCACCTACGTCTAATTTAAGGCAAATACGCATTAGAACCTAATGCTCATATCGTTTTCCTTTGCTTTATAGCAATGTGAGCAGCTACTGCTAAATAGCATTAGCTAATAACAGCAGTCTAATTTAATGCAAGTTAGCATCATTTGCATTATAACGATGTGAGGAGTTAATGCTAAGTATGCTGCCATTAGTGGCTAATTCTAATTAGGGGTGAATAATTATTACAAGCTAATGCTAATATCGTTTTCTCTTCCCTTTTAACAATGTGAGCAGCTAGTGCTAGGTAGGCTGAAGCTAGCAGCTAATGCTAAAGCTAAAGATAATTTGATGTGAATTAGCATTACATTAGTGAGGAGTTAATGCTAAGTAGACTGCCATTAGCAGGTAATGCTAATTTAAGGTTAATAGGAATTGGCATCTAATGCTAATACCATATTTTCTTGCTTTAACCCTTTAAAACTGGTCAGAGTGGGCACACTCCGTTTTGCGCAACTATTTTAAAATCCCGGTAGCACTGTAATCACGTGAGCTAGCGCAATAATTTTTTTTGCATATGAAACCTGAGGAGTTGTATTTACATCTTATGCCATCAGCTTGTCCTAGGTTACAGTTTCCTTCCACATATGCTTAGGACTCATATTGCTCTGCTGGAAATAGTTTATTTTGATGCATATGCTGTTATTTTGCAAATTTGCAGTATAATATTTATTTTCGTTTTTCCTGCAGTATATAAAAATTGGTGTATTTCAAAAATAAAACTATGAAGGCACTCAAAATAAATTTCCTGAGGTGGGAAACTATTTTGTGCAACTTTTTTGTATTTACAGTTTTGAGGGATAAGCCTCTTAAATTTCTCTAACTAGAAATATATGTTAAAAAAACAAAAACGATTTTCAATTTTTTTGTAGTTTATTGCACTTTTTTGCAATTTATGTAATTACTATGCACTTAATACATACATATTATTAAAATTTAGGCTGTAATGGTTGTATTGATGTATAGCAACTTGAAATGCTCCCAAAAATGGCTCCACAGCATGTAAAAATATAATATAAGCTCTGGCGGACTTGGTTCTATGGTAGGTCTTAAAGGGTTAAATCAATATCAGTAGCTAATCCGATTGTTCAGTCTGACGTCAGGTGAAGTCATTTTTATGCATTTAAGAGCTGTGTTGAATTCAACATTACAAACTGAACATTAGAACTATCCTCTTCTCCAGGATTTTCCTGATTTAACATTTCAATATGACATTTCCAGCGCTTTGTTTTCTCTGCTCACAGACAAAACAGATACACGCATGTATATACAGCCCACGTCCAGCTCTGCATGCACTCCTGCTCCATTTCTATAGAGAATAAACAACGTAACACAATCATTCTCCATTGTTTTCAACTCAACCAGCTGCATTTAATGAAGGAGTTTGAATTTACTTTACAACAGCTGCTGTTGTTTCCTGTCTGCATTCATGTTCTTAACTGTACTCCACACATTCTGAACTGGTGTACCGTAATTGTCGGGCTATAAGCCGCTACTTTTTGCACAAGCTTTGAGCCCTGCGGCTTTTAGTCAGGTGCGGCTTTTCTATGGATTGTCCATGAGCGGATTTGTTTTGTTTGTTCCGCTGTTGTACGGCACTACGTTGCCTGGCGGAAGGATCGGGGTTCAAGAGTGGTATGTTGGTCACATGTCCATCCGTCAGGCAACGTAGTGCAGTACGAGGTAGCGCGAAAAACAAACTTCAAAGTAGCGCTACCCGTTCAGCTGGAGGCCTGGATGATGAGCGCCGATAAACTTGCAAAAAGCAAGTTATGCCCAACTCCACCATTGGATTCTGACAGCGTGGAAAAGTGTGAAAACATCCACGATCACCAACAGATTTCGAAGGGCTGAATGCTGCATGATGGAGAGGAGGACACCGCCACGGCCCTTCTGAGGGTGTTCGACTCTGACACTGACAACGAGGATTTCTTTGGTTTTGAAAGTGACAACGAAAGAAAGAAGCTGAGAGTGGATGACGAAGCCACCCTGAGCCTGTTTGTTTCCGACACTGGAGAAGAGGACTTTGGTGGTTTTAGTGCGCAGGAAGATGGTGGTGAATGACTGACTTTTCTTCTTGTTAAAGCCGTGTCACTGCACCTGAGCCTAAAAGGTAGTCCGAATCAATTGTTCTGGTGTGCTGTAGGTTATTGTTATGTACTACATTTGTTACTCATTTATGAAGCACAGTACATGTTTTGTACTTGTAATTACCGCTACTTGTACATATACCTAAAAAGTTATGCAAATATGTACCCATAACTTGTTTTTCAAAATATTAATAAAAGGGGTGTGTCTCCAAACAGCCATCTCTTTCCTGACAATTCGCTTTGTGCATATTCTCTTACTTATGATAAGTCAACATTGAAACACCTGCGGCTTTTAGTCAGGTGCGGCTAATGTATGTACAAAACAGGATTTTCCCCTGATTTTAGCTTGTGCGGCTAATATTCAGGTGCGCTCTGTAGTCCGGGAAATACGGTAGTTCTTCCTAAAGTACTGCAGTATTCCTGCCAGTACATCCTTTTAGTTTTCCTAACTGTTTCCTCTGATGCTCGTTGCTATTCTTTCCTCAATGCAAATTCATGCTAAGCTCCTTCATATCCATCCCTGTTTCTAAACCTGTAATAATTGCTTTAATGTGTCTTTGGCCTAATTATGAGTCTGTCCATATGTTTGTAGTTCCCCACTTGCTTTGGTTTCTTAGCTCTGATTCTCTCAAATTTATCCTTGAAATCATTTACTGGCATCTCTCCCTCTCACTCCCACTATCCCCAGAACACCAGAGTATTCATCTCCTGGTTTATCCTATGGCCTCTTTGCATTTTCTCCAATCATCCCTGTTTCTAGAGTCTCACCCCATCTGCAGGCAGTCCAAGAGAAACTGCCTCTGCCATTTTCTTCTTCTTAATCTTTGATTTTTCTCTTCACTTTCTCCATTGGGTCTTCTTAGACGCACTTTCCAGAAAGCAGCAACATTTTTTGTGCCCCATTTTTCAAATTGTGCATCTTACTTCAGCTTAATGTGTTTCCTGTTTTGTTTTTACACAGGTCATGTAAAAGAAATCCTACCAGAGACTCAACAAAGCTGAACTGAAAGACAGCACAGGCAATAAATCAGAGCAGCACAGAACTTAAGCTCATGGTCCATAGAAGCTGGGCTCTACAGGTGTACCAGGACAAGCTTAGTGTAAGTCCCTCGAAAAAGTTTCACTTGTGCTGTTTCGGTGTAAATTACTGGTTTGTTTGAACAATTTCATCAGCTGAACCATAAATACTCCAAAACAATTTCTTTGTGACTCAGTGTGATTTTTCATTTTGTAATATTAGCATGTCAAACTCTACATTCTCTACACAGATGAGAAATGAAGTGTATTTAATAATAAAAGTTATCTCTCAGAGACAAAGTTAGTGTCTCATTCAGGTCTGTATCTGAGTAGCCTCAGACACATGCAGTGCTCATATTTTCTGTTTTGTGTGTCACTCAGACCTCTTCCTGACAGGGGCAGCAATTTCATTTAAAGTCCCATTCACTGATACAGGCTGCTGGAGCTCCAACCAGGAGGGTACACACATGATCCAGGGAAAAAAATTATATATGGTCTCTTAGATAAATATTAAGAGGTCCTGTGTTTTACTAAAAAATCAAAGTAGTAAAACACAGGACCTTTGGGTTAGATATAAGGTGATTTGACAAATCATGTCTGTTGTAAATGAGTAAGCCATTTATTGACCTGACTCAGGTTTTAAATCATCATCAGAAAAGACTGAATCCTGACCTGAGAATTGTACACTTTGGACTCTCCACTGCAGAAAATAGAAGCTTCAGTCCTGAATCCTGCAGGTTGTTGTTACCCAGATCCAGCTCTGTCAGACGGGAGGACTGGGAGCTCAGGACTGAGGACAGAGCTTCACAGCTTCTGTCTGACAGGTTACAGCCACTCAGTCTGAAGAAAGGATGACAAGAAGACATGAAACACTTGTGTTAAAGTATATTCATGGTGCCATTAGGAGCTACTACATTTACAATATTTCAACACTGTTTCAGGACATGCTGGAATCCTTATTGCCTCATGTTACAAAAGACAAATGTGGCAGTTTACTGTGACTTGCATGGATTCATTAAAAAAACAAAACATAAACACTGTTAATTTTTTCCAAATGAAATTGATTAAATGATGTTAATTGATGAAAAAAAAATCGATATCGCTTGATCTGACCTCAGCGTTTCCAGTTTGCAGTATTGACTCTTCATCCCAGCAGACAGAAGCTTCACTCCTGAATCCTGCAGGTTGTTGTTACCCAGGTCCAGCTCTGTCAGATGGGAGGACTGGGAGCTCAGGACTGAGGACAGAGCTTCACAGCTTCTGTCTGACAGGTTACAGCCACTCAGTCTGAAATCAAGGTGGAAGGGAGACAAGATCAACCAAACAAATCAGAGCTTTATTGCTTTTTTGTTGTTTTTAAGCAGAAATCAGTGAGGTGCTGGTAGATTCTGTTCTTTTGGTTTATTACCCAACAACACACACATACACTAATATTTGTGACTTTTGTAATAATAGCATTTACAATGCAAAGCAACAGCGATCACAGATTGAAGGGGCCTGAATAAAACTACAATGCAGTGATTTTTAAGATGACCTGTTCTTCCAATTTCCAACAACAGATTTCTCCAACCTTACAGTTAAAAATAATTCTTTATCTCATACTGAATCTTGGTGCACCTCCCCCCAGTTTATTAAAATGAAGAGGTACTGAAGTTGCTGTAAGTGATGTGTGATGCCACTGATTTCCTTTCTGATCCAATACAAAGTAAAATTCAGGCTGGTATCTGCGATACTGATGAAAACTATTCCTTCAGAATCAATACAAGACATAAGAAAATATGTTTTGTATAACATAAAAAGCCTGAATTTTAAAATATTCAGTTAATAATCAAAAACAGATGTGACTGAAAATAATAAAACTGAGAAACATTTTATGGCCATTCGATCCTTTTACAACCATTGCAAGAGCTTGGTTGGCATAGCCGGCAATACGTTGGATAGTAATAAGTCCGGTGGGTGATGGGCTCCACCAGGGCTGCCCTTTGTCACCGATTCTGTTCATAAATTTTATGTTTAAAGGCTGTATCAAAAGTTCATTCAAGTTACAATATTGTGGTCAAAAGTTCTCCTTTTTTCTTTTATACTATACAACTACGCTGTCTCATGGTTTTAGGACATGGATCTGTCATGGAAGAAATCTATGAACACTTTTAATCAACATTTTAAAAATAAACATGATCACAGATTTACTCACAGAGCTTTGTTGGAGGCTTTGACCACTGGCAGCAGCCTCAGAAGAGCCTCCTCTGAAGCAGAGTATTTCTTCAGGTCAAACACATCCAGATCTTCTTCTGATGACAGTAAGATGAAGACCAGAGCTGACCACTGAGCAGGAGACAGTTTACCTGTGGAGAGACTTCCTGATCTCAGGGACTGTTGGATCTCCTCCACTAGAGAACGATCATTCAGTTCATTCAGACAGTGGATCAGATTGATGCTTTTCTCTGCAGACAGATTCTCACTGAGCTTCTCCTTGATGTACTGGACTGTTTCCTGATTGGTCTGTGAGCTACTTCCTGTCTGTGTCAGCAGACCTCGTAGGAGAGTCTGATTGGTCTGCAGTGAAAGACCCAGGAGGAAGCGGAGGAACAAGTCCAGGTGTCCATTTGGACTCCGTAAGGCCTTGTTCACAGCACTCTGGTGGAGAGACTCTTTTTTTCTAAAAAAACTAGACCGCTTGGATGTTGTTTGTTGTTGTTCCATCAGATTGAGTCCAGAGTTGATGAAGGTCAGATGGACATGAAGAGCAGCCAGAAACTCCTGAACACTCAGATGGATGAAGCAGAACACCTTGTCCTGGTACAGTCCTCTCTCCTCTTTAAAGATCTGTGTGAACACTCCTGAGTACACTGAGGCTGCTCTGATATCGATGCCACACTCTGTCAGGTCTGATTCATAGAAGATCAGGTTTCCTTTCTGCAGCTGATCAAAAGCCAGTTTTCCCAGAGACTCCATCATCTTCCTGCTCTCTGGACTCCAGTGTGGATCTGTCTCAGCTCCTCCATCATACTTGACCTTCTTCACTTTGGCCTGAACCACCAGGAAGTGGATGTACATCTCAGTCAGGGTGTTGGGCAGCTGTCCTCCCTCTCTGGTTTCCAGCACATCCTCCAGAACTGTAGCAGTGATCCAGCAGAAGACTGGGATGTGACACATGATGTGGAGGCTTCGTGATGTCTTGATGTGGGAGATGATGCTGCTGGCCTGCTCCTCATCTCTGAATCTCTTCCTGAAGTACTCCTCCTTCTGTGGGTCAGTGAACCCTCTGACCTCTGTCACCATGCCAACACAGTCAGGAGGGATCTGATTGGCTGCTGCAGGTCGTGTGGTTATCCAGAGGCAAGCAGAGGGAAGCAGTTTCCCCCTGATGAGGTTTATCAGCAGCACATCCACTGAGGTGGACTTTCTAGGGTCAGTTAGGATTGTAGTTTTGTGGAAGTCCAGAGGAAGTCGACACTCATCCAGACCATCAAAGATGAACACAACCTGGAAGTCTTCAAAGCTGCAGATTCCTGCTTCTTTGGTTTCAGTAAAGAAGTGATGAACAAGTCCCACCAAGCTGAACTTTTCCTCTTTCAGCACATTCAGCTCTCTGAAAGTGAATGGAAATATGAACTGGATGTCCTGGTTGGCTTTGTCTTCAGCCCAGTCCAGGCTGTATTTCTGTGTTAAGACTGTTTTCCCAATGCCAGCCACTCCCTTTGTCAGCACTGTTCTGATTGGTTCATCTCTTCCAGGTGAGGCTTTAAAGATGTCTTCTTGTCTGATGGTTGTTTCTGGTCTGTCTGGTTTCCTGGATGCTGTTTCAATCTGTCTGACCTCATGTTCATCATTGACCTCTGCAGTCCCTCCCTCTGTGATGTAGAGCTCTGTGTAGATCTGATTCAGGAGGGTTGGGTTTCCTGCTTTAGCGATGCCCTCAAACACACACTGGAACTTCTTCTTCAGGGTGGATTTAAGGTTACGATGACAAACTGCAGCTTGAAGTTCTGAATGAGAAGAAAAATAAACACTCAATTCCAAAAAGAACTAATCTTTAAAACATGTTGCTCCATCTTCCATCTCTGGAAAATGTTCATTTATCCAGCAGCTTAAATATTTAGATAAATCCTCTTACGTCTCTGCAGACGGTCAGCCAGCTCCTCCTGTTTCATTCTCCTCAGGAAGTCCACTGTGATCTTCACAAATGCCTCTCTGCTGCTGCTCCTCTGACTCTCTAAGCATTCTGGGTAATCTGGACTCAGAACCTTCTGGATCTTCTTCAGCTCGTTCTTCACAAAAGTGATGATGTTGTCCTCCAGCAGCTGGAACAGAATATTTATGAATGAGCCAATCAGACTGAAATCATGGAGCCAAACATCAGATCCATGTTGGACACACTGACGATCCACTGGTCTACAAAGAGCAGCATGGAGATGACTGTGAACAGAACAGATGTAACAGTAGTTGTTGTACATGTACAGACCATAAATATGGAGTCCAGCTGTGTTTGATGCTGCTGGGCAGACTGACCACTGGGAACCTCTGAGCTCTGCTGCTCCACTCTGTGGAGGAACCATGAAGGATTAGATCAACACAGGATAAAGATCCAGGAGTTTCTGCTCAAATAACTTCATCTGAATCAAGTCTGTCAAGTTTTAAACTCTCAGATTGTGAACATATCAGTAATTTTCAGTCTGTTTTCATGGACGTCCTTTCAGTGGTGATGTCAGGGATGATTTTGAAGAAGCTCATCAAACTGAACCATCAGCAGATCACTGCTCCAAAACCAGAACATGATCCGAGTCTCCCTCCACCACCAGAACACCAGCTTTACTAACGTGGTAGATCAGTGTAGTACAGATCAATAACTGATGAGTCATTTGATCAAAATCACTGAGTGCTTCACGTCTGACCCTCTGATGCTTCTGTAGACATTTTGCATATTTAATGAATGTCTGACAGTTTTACATTCATTCTATGAACACAGTGGAAATGTTGTGTTATAGTCTCCATGTTGTTTCCAGCATCATAAATTCTTCAGTTCAGAAAATTAGATTCTTTCTTCACAGCTGAAAAACAACAACATTTATTCTCTATTGAAATCTGCATCGTCCACTCCAAAGGTCACAATCTGAAGGTAACATCTGGTTTTGTTCCCTGTGGTTAACTCTGAGCATCAGTATGGTGGGATTTATCCACTACATCCACACCACTGTGGTTCAGTGTTGTCCTGATGGAGTAACAGCAGCCAGTATGATCCAGGCTTTAGCTGCTGGGTCTCTGTGTGACCTCTCAGACTGTTTAACAGATCAGACACAAAGAGAATCAGAGCAGCTCTGTTCTTTAAAGACAAACATGAACCCACTCAGGTCACACTTTCCCCACAGATATGAGCATCACTGTCCTCAAACAGCAAATGACCAAGTCGAACATTTGGATCTTTTCTCTTTCATTGTTTTCTTTTTAATGAATCTTTGTAACAATCTGAGGATGTTTCAGGTCATATTTATCCAGGAAACACAAACATGTAAAGGAGTCATCACAGCTCTCTGACCTCGTTGCTCCAGGTTCACCACTGAAGAATGGAGGGTGTTCTTTGGACCAGTCGCTCCTCACAGACGGACAGCTGGACCCTGCAGACTGTGACCTCTGACCTCTGCAGACACAAACATGATTGAAGCAGCTGTGGTCACACAGACTGCAGATAATGCAGCTGTTTCCTGTCAGTAACATCCTCTTAGATTAGAGTTCAGCTTTTTACAGGAAAACTGGACAAAACTGATTTTTGTTACAAACTCATTTTCATTTCCTCTCAGCTCACAAACACAGTCAGACAATCAACCAGAGTCAACACTGATTATAATGTCAGTGCAGAATTATTTCTGTTACTCAGTGAGTTCAGCTCTCTGACCTCGTTGCTCCAGGTTCACCACTGAAGTCTGGATTATGATGTTTGGACCGGTCACTCCTCACAGACGGACAGCTGGACCCTGCAGACTCTGCTCTGTCCTCCTCTTCCTCCATCATCATCTTCAGTCAGTCTGAGAGGTAAACCACAAACACTCAGTGAGTTCACATTAACAGGAGGAACTGAGTTACAGTCGCTGACCTCTGACCTGTCATGTGACCATGAAACCAGGTCAATATGTCTGTAGGTTCAGTCATCCAGGTCATGTGATCTAAGGAGCTTGGAGAGAAAAGGGACGTCTTTAAGTTTCTGGAAGACGTTTCATCTGAGAAGCTTCTTCAGCTCTAAAACCAAACGGTGGAGAGTCCCAGATATTTAAACCTGAGAGGGAAAGAAAGCATGTCGCTGACCCACCACTGATGTTATTTCAAGGAGGAAACTGAGAGCCTTTGCACCAGGAGCACAAACATCAGCTCCAGCAATGATCCACTGATGTGTTTTTATTCCATGTATGAATGTTGTTATTGACAGAGATGACGTTTGTGTGTCAGTGATGCAGTGACTGTTGTTGTTACCTGTACAGGCTGGTTAGACTCTATGAAACAGATCATACAGATCTCTGCATGTTAGAAGAGACTATTAAAGGTCATGAATGAGACAAAGGCAGGGAGGCGTCCTTTACAGCTAAACAGCAGAGTGAGAGAACAGCCAGCACCTCTACATTTATCACATTATACAGCACATGTATGATACTGACAGGGATGAGAAGAATTTAGTGATTCTGATCCCATCATTGATATTACTTATTGATTCTCAGTAGCTCTGCTCTGACAGTCACCACCATCACTGAGCAGCATATCAAAGACATTTGTGCACATTAACTGCATGTTGTGGCTCAAATGTTTGTGCATGTTGGAGGCATTTCCTCTTTGTTGTGATCAGTGTTGGTCATTACTCAAAACAGTCATTATTACACATATTACACAGAACACTTTGATTAAAAGTAATGGAGTACGTTACTTCATTACTCCTCATAACATTACTTTGATGTTAAAATGAACAAATGAGCATGTAACAACATAAAGCTGAGGTACAGCCCCACACACCAACACAGATCCTGATGAGGTCACGTGATGTTTCTCTGAGTGTTTATGAACACAAATCAAAGATGAAACAGCACAAAGACACTTCAAAGTGATTCTACTGTAGAAACATGAACAGGTAGAAACCTGCAGCCTGACTGCTCATCACTTTGTTACCTGTTCAAGTTCAGCAGCAGCAGCTCACTTTATCACGGTGCTGGTCTGGGGTCAGTGTTTACTCAGCTTTACGTCACTCTGGGTTCTTGGCTAGCCTAGCTTTAGCTTAGTGTTAGCATGCTGTGTGCTAGCTCAGCGTCAGAGCTCTGCAGGTGTCTCGTGTGTAAATATTAATCACAGTGACGGTAAAGGAGGTAAAGGGCTGTGACGTCATCACGTACGCTGCGTCCTCTGTGGGCTCTGAGTGAACTCAAAGTACAAACTACAAGTACACAAACACGAACGTAGCTCAGAGTGGCGGACACACTCGGCCTCGTTGGTCCAGCTGTGAGTCCGTTACCGTGAACTATGGAGCGGCAGATTTGTGCTGAACTAAGCTGCACACAGCTGATGTTAGCCAGGAAACATTACACACTGACTTTAATGGAGAGACCGGAAATACAAACACACACAGTTTGTTGTGTGAAGAAATCAAACACGAGCTGAACAAACAGTAAAGTTCCTAAAGACAAACTGTTAAAGGAGGAAACAAAGCAAACTTACAGTTTCTTCACACACCAACAACAAGCTCCACTCCACGAAGTTCAGGAAGTGAAAGAAAACTTTGAGCAGGAAGGAAACACCCAAAGAGACGTTTGAGGACAATCAGGAGCATTGGAACACTGTGCTGCGTTCAGGTGCACCTCGGAAACTCCAAACCTCTGGCAGGCTGTGATTTATTTCTGCTGGTTTTCCTGTTTGAAACACAAACATCCGTCATCACTTTGTTGTTGTTCTTCCTGCAGCGTTTAAATGTTTCAGCACTGAACTGATGTTTCTTCAAAGCTCATTTCAACCTGTTGAAGTCATGAATGAAAGTGCAGACTGAGAGTGGATCACATGATGTTTGAGGTGTGTCATGTGACATGTTCAGTATTGTCACACATGTCTAGATTGTCCCTGATATCATAACTGCTCAAACACTGATGATTATATTTGAAGAATTATTCCTGATGGCAGCAAAGTTTGAATGGAGCTCTCTGTCTGTGCTGATTTGTCGCCCTCTGGAGGTCAAAGCACAAACTGCATGATGTCACTGTAACCACCACAGAGACAGGAAGTGTTTTTATGACTGAAACACTGAAATGATGCTAACGGCTGTCGTTAGGCTCACTGACAGCAGTGCTGATGTGTTCATGTCAAACACTGGCTCAGGTCAGACTCCTTCATCCTTCTCCAGCGTGAGGCCGCCCTCAGACCCACAGGAGCTCTGACCTTTGACCTCCTGACCCTAACCATTTTAGTCTTGTTGCATCTTTAAATGCAAATCCTGTGAAATGGTCAGGGGCGGCTCTAGAGAAATTTTCTTAGGGTGGCAAAATCAAAGCCTTTTCCCCCCAAACACATATGCAGGTGGTTACATGTGGTTAAAATGATTCAAATGCAGTAAGTATGCACGTTTTTCATATAAATATAGTCTATAACTTAATTATTGTCTGTACCCACATGATTACACACTTTAGTTACATGAAACATGTGAGTTTTGATGTTATGTACTGTACAGCCTGTATATTAAATACATATGTAGCCCAATAAGTATAAACTCCAGAAAGCTACACAACATGGGGCGCTTCATTTACAAACACAAGTCTAACTTAAGTTTCACTGTTTTTGTTAGAAAACTGTCACATTGTTGCAGCTTAAATTACACAAAATGTCAGAAATCTGCACTGTCATGAACAAACATGTAAACCTCATTTTTCATGATTTGTTGGATTCACCCTCTGAGGTCTGAAACACAACCGGACATTTGTGACTCCTTTGAGTTTACGTTTGTATTTCACCCTCAGATTGTTTCATTTTATTTTTTCCTCCTCTTGCTTTGTTTGGTATCTTTTCAGCTCAACTGAATTTAGTTGTTTTTTCACTGACATACTGCATTAGTATTACTATTACTATTAATAGAACTATTACTGATCTGAAATCACACAAAGAACCTAAAATCCTAGCAGTATTTTTTACTGTAAAAAAACCACAGACGTGTTGGGTAAATGTTTATAACTTGAAATGCAAATATAAATTGTACATTTTGTAAACAGATACAACTATTTATCTAAAAATGCAGCCAATACACCTGCTGTTTTTTCATTTTCTACAACCATTTAAAATAGCACTCACCTTCCTTCATTTCCACAGTGTAACATCCACCCACCTGTGTAAAATCAGAAATTCCCATGGTGTTGTTCAAAATGTGCTCTGGCACAATCATGAGCATCACTTGCTGCTGAAAACAAGAAGAAAGCCGTCCTGCTATGGGCTGAACCATTTGTTAATGTGGAGGGGGGGACACTATGGAATATATCCAGTTCTAGCATTTATATTCACTGCTGACTGTAACTACGCTCAAACTGTTAAACTTATTTTAATAAACAACACTGTCATATGCAAAACTGGGGTGGCACTTGGGGTGGCAAGGGATCATTTTAGGGTGGCACTTGCCACCCCATGCCACCCTTCTAGATCCGCCCCTGCTGATGAAGCCAACAGGTTCGCTTCATTTGCAAAAAGCAGATATGAGTTTCTGAGGCCACAGTCTTCTGTGGCAGAAGGGGAATCAGGGGAAGCCCTGGAGGAGTCCACCACCCACCAGAAACAGGTCTGAGCTCTCACTGCAGTTGTAAAGGGGCTACACAGCCCACATGAGGCTGAGGGATGCAGCCTTCTGTCAGACTGTCACTAACACAGAGAAACACCCGTGTACACTCATGGGCACATACACCAATCAACCTAACCCCACTAACTGCTCGTCTTTGGACTGTGGGAGCCAGAGAACCCAGAGAGGACCCAGACATGGGGAGAGCATGCAAACAGCTTAGATGTTGGATTTGAACCCAGAACCTTCTTGCTGTCAGGAAACAGTGCCAACCACTTTTCCACTGTGCTGCCTGTTTGACTCTGATACACCCATTTTTGAGCTCTTAAAAACAGCCCTCCACACAACAGAGACAAACCATAAAGGACTTTGTGGCTTGTAGCAACCAAAGAAAGTTTAAGGTGCAAAATAAAGAGGTTGAAAGGAAAGTAATAAAGGAAACATGTAATTATAACAGTAATGTTGGCTGTGTATCACGTGTGGCATGTCATTGTGGGGCTGGCCTCTGCTGGGATTGAGAATATGTGATGGCGGGGGCAGGGTTGGTTACTGGGGTTTATCCTGATCTCCTGTTTAGTGGAACTGTGCTCCTTTGAATCCACAGCACTAACCTGGCACACACACATAAAATGCATCATTGCTACAGAGCACAGCAGGACTCATTATGAGTGGTGGGGCAGGCTGGATGGTGTTGAGGAGTCGTATCGCAGTGACATTGGCTCCCCTGCTTCACTCTCTCCTGCCCCACTAATGCAACTCACTAATCCCTCTGTCCCCTTTAGGTGGGGCTCACGCTGACAAGATAAAATACAATATAAGCTGCAGGACTGGTGGGTGGGGGCTGTGCTGTCAGCCCCCCTGGGTCTGCTCCTCTGTGATCCTCAGTGGGCCAGTATGCCTCTCCTGGTAGCTCCATGGGGGATGGTGTGGTGGGTTGGTGGGTGCCATGGCGACTATGTGCGGACTTCACATTTTTGTCTGCTGTGACAGCTCCTTGATCTGGGCGGGGCCAGTGGGGTGTGGGTAGGTCCTTTGTGGGGCTTTGGACGTTGCCTGAATATTGTCAGGCAGCTGGGTGCTGTGCCTCGACCCTTTCTTCCTTTGCATTTGTGGTTTGGTGCCATAAATGCACAACATAGAAGAGCCACCTCGACGGGACAACACTCAGCGGTTCATCTGTCTCTCTTCCACAGCATGTCTTCCTTCTCTCACCCCAACCAATCACAGCAGATGGCCCCGCCCCTCCCTGAGCCTGGTTCTGCCGGAGGTTTCTTCCTGTTAAAAGGGAGTTTTTCCTTCCCACTGTCGCCAAAGTGCTGCTCATAGGGGGTCATATGATTGTTGGGTTTTTCTCTGTATGTATTATTGTACGAGCTACCTTACAGTATAAAGCACCTTGAGACGACTGCTGTTGTGATTTGGTGCTGTGTAAATAAAACTGAATTGAATTAAGAAACAACTCTTAGATTCCTCACATGATTCTCCTGTATTCCTACGGGACGCCAAGGTAATATAACATGGAAGTGTGTCGCAGTGCCTGGTGGCCACATGTTACCCATAAACTGTCAACCTGACCGTACTGTAGCTACGTCCAAAGACTAGTTAAAGATTAAAGCTTTTTGTGGGGTTAAATCTGACATAAATAAAGAAAGAATAACATTAAAGTCGATTCTTTTGATCACTGTAGTTCTACTTTGAGGATATGACGTGTAAAAACCCTCAGTCG
Organism: Maylandia zebra; assembly: GCF_041146795.1. Taxonomy (NCBI): domain Eukaryota; kingdom Metazoa; phylum Chordata; class Actinopteri; order Cichliformes; family Cichlidae; genus Maylandia; species Maylandia zebra. The sequence goes on along the minus strand of NC_135168.1, from coordinate 7,828,707 downwards.
TGGCTGGTGGATCTCACATTCCTGGTCTTTGTAATTCCAGTTCAATGAAGCCTCATTTTCACCTTTTTCCAGGTAAATTTTCCCAACTGTTCTAATGTCCATGCTGTGGCATTGACCCATCATTTGTATTTCCTGTTAATGGATTTTTAATATGGTCTGGGAAATTACTATATATGAGTAACTTCCTGTTGTATTGCAGCTTAAGGCCATTGTCACTGAAATAAAGCCCAAGTTGTAATAGTTTGCATCCAGAACGAGGAAAAGGAAGAAACCCAAACACTGCTCAGTGGATGAGTCCGTCCTGGAATAAATACCAGGACAAAACTAAAAAGAAGAGCTTGTTTCCTCGAAGCAACAACAGAAAGCTCTTTGTCTCTACAGATGTTTCTGGGAAACACGTTAACAATATTTAAACATTTGTTCTTAATAAACGTTTTTACTTAATGATGCTTTATGATATTTCTATCTGACCTAATGCAGCAGCGTATCCACATGAACTCTGCAGTGTTTCTACCCAGAGGCCACCGTGGTCCTTCTTTACTAATGCTGAGGGTTTTCTCCCAGCCGTGATAGCCTTTGACAGGTAAACTGAGTCATTCCAGCCCAGTGCAAAAATAACCTCCCTGTCTGCTCTTAACTTCACGCATCGATGCTAAAACGTTGCATAACTGAACCTGCAGACTGTGATCCTGTAGCTGTCGAGGAGAGGGCTTGATGCCGTCCATCTTCTGCTCAATTAACAACGCCTGCAACCTTTTGAGCCTTGGTCCTGCTACAGTCACAAATATAACATCATCACTCTTTATTTGATCCACTACACTGCTGTCATTTCTCTGTTATGGCCCCACAAGGTCACTGAATTCTGTCATTCTTCTCCAATCCATGGTTTTCAGTCACTGGTGGGCAACATTACTCTACCACGACTGCAAACAGTGGACAGTTGGTAGGTAGTCCTGCAGGACGCCTGTCTCGAGCCAAGGCTACTTGGAACATCTCTCCATGGAGGAACAATGAAGACATGAAGAGAAACTATAAATCTTTGGGACTTGTGCTCCAACAGCTTTGTTTAAAGGCCTGAAAGTGGCGACGTCTCTCCCAGAGCTCCAGCTCAGTGACATCTATGTGTGCCTTGTATGCTTCAGCTGACGCTGCTGCCAGGATGAAAGCTGTCAAACCGAGCACAGCTACATGTTCCACCTGGATGGGTAAATAATGTGTTTGAGGTGAGAACAATCAGGAAAGCTCGCCAGCGGCTTTACTTCCTGAGGAGGCTGAGGAAGTTTGGCATGAACGCCAACATCACCTCAAATTTCTACAGGTGTGCAGTCGAGAGCTTGCTGACGAGCTGCATCACAGTTTGGTACGAAGCTGCTCTGCCAGCAGCCGTAAATCACTACAGAGGGTGAAGGCAGCAGAGCACATCACTGGCACGAGGCTTCCTGCCATTCAGGACATTTATCTCCAGCGGTGCCTCCATAAAGCACACAGCATCATCAAGGACCACAGCCACCCAGCACATCAGCTGTTCTCCTTGTTACCATCGTTACAGGAGTCTGTCTGCTCGGACTACAAGACTCAAAAACTGTTTCTACCACCAAGCCATACGACACCTCAACCACAACACTTAAACACACACAACACAGCACTCAGAAGCTACCTGCAGCTTCACAAGTACTCTGTTTAATCTGCACTGGTCACTCCACTTTATTGTCATTGATATTTATATTTAAAAGTGCAATACTGAAATTTTCTGCTGCTCATTCCTGTGCAATGTCCCATCTGCCCTCCCGTCATATTTCTCTTCAAGATTTTCTTATTTAATCACTAGTGTACATATATTTATAGATACAAATATATTTAGTCATCTTTTACCATGTCTCTCTAATATTTGCTCCTTACTATTTTTCTATTTTCTTTATTATTTTATTTTATTATATTTTCTCCTACTGTATCAAGCTGCCGAGTGACTGCTGCTCGTCAAACACATTTCATTGCAATGTTGACCTTGTGCTAACTTGCATATGACAAATAAAACTGAAAACTGAAAAGAAGAAACTGGTCGTTGTTAAAGGAAAGGTAATCTCCACATAAGCAGCTTAGATGACCTTCCACGTGTAAATCTTACAATGTGTTGACTTGGACATGAACAGTGTAGGACCAGAAAAGTCCCAGCAGTGTTAATTTGTCACATTAATGTAAAATGAAGTATTTTTCTGATGTTGGGTTAATCGTTCCTACAGTTTAAATGAGCCGTCACTGATGTTCACATGTGGCAGCCATACTCTACGGCTTCTGTAAATAAACACTGATTACTGAATCCAGTTTTGGCTACATTAAACTCAAAGACGTTCAAAGGATGGCTGGAAAGCTATAGACTGCAGTACTGTTTGGCACCAGTAGCAAAGTATGTCTGTTGTGGAGTTGTAGACATGTAACTTGAACATGTTTGTAACTTTTTACTAGCATTTTGTTTACTATGTTTCAGATCTATGGCACTAAATGGGGGACTGACCACGTTTTTGACCTTGACTGGACTTACTGGGTCCAGTAAAGATATCATAGCCAAAGGTGGCTCTGCTTCCAGTTCTGGCTTATAGGAAGATATCTGAAGGTTGGGTGTAATCCTCTCCTGACTTTGGATCACTCTCTTAGATCTAAACCTCCAGCTCTGGACTCGCCATCCTCAAAGACTGCTCCATAAGAACACAGGCATGTGTGAACAGCCCACTCCTCCTTTGGTCAATGGCACACACTTTTAGACGATGTGTATTCAGCATCTGGCAAGAGTGGAATCAACTGGGGCTCTTTCTAAATTGGCGTCACCATTGATTGTGGTGGTGGCAGCAGCTCATTCTGCTGGCTCTGTGTAACAGGGTCATAAATCACATTGTTATAATGTGTTCTAAACCCCCAAACTGCTCCTTTTATACCTGACTTTTAGGACCTCCAAGCCTGTAGTTGTGTTCATTATCAGTTAGAGCCCCTCCTCGTTCTTTTCTTCTTCTTCGGTGCAATCCTATAAATACAGTGTACCCCTTTTGCCTCTCCCCTTTTCTACAATCCCCCTGTGGGAGAGGTGGGTGTCATTTCTTTCCAACACTTTAAAACACACATATAATGCATATTTAGCCACCTGGATGTTTCTGGTTGCAATTTTAGTTCGATTATTGTCATTATTAAGCCTGTTTTTGTTAGATGTTATAAGTGTGTCGTATGTGTGTATCATAAATGTGTTTTAGGCGCCATAAATGCTAGCATGAATATATACTCCTTGCTAGCTTGGGAGCTGTGGTGGGTTGAACTAACCCTCTTCCCCACTGTTTGTATTTGGTCGTAGGAGCTGGAGTGGGCAAATTATTTACTGGGAGGTCTTTCTTTCTTTTACCTTTTTTATCAGACACAACGCAGAATCACACCGGTTACATCTGCAGCTCATCCATCACCTGTTCTTCCCATCACTTAATGTTTTTGCTGCAAGACGTTGGAGTGAGTGCCATCTATTTTGCTGTTGTTTGGAGGCATTTTAGTTCAGTGAGAGACAGGAGGTCACGCAACAAACTGCTCAAACGAGTGGAAGCCGCTGCCCTCTGCTCGTCAGCTGGGAAACCTGGATCTCCCTTGTTGTGTTAACAGACCTCTCTGCATTGAATCATACCTGTTATTAACCTCTGTCTCTCTTCCACAGCATGTCTTTATCCTGTTTTTCTTCTCTCACCCCAACCAATCACAGCAGATGGCCCCGCCCCTCCCTGAGCCTGGTTCTGTCGGAGGTTTCTTCCTGTTAAAAGGGAGTTTTTCCTTCCCACTGTCGCCAAAGTGCTGCTCATAGGGGGTCATATGATTGTTGGGTTTGTCTCTGTATCTATGAAGCGCCTTGAGGCGACTTTTGTTGTGATTTGGCGCTATATAAATAAAATTGAATTGTCAGGGTCAAAGTTCAGAGGTAAGTTTGTTTAGCAAATGAATGACAATAAATCATACATGTTTGCTGATTCACAGATTGACAGCCCGGAGGAACAGGGCTGTGTCGTTCCTGTGATGTGATTCAGCTTTATTTTAGTATTCATTTATTTTATTAGCTTTATTTCAGCCACTCAAACAAAACAACATTATATTAAAACAGAGTGCAGGTCTCATCCAACCATAGTTAAATATGTGCCAACTGAATCAGTACGTTTCATGTAGAAATATCTGTGGCAACCTTTTGTTGCAGCAATGATCTCAAAACACGGGGGGGGGGGGGGGCTAAGATGAATGTCTGCTGTGAGGACAGGGGGTGTGCATGTGCTCAAGTCACGTGACACGTCATTTACGCAACATTTGGTCGATTTAAAAGTTACAGTGAGATAAAATCATGTTATGGATTGCACTCAGTATATTGTGCCGACATGGTGAGATTGTGTCTGTCGAGCCGAGGAGAGCGTCGCAGTGCCAAAAGCTGTAAAATGAACTATCAGGCTGGAGTGTGCTGCCACAGCACAGAGCAGTCACAGAGTCCTGCAGGCAGAAGAGGAGTGATCGTGTTAGCCACCTTACAAAACAAAAAGACATGAAGTGAAAAGCAGAGCGCAGAGTGAGGCAGAAGAAGACAGACTGGGCCAAGTCCTGCATGTGCGAGAGCGAGCGAGACCCGGGACAACGTCATCCGCCTCGCCTGGACTAGTCCGCCGGCCGGAGGAGGGACAGTGGCTGCACTGTGCAGCCGAAGACTCACTTTGATCGCGCAGGAAACGAGCGACGCAACCGGTCCACCGTCCGTGCAAACTGCGCCAGGCAGCGTATTGCACGCTGGAGGACACCGAGGAAAGTCACAGTAGGAGCGGCGCTTAGTGAGAGGTGATGTCGGGGGGACATGGCTTCTTCTCCGGTCACCCCAGCATCGCTTGAAGGAGAAACACCTTCACCCACCGGGAACGAGGAGCCCGCGACCACCCGACAGGTACGACACGCCTCCGAGACCCTCTGCGCGCCCGGTAACGTTGTAACGTTTTACCGAAGTTCATTCGCAAACACACCAGTTTAAGATGGACCCGAGAATCAGCACACGGGAGCACTGGTGTCTGACTCAGCAGAAACGGCGCGACGTGCGTGTAATGCTTCGTATTTGATAACGATGGAATAATTCTTTAAAATAAGCACACAGATAAACACTGGTGGGTGGAAAAGTTCGTGTTTTGGTGAAATGAGTCCCGCCTAGTCCGGTCTACACCTCATTCAGCAAACATCTGAGTCACCCTGAGACGCCAGTGCGCGTCCTTGTGATGCAAAAAGCCGTAAGTGACACGCTGTTTACACGCAGGAGCAGTTTAACACATGCAGGTTGTGCCAGTAGGCGTTTCCTTCAATGTGACACCAAACGTGTAAATCAGTGCTGGGAGCGGATGTTGGACCTGATCAGTCTTAATCTGACAAACTGTAGTTCCTGCTCTGTTTCTAATTCAGCCCCATGACAGACAACCAGCATGTTCTCCTGTCACGTGTTATTGACACGCACATATTTAGTCCGTGTGTGGGATGTTAAAGGTGAGTTTGTTCAGGGCACGATCAGACTGAGGCCATTTCAACAGGTGCAAGGAAGTGTTAGTGTGGTTACTACGGCAGCACTGATGCCCTGATGAGTGCACATGGCTGGAATGAAAAGTCAATGCTATGTATAGCATGAACTACTTGTTGTCTAAGGCGGTGCAGAGAGTGAGCAGGAAATATCTGAGGTTGGATATTTCAGTACATACAGAGCTGTGCAGAGACATTAGGATCTTAAACTATTGTCTGTATCTGGCAAAGCGAGAATCTGAGCCTTGTGTACAAACTGTCTGGTGTTTGTTCTGGCAGGAATATGAAACTACTGTGCACAGCATGCTTATTAAGATGGCCCAGGACCAGGTCATCTTGCAGGATGGTAGTGTTACATCGAGAAGGTTCCTCTTTAATTGTTGGATTTCTGTGTGAGTTTTCTCCCTGTGCCTCTGTGGCCTCTCCCCACAGTATCTGTGTTTGTGTTTAAAGTGTTTAAAGTACAGCACTAGATGATCGTATGGGTGAATGTGACTTGTTGTAAAGCACTTTGAGTTGTTGTCTATATAAAGTCTAAATGGAAATCCACTTATGTGCAGAGGACCAGAAGATCCAGCGCATCGAAATAAAAAGTTCTTTGCTTAAACAATGAATTGTGCGATAAAATATTAATTTACAAATTCATTTTTAAGTTATTTTATTTATTCAATACAAAAGTAATTTATTATCTAGTAATTTAATTGAAAATAAAAAAAATTTATAAATCAGTATTTGAAAATAAATTATTATTCCATTAATAAATACTTCAAATCAGAAAAAAAAGAAATAAAATCTCAATAAAAACATCAAAAATCCTTTTCCTGTGTCGTCTCATGTCCAACATCTGTGTAGGCAGAGTGTAAACACAGAGGCTGAATGGCCTTTGGTATAGGTGCAAAGCTAAGACTGTCTAACCAATGACAGAGCTCCTTACCTCGCACCGGCTAATTTGCATTGCTCCGGGATTTTGGAAATTTATCCATTTATTCATTATGATGTGGTTCAGCATCATAATGCTGAACCACAGAAACACACACACAACCTGCAGCTGCAGAAGCCAGCGAAGAAAAAAGAGGCAAACACAGCGCGGACCCGCCGACACACCAAAATCTGACTCTGACGCGTCGGGTCCGCGCTCTGTGTTCACGTTTGTATGCAGAATCCGTAAACCTGCTCCCAGTTACTGTTTTAGCTGCATGGTGTTTGACGACATGTTGTGAGGTTTAACCTGAGATGCTGGCGTTTCAGGCATAATAACGTTAATTTACAAATCGACACCGGATTGTAATGAATCAATATCACTTTATTCAATTTAGTATGGATTGTAATCAGAAAGGCGATAATCAAAACCCACCCCTAATCAAGAACTTGCAAAGTAAAAACATGATCTATGTAAGGTAGCCCTTTTGTTATTTACATTTAAAAAGAGGATTAGTGTTACTGTGCGCTGGCTGAGTCTGTTTCTTTTCTTAGAAATAGTTTCTCCTGCCCTGGAGAAAATCCACTTGCATGGAACAGAAGAGGCTGTGGAGTGCAGGAACTTCACTGCAAGCTGGTAGATATGCAGGTATTCCTGGGTCCTGCAGACTATCACCTAAAAACAATAAACAAAATGATTTTCTAAACTGTAGCAATGTAATGTACGTATAGTGTCAAATACATTTTTGTAGTCTTCATTACCTTTAATTCACATGGAAGTGTTCCTGAAGTCATATGCTGTAATGATATTTACATTATGAAAACATGATTTTGGACATTTCAAGTTTTTCACTTCGGCAGATAAAATGAATTGAGCAAAATCAACTCAAAATATTCCCACACGCCAGAACGTCCTCTCTTCCTCGCTGGCTCCATATCTGTCAGTGGAATGATCACCTCTTCGCTCTCTGTCACCATCAACACACTCCACGAATCCCGTGGATGATTCACTTCCTTATATCCGTTTGAATCAGGTACCGAAGCAGTTACGTGCGTAATGAAGCTTCGGACGTCACTGGTCACGTGACTTTTGCCAAACGAAGCAAGCCTCGACACAGTGCTTCTGAACCAGTGTGTTGTTTTTTTCGACACACGCTCCGGAGCGTCAGCTTCAAGCGGGCCATCACTATCCCCCACCCTCATTCAGATCTGGCCTTTGGAACTATTTTGGTCTTCATGTGACGTATGACCCTGAAGGTAAGCGAGTCATGGACTAAAGTAAAACAGTATGTTGGATGTGCCACGCAATGCTCAATTACATGGGTGGGAACTAGTGTGTTAGCGCAGTTAGCTCGTTAACGTGTTGGCCGTCCAGCCCCACGCACGGGGCGATCCGCAGTAGCTCGTTAACAGAGATTTGCCGTGTTGTGGCGTTAAGGTCATTTCAGATTAACGCTGACAGCACTAGTGGGAACACAACGAATATGACTGCACATTTACTCCGACATCATCCTGGTGCAAAGACAAGTGGAAGCAGACAAAACAACAAGCACCATGCTACAAACTTTACCCGAGTCATTTAGACAGCTGTTAGCACAGGATTCTCCTTATGGGGACCTGATATGTTTAATATGCTGCTGAGAATATAGCCCAGAAGAAGCGTATAGTAGAGCTTTTATTTTGAAAGAGACATTTCTCTGTAATAAACTCTCTTTTCCAAAGATGGGTGATTCCTCCATCAGATAATTTATTTATTTTTTATTACTTTGTTGTTTCAGCAACATTAAATTTAAAAACTGTACGTTTGAGTTAAAATATATATTTATAATTTTAATAAATGACAAATTAAAAAGGCATGAACATTTTTTTTGTATCGAAAAAATATCGAACCGTGACACCAAACTATCGAACTGAACCGAACCGTGAATTTTGTTTGTCGTTGCACCCCTAATATATTTGTATATATGTGTGTGTGTATTTATACATCAATCCATTTTCTTGCTTATGGAGTTCAGGGCCTGGGACCTACTCCATGTCAGCTTTCAGTGTTTATGAACATGAACATTATGAACTCATGACTCCCTTGGGAAGCCTATGGTTTTTCATAGGCAGGGGATATTTGTTTTATCACAGTTCATTACCAAACAGAGCAGGGTTCTAATTGATTTGTGGCTTTTAGGATATTATGTATAGGTGTGTAAAAGTGGAGTGAATATAATTACAAACAGCAATGCTAGTGGAGTGATGACAGACAGGGCGGTTGGGGGGTGGTGAACAGTTTGCCAACAGTTCTCCCCTGTAGAGAAGGACATCTGCCATTTCTTTTTCCTTTTAGTCAAACAATTCAGGTAGTGATGAAAGAAAATCAGACTGTGGCAGTGCTTGCAGCAGGTAACGGAGTGATAATGCAGAGTTTTTACTAGAGATGGACCGATCCGATATTACGTATCGTATCGGTCCGATACTGACCTAAATTACTGGATCGGATATCGGAGAAAAATAAAAAATGTAATCCGATCCATTAAATATCACGAAAGCACCTCACAAAACTTGCAACACGCCGTAACTCACCTCAGAACGTTAGCACGTCGGAGCAGTATGCATTACGTGATAGAGCGGCTGTGGCATGCGGGACCTGTCGGTGGTCTGGATAGCATGTGGAGCTTCGCTAGCAACCCGGCATTTCATCTCCGACAAAGTTATCCTGAGAGAAGTAAAGCAAGTGTGTAAGTCCATCTCTGAATGTTTGTAAAGCATTCCTGAGTTAAGCTTAACGAACGACTGCCTCTCGCTCTCCGGCTGCTACTTCAATCATGAAACTGATCAATGATCAGCTGATCGGCTTTTCTGTCTCGAGTCCGTCTCTCTTGTTTGTTTTTGGCCCACTTTGCACCAGAAAGAGGAAACCAGCGGCTGAACAACAGCAGCACGTTTAAGCTTGATCAGCTGTTGTTAGAATGTATTTAATATTACTTTCTACTCAAGGATCTTTTTCTACAGCTGACGGCTGGTAACTGTGCAGGGGCGGATCTAGCAAAGTTTAGCCAGGGGGGCCGATAGGGCATTAACAGGGAAAAGGGGGCACAAAGACATACTTTTCTTTCTTATTCTCATTTAAAATGTCGAGCTTTTAATAAATAATTATCTGACACCCAAAGTTTTAATTTGATGTAAAATGAATAGAAGTCAATTACTGTATATAGTAACTATTAAGTCTAATATATATACCCTAGTAAGCTATAGTACTTTTTCCTTTGGGAAGGTACCATCTGTGCAGTCTGCAATTTTGTTGAAGAAAGATGTTGAATCTATTTAATATTTCTTGAAAAATAATTGATTTCTGTGCATTTTTTTTCACACTGCATCAAATTAAGGTTGATTACGTCGATTAAGCATCATGAGGTGGAGCGTGAGGGGTGGTTCCCTATTTTTTATTTATTTATTTTTGTTGTTGCTGGGAGTTGGAACCCTATTAGTTAGGTTGCTTAATATTTACGCTAAGTACTCTTTAAAATACCAGAATAGGGAGGATGGTGTAGGTTTAAGTTTATTAGATTGATCAGTATTGCTGAACTATGAAATATTTTTTTTGCATACAGGTATAACAGAATAGCTTTAGTGTAGTTGTTGTTTTAAACTTGAGTATGAACTTATACAAAATGCAGCAAGATATTTAAAAAACAGTTTTGTTGATTAAAAAACACTATATCGGATTCATATCGGTATCGGCAGATATCCAAATTTATGATATCGGTATCGGTATCGGACATAAAAAAGTGGTATCGTGCCATCTCTAGTTTTTACTGCAGTGGACAGTCCCTAGTGTGACCATCGCTGGAACCAACCAGCTGATTTACACCATGGCAGCAGTCATCAGTGAAGTTCTTGGCTGCAACATGAACAATCTCAAGTAGCAATGCTACTAAACTTGCTGGAGAACTTTTAGTTCAGGCCACTTGATGAGTTTCACACAGTACTGCATATTATTTTATTAGGTTGGCACAAATGTAGGATTGTGTTTGTGATATCACGATGTGTCTGTTTCCTTTTCATATTACACTAAAGAGATCATCGCCTACAAGCCTCCGTAAACGAACAGCATGTCTATAAAAGCCCATTCATCATCCAGCCCTCCTGCTCAAACACAACCATGTAGCGCTCATCCCTCCACCCGTCTCATTCAGCATCCACACACATGTTGCAGGGAACGGGAAATAGAGTAGAGCAGCAAAGCTTGATTTCCTTTAGGATTGGTTAAACTAAAAGACGTTGACAAGGAATTTTAAGGGTTTTAGGAAGCATAAAACCGAAATCAGTTGTATTGGATACGAGTATAAATGAGTGCTTAGGCTCATGCAAGAAAAAACATCTTAGACAGGATATGACAAAACGTACTGTGATACAATTCTTCATTACTACAGCTCATTGAGTGCTTTTGTAAAAAGTCAAATCTGTGTGCTCCATTAAACCCTGTAGAAGTTGTTTCGAATGCTGACAGTGGACAAACAAAGTTGTCATTTAGCTTAAACATTAACAGTAGAAAAGGCCCGATAGGAATCTAACATCCTTGGAATCAAGCTGTGGGAGTGAGTTTTGAAACCTTTCTGTAGGACTGCTTTAAACTTCCCTTCTTGGTGATGTGTTGTCTGATGTCTTGTTTGACTTGAGCAGATTCTTTACGTGCTTTAAGTTTCTAACACATTTGCTTTAACCAGTAATTGAAACTGCTGAGTAGGAAGTACTAAAGGGGGTGTTGAGCATGTTGGGTGTGTCCTTATTACCTGTTTCGATGTTTTCTTTTAATTGAAAGCGTTTCATGAATATGAAATGCTTCTGCGTAATGTTAAACGTTATAAAATATTCTTATGATTTAAACTCTGTATTCATGGCTTATTCTTTCCTGTAAGCACTTTTATGCTCGGTGGTAAAATATCACAGAACTAGCAGTTTGGCGAGTGTCATACCGCCTGGATTAGTGGCTCAGCTGGTAATTCAGAGATTTATGTAGCTTAGTTTGCTGTGTCATGCTGATTTGGGGAGACTGGACACAGACCTGAGTCATTCTCTTCTGGGTGATCACAGTGGTTACTCTCCTCCCTTCCTCATCTCACCCTGCAAAGAAATCTGCCTTGACCTCTTCCTCTGTGTTAGTTTGCTGTCCTTTCATTAGCTAGCATTAGGTCTCTGTCTCATTCTCCTCTCCTCCATGAATTTATCCCCACTAATCCCATTACATGCTTGTCCTGCAGACACACCAGCAGATGACAAACCATCCATTATCTTGGACGGAGGTACACGTAGCGATGAATTAGGCAGCAATAAAGCTTTCCTCGCGGCTGCGTGCAGCGGGGCTAGGGGAGGGTCTGTGCTGACGGACGTGGGTTACTGACCTGGTAGCCTGGCTGCCCCTGGGTGGGTCCGGGATGGGCGTGAGGTTCTGGGGGCGCTCCGTCTCTGGGCTCCATCTCCAGCTGCCTCCCTCTTCCCGCTCCACCACAACCACCCACACATGCAGGGCCTTGGAGTGGGGGTATGTCACCAGGGTGCAGAGGAGGCTACCCCCCCCCCCCCCCCCCCCCCCCCGTCCCCTTCTGGCTGCCTCTGCCTCAATTTTATCCCACAACTTAGACATTCACATTATTCACACTCTCATTACACATACATATAGGATCTTGGGGGTGGGCACGATACACGGAGTCCAAAGTACCATCAGGGTGTACACCCCACCCCTGGCATCATTGCCCACCTCTCAATTTTAAATACACGTAGACATTGAGGGCTAGCAGGAGGGACCATGCGCTTACCTGCTGCTCTCTGGCAGGTAGCTCCAAGCCCTCCTGGGTTTTAAATGCACCTTAGAACACACATGCATCAACACTACAATGAGCGGGTGGAGGGAGGTTCGGAGTCTTCTCTCACCCCCGTTCTCTGCGACCTGCTGGAGCAGGGGGGCTAGGACTAGGAGGAGGAGTTGGCCGTCCGACTGCGGTCTGGAGTGTGGAGCCTTCCTGCTGCTGCGGAGTCGGGGCGGTCTGCCTCCCCCCACCGCAGGGAAAAGGGAAACACCACCTGGGTCTGGGTGCAGTTCCCCCCTCCAGGGGCGGGGGCACCTAGACCCGGTTTGTAGAGTACGCTTGGGGAGTGTGATCGTGTGTACAACGTCTCTTTATGTCTGTCTCCACGTTGGTTGAGTGTGGAGTGAGTGCATATGAGAGCATGAGGGGGGAATGGATGTTTGTATCTGTGTGTGCCTGTATGTCTGTGTCTATATGTCAGGTTGGGTGTCAGGCGCCACCTCTCTGTGGACATCTCAGGCCCTCCAAGGTTTGGAGGCCTATCTCCCCCTACCACCACTTCCCCTGCCAGTGGCGGACCCCCTCAGACATCGGTGCGTTGGTGGTTCTTTGTGTCCGGGGATGGGCGTCCAGGTACACACCGGCTCACTCCTTGGCGGCCGCTTATCGGGGCCTGGAGCCTGGGGCTCGCTCGGGCCACTTCGGAGGTGGGGTGCCCCCGGCCTCTCGGCCTGGGGCTCGGTCACTCAGGCACAGCTGGCTGCCGGCGGAGCTCACGGGCGCGTCACTGCAACTCCCCCTGGCTTCTGCTCCGCGGCTGCTGAGTGAGCCCTCATCTGGGACTCTCCTCAGCTCTTTCTGGGACAGTGGCGCAGCTGCCCCTCTGTTGGTCTTCCTTGGTCTCTTGTGTTCTGGGGGCCTCTGGATGTCTGGAGTTTTGATCTCCTCCACACCTGCTTCACGCCCTGGAGGACGGGGCTGTGGCCCCCCCACACCCTCTAGCAGATTATTACATGAAGGAACCTTTTAAAAAAACAAAAAACAAGCGCGTCCATGCTCACAGGTGTACACACGGGTGATCACACCCACAAACTACACCCTTTTTGGCTCCTACCTCAAAGCACACTGTGATCTGTTGATCTTATGTGCTGCACAATAATGTTTAACATTTAGTATTTACTGTCATATTCCCATATATCATTGTGATGTTGTTTATTCTATTACTCTTGTTCTCTTCTGCTTGTTTTCTTTTTTCTTTCTCAGCAGGTGATCCAGGTGATTGATATATGCATTTTTTTTCTCCACCCGTTCTATTGGTTTTTGTCTTTTGCCCTTCTCCCCCGTCCCTCTTCTCAGCTGTTTCTCTTTCCCTCTTTCTTTCTCCCCTTCTTTCCCCCAGTCAAGTCTGTCCCGTATTCAGTAAGTGAAAATAAAATAAACAATAAAAGGTGAATCAAATGGACCATTACGGCAAGGCTGGGATGGTCAGTTTGGTAAAGTAAATCCGTTGGGCATCTTTCTTTGCCTTTAGACAACAATTCTGATGCAAAAGAGCCAAACGGGACAGGCAAAAAAAAAAAAAAAAAAAAAAAAAAAAGCAATAAAGCTTTTATTCAGCTGCAGTTATTTGTCTTTCACAGAGATACGTTGGGTTGAACACTGTTGCACTGCTGTAATAGAAACATGTACACACTAGTGATGGGTCGGTCGCGAACGAAATGGCTCTTAGAGCCGGATCTCTGACATGAACGACGCGAGTCGGCTCCTAATCCCGAGCCGTGGGGTTTTTTTTCTCTTTCTCTCACCCTCTCTCTCTCTCTCTCTCTCGCACTTTTTCCCGCTTCACTCTGCACCTGAGCCTTGTGCTTTATGCTGGGCAGAGGGGGGAGGGGCGGTAGTTACACTCAGTAGCACAGGAACAGAGCCAGAGGGAGAGAGAGAGAGAGAGAGCAGGGACAACAACGTCACATTAGAAAGGTATAGTAATCATCCACAACTATTTTCAGTTGCAGATGATAAAGGATTCAGAAAGTTTATTCATGCAGGTCCATATGACAGAGAATGTGCATCTTCTTTTTGTTTTCATATTATAATTTATATTTAATTGTGTTGTGGTTTGCAGTGTTTTGTGTTGTTTCACTTTAAATTTATTTAAAAGGAAAAAGCTGAAAATTTAAATAGTTAAAAGTTGAAATGTGAATAGTTGATTTTTGTATTATATGATTTATTTATTACATTTTATGTGGAGTGAATAAATAAAAGAATATTTACGGTGGCCCCTACAGACAAAACACGTAAAAACTCCAAAACACGTAAAAACTCCAAAACACGTAAAAACACGTACAAACTCCAAAACACGTAAAAAATCAGAAGCACATAAAAACTCAAAACACGTACAAAAGACAACAGAAGTGCTCCAGGATGCTAGGCGCAGTGTTGAGCTTTTGTTACCTCGTGGCTACACAAGCCAGCAAGTACCAACGACCGGATTTGGTGTGTGGTAGTAACAGGTAAATGAACTTTTTTTTTTTAATTATTTGAATATATATGAGTGCCTGTGTATAAATACACAAACAATACACATGTGCTTTCAATTGTGTAATTTAGGTGATCTAGTAGCTCTGCTTTGGAAGTTCAGTTCATGCTAGAAATGTGTTTTGGAGTTTGTACGTGTTTTGTCTCTAGGGGCCACCGCATATATTTATATATAAACATATACAAATAAAACCACTTTTTTTTACATTAGTAATTCCTTTTGTGCATAATTTTATATTATTGTTAATAATAATGTAAATTATAGCAACAAAACAACCTGAAGAGCCGGTTCTCTAACAAGAGCTGGAAATCCCATCACTAGTACACACTGACTATAACATCAAATGTGAAGTCGTGCAGGCCGTGGTCATTTTTTAACATGTCTCTTCCAGATTGGACGTGACCTCACATTTATCAAACATACTTTATAAAATCAAACAGTTAGAAATGACATTCATTACTTCATTATGTAACATGTGATCTAAACAGCCCTCACAGCACATTTGTTTCCAAAGCAAAGTAAATTGAAATAATTGTGCCGATAAATTAGATTTGAAAGCTCTTATTCTAATTTTCTGTTTTGATGATATTTGGGATATGCTGTTTATGTAGAACAGCTAAATCTAGTTCTTTATATTCCCATATAAATGATAAACACACATTATTTACAAAACACTGCCCGGTGGACGCCAAAGGACGGCCTGTTTTGATTACGCTGGGATCTTTTTGGACTGCACATTTTTGGTCTACGATCAAAGCTGCCACACCACGCTGGATTAATCTCCCAGTAGCTGAGTTTATGAAGTCATAAGAAAGGAATGTCCCACACGTTCCTGCTGTTACACCATATTTGGACTGGGACACCTTTGCTAACCTCTGTTGCTCAATGACACACTGATTTGAATCTGGAGGTGCTGGCGACATATTTGCAGCAGTGTGGGTTCACAGAGGCTGTTTAGACTCTGAGCATGTGACACACCAGTAGCGTGCCACGCTGGGCCTCTCGGGGTGGCGTACAGTGTCACTGTGTGTGTCTATTTAAGAGTTTGTCGTGTAAATGAGGACAACCAAGATATGTGAAGTATAGAGTGGTGTACCACAGTGACAGGTTAATGTCAGTGTGAGTGTGTGTAGCAGTTTGTGTGGCCAGAGAAGGTCAGCAGCCTCCAGAGGACAAAGCGCTTGTGTTCTTCCACAATCGCCCGTTTGATCAGACAGATCATTTGGCATCTGTCCGGCTAAAAACAACAACACAACATGAAACCAAGCATACGCTCTGCAGTCCTGCAGCTAACTCCTGACAGTCTGTCTGCTGTAGGCTGAAGAAATCAGGGGCTCATTCATCTGCACCTGTCAGCGTCTTTATGCTAACAATAGATCAAACAGTATGTGTCCACAGGATGTGTAATGTTGAAGGTTACCGTACATCCTTATCTCCAGCACTGAGAATCAGTTATCACTGATCGCTGTCTCTGCTTTGTTTTGACATGTTTCATATTTATATATTTCATATTTATAAGGTAAATACCCTACAACATTACAGAGAAGAAGAAGTAACCCCAGGCTCGGTGAGGGGCAGCCATCTGCCGTCACCAGCTGGAGGTGATGAGTGGAAGACTCGATAGGCCACTCTTATTTTCATCCACTGCTTTGTTACCTCGACACGATGTTTTGGATCATCGTCATGCTTGAACATCCATCTTCATGGGACGAAGGTTCCTCGTCACAGTACGATACGCGGTCCTGTCTATTGGCCCTCCATGCAGGGAGGTCATCTTGTGCTCTTAGCAGAAAAGTGACCCATGTTTCCACCGCTTTACTGTGGGGGCGGTGTTCTTTGGTTTTTAGTGATTGTGAGGACGTTTTCACAGACAAACCGTCACAAAAAACCCCATTAAGTGCCAACATAACATAAACCTGTAGTTTTAAAATTTTTAAAAAACTTCTCAACAGAAAATCTGTTTAAACAAAAAGGTTTTGACCTGCTTTTTAAAAGAATGGACAGAGTCAGCTGTAGACTGGTGCAGAGCCTTGGTGGTTTCTCTAATCCAGCACAGAGGCCAGTACATTAATCTAAATGCAATGATGGAAACGCATTGATAATTTCTTCCAGTTCAGCAGAGGAGACCATGTTTCACAATTTAGAAATGTTAGGAGTGAGATAAAGATTTTACACAGTTGAAACTCAGAGAAGACTCAAACATTACACCAAGACTTTGAATGCTGAACTTAGCATGTGAACAAAAACAGAATAGAATAGAATGCATTTTATTGTCACTACACACATGCACAATAAGCTTCAGAGCATCTCCTATTCAGTGCAGACGTGGGAAAGAAAGAGGGGTGAGTTGCACAGTTCTGCAGCACTATCTACAAATATAGAAACAAAACATAGTGCTATATATTACAGTGTGGGTTACTGCACGTAAATTAAGTGTTGCACTGTGGTGATGATAGTTGTGTAGTCTGTGTGTAGAGGTCCTAGATTGGGGGGTGGAACTGTGTTTATCATGTGTGAGTTCAGGTTACGGGTGGAAAAAACTGTTGTGAGTCTGTGGGTCTCCTTGCTGATGCACCTGTAGCGCCTCCCTGAGGGAAGCAGGTTGAACAGGTTAGAACCGGACTGGAGCTGTCATGGATAATGCTTGCTGCTCTGCTGAGGCAGCGGGAGGAATAAATGTCCATCAGGGAGGGGAGAGGGCAGCCGATGATCTTCTGTGCTGTCTTGACCACACTCTGAAGCCTCTATCCGCCTTAGTGCAGCTGCCGTACCATACCGTGATGTCAGCAGCAGGTTGGAGTTCAGCTTGTACTTCCTGAAGACTCTCAGGAAGTGCAGCCGCTGTTGGGCCTTCTTGACGACCGCTGAGATGTTGTCTGTCCAGGAGATGTCAGCAGAGATGAGGACACCAAGGAACCGGGAGGTGTGGACCCTCTCCACACACTCCCCGTTGATGTAGAGGGGGGCCAAGTCAGTGCCTCCTGACGTTGACAATGACCTCTTTGGTTTTCTTAGTGTTCAGTCCCAGGCTGTTTTCTGAACACCATGCTGCCAACTTCAGGACTCTGTATGCTGATTCTTTCATCCGGGCTGGACTTCTTATTCTTGACTGAAACTTGGCTTTGCCCTGGTGAGTTCTTTTCTTTCTCAGAACCAACCCGATTCACCTTTCTGAGCTCACCCCAGTCTACTGACAGAGGTGGAGGGCCAGCTTCAGTTTTTAAAAACAAATTCACTGTGGTGTGCCTCAAGGATCTGTGCTCGGCCCAGTTCTTTTTCCTTGTACATGCTGCCTTTGGGAGTAATACTTAAAAAATATAACATTTCCTTTCACTGCTACGCCGACGACATAAAAATTTATTTCCCTTTGACATCAGATGTCTCTACGTCTCTGGAACCCCTATTTGACTGTCTAAATGAGGTACAAACGTGGTCACGTCTCTCACACTGAACGAGGATAAGACAAAAGTTATAGTTTTTGATAGTCACACCCCGCTGGAACAACTTACTGATGCCTTAGGGCCCCTTGGTAGCCATCTCTCACTCACTGTTAGAAACCTTGGTGTTTTCCTGGACAGCTCAAGAAATCGACCTCCTCTGTGGTAAAAAACTGTTTCTACCAGCTGCGTCAGATATCTAAAGCAAAGCCATACCTCCCTTTGAAGGACCTTAAAAAACTCATTCATGGTCTTATCACTTCCAGATTAGACTACTGTAATTCTCTCTACTCGGGCCTCCCACCTTCCTCTATTCACCGGCTCCAGTTAGTTTGAAATGCAGCTGCGCGTCTCTTAACTGGAACTAGAAATTATACCCACATCACACCAGTTTTAGCCAACCTACGTTGGCTCCCTGTTGATTATCGTACCAATATTCAAAATTCTTTTGCTTACCTTTAAAATTTTGAACAATTTAGCTCCCAGCTATCTATGCGAGCGCCTCCATTTGTGCATCCCTAATAAGGCACTTAGATCTTCCAATCAAATGCTCCTGACGCAGCCGAGGTCTCGTCTGAAGTCCAGAGGGGATCGGGCCTTTGCTGTCGTACCTCCCAGACTCTGGAGTAACCTCCCTCTTTATATTCGTCTCTCCGAGTCCATGCAGTCTTTTAAAATGCGTCTTAAAACTTATTATTTTAGTCTGGCTTTTGATCCAAACTACTATGTTATTTCTATTTTATTTATTTATTTATTTATTTTGATAACACTTCTGAAGCATCAGAGCTGTCCTTGCCTGTGATAGAGCTGACCTGCCATAGGACACTGGGAAGAGTGTAAATCCAGGCTGAATTCCTTGTGTTGGACAGTATTTGTGTGCAGCAGCAGCAGAGCGCACAAATCAAACTGTATGTTTTGGTAAGCCTGGCCTTCTTGTACTGGATGTCAGTGAGCCAGTAGCTGGTGAGTTTATCACATTAACATTTTTACTAGCAATTTCACTAGCTGGGACCACATCCTCAGTTACGATGAACGATGATGGATGAGGGACCGTGTACTGGTGCTGCAATGTGGGGAAGGCCTCAAAGAGGACCGGCAGCGGCTCCTGGGGGGCATGAAAATGAGAACAGAGGGTATTGGTGAAGGGGGCATATATAAACTGAGGCGGCGAGAATGAGGTGTGGTCCCACTCCTGAAATTCAGATAATATCTCCACTTAGAATAAACTGGGTCAAAGAAAAAGTGCCTCTGATTGGGCTGCTTTCTACAGTTGGCTGTGAGTCCATTGCAGGGCATCAAACATGGATAAGGGGTTGTTTCAACAGTAATTCTATGATGAAAAATTAACGAGGCATTTATCAGGATCTATATTTAATTTAATATCTATTTAACATATTTAATCAATATAAAGCTCAGTGTCTATTTCTTAGCTTGTAAAGTTGTGAAATTCATGGCAGATTCACTTCTTGGCTGTTTTGCGTTTTATTAGATAGTTGATAATAAAGAGTGTCTTTGCCTGTGGCTTTCTTAAGACTGCAGGTTTTTGTCCGCCTGACCTTTGGTGACCTTGGCGAGCTCAGGATGAACAGGCTGTCTGCTCTGTTTGGGTGTGATGCTGCCTGCAGAGACAGTCTACTCTCATGCAGACACAACATCTTTACTGATATAACGTGGTCATGGACTCTTCTCTGTTCTTCCTTATTAAATAATAGTAAAATGACTCTGCAGTTTTGATTCAAAATGCACCAGGTCTGCTCAGTCTGAATCACACCGTTAGAGCCAGACCAAATGATTGGAGCACCAATGTTAGCACTCAAAGAGTCTAAGCAGTACCACTACCAGCTTTGGCCAGTGCAGGAGTGAACATGTAGATCCATGTTCTACTGAGCAGACACTGAGCAGAGGCAACATGCAGTAAATGAATGAGTGGTCTCCACATGTTTGCACCCAAAGTTTCCCTGCTTTTGTGAGCTGAGCTGTTTTAATATTTTCCATGTATTAGATGATACTGTCCAATGCTTCCAGGACTGTGAAGATGGAAATAATGATGTTGCAGTCGTTGCTGAAGTGTTGGTACCATTTGAAGGAAGTCATTAAAGCACCAGAGCGAGCAGACAAGGCAAGCACTCAAAGAATGTGGAAGGCAGTCGGGGAAAGTTGCCATGGACGGACTTGATTCCTCCCAGCCCCAAACAGCTTTTATACTGTGGACAAAAATACATGAAAGTGTGTGTGTGTACCTGTTTAGATGTCTCTGTGGGGACCAAGAATTGGAATGTTACTATACTTGTGGGGACCAACAGTCATTTATGAGGACAAAAGTGCCTCACGAGTTTGAGACTCACAATGTGGTTCTAGTGTCAGGGTTACAGTTAGGTTATGGTTAGGTTTAGGTTGAGCGTTAACCATCCATTATTGATGGTTACAGTGAGCGGCTAGGATGTGTCCTCACTAAGATATCAAAACTAGAATGTGTGTGTGTGTGTGTGTGTTAGTGAAAGGAACTGTAACTGGTCCCAGTAGCAGCAGGATACAAACGCCATAATGACACAGCTGCCTCTCGTCTGCCTTGTGAGTGAAATAAGATATTTGGGACCTTTGAATAGTTTTTTGAAAATATTTTTTTGTTTAAAGAAAGGAAAGAGAAGTTTAATCCTTTAACTATTTAACTGTTAGGTGTCAATCCCTGGGAGGGTTTCCCCCTTTTATTTGGCGTGGAGTCAGAATTATGGCTTCTCCACACTGTGGAAGTAGCTCTTTGACACAGTCGAGCAGTCATTGGTCATAACAGGATCATTTAAGACTGGATGATGAATAAGACTGTTGAAGTGCATGAGAAGGATCTCATATAAAACAGTCTGTGTCTGCTCCTCAATTCAATTTAATTCAGAAGACCCCTATGAGTGCAAGATCAAGGAAACAGTTCACCCTGCCTGGGATAGTGTTACCAGGGCCCTGCCCTGGAGCCAGGCCCGGGGAGGGTGCCAGAAGCTGTACATCTGGTGGCCGGGCACTGGTCCATGGGGCCTGGCTGGGCACAACCCGAAAAAGGGACATGGGCCCATTCTTATGCAGGCCCACCACCTGCAGTGGGCGCCATAGGGGTCGCATGCAATGTGTGCCACGTGGCAGCCAGGATCAGAGGCCATGGTGGACGGATCCCCGGCTACCAAGACCAAGACTAGACTTAGTGTCTCCTAGTCATTGAAGAACTCTGACTTGCTTCCTGTTCTAGTTGTTCTCTGGAAAAAAATCTGCAGGTCAAACAGGTGCACATACAAAGAGCACATTATTGATTAAAGCCTGGAAAACAACTGAGGCATTTGTCAGCCCGGCACGCTTGAAATGTCCAAGTGTTGAAAACAGTTTTCCATTTGCCACCTCCCCAATGTCCACCAGATGGAACGTGTTTCTAAGATCAAGCTTAGTGAAGATTATTGCTCTATGTAGTGGCTAAAAGCTCCAGCTGAAGCTGTTCTACAGTGGCTGGATGCAAAGCCCAATCACCATATAACACAACGCCTCGCAGATTCATTCCCCATTCTGACTCTGGGATATGTTGCACTCAGAGAGAGGAAATGTTTGCTGCTATTAGCGTGAATGCATCCCTCCCCGATGGCTAATATAAGCCCCCATGGTGGTATTGTCAATCCTCACAAGAACAGTAGGAAGCGCCTGAAGAAACCACCCAGCGCTGAAACCCTCTTAAACAGCCAAGCCAGACCACCAGGATGGCTGAGCCATCATACCCAGTAGCCGAAGGTATAATCTAAAGGGGACTGTTTTGTGCAGGCGAAAAAGAGTCAGGAATGCTGTGAGCAGGGCTGTGGAAGCTCTGCCATAGCCACCACCAAACAACTGAGTTATTTTTACACATCGGCTAGCATCTGGCCAATCCACCACCTTTCATTGCTCATGCCGTTACAAAACAAACAAACAAAACAAAACCCATCAACCCATAAATACGAAGAATCACTGTCGGCCCACCAGGCAAATGCCCGGTATGCCCGATTGAAGGCACTCACAGCTATGGCCTCTGACAGAGTGATGTAAAAGAGATGGAGTCCAGAGATAAACCCAGAATTGTTATATGTTGTACTAGAGACAACACACTCGTTTTGCAGGATCCACCTGTGTTATCGCACAGGGAGAATTGATGTGGCCATTCTTCAGTCCTTCTCTACCACTCCTCCTGAGTAAGTCTGCTCAGCTTCACTGACTTCTCACGATGTTCTTGATGAGGAAGCTGATCGTGACTTGTAGTTTCTTTCAGTATTCAGTTATGGCAGTGGTGTCCAAACCCAGGCCACGAGCGTCCTGCAGGTTTTAGACGTGTCCAGCTGATTTAAATGGCTCAACATGCCTTGAAGTTCTCCAGACGCCTGGTAATGAACTAATCATTTGATTCAGGTGTGTAGACCCAGGGTGAGATCTAAAACCTGCAGGACACCGGCCCTCGAGGCCTGGAGCTGGCCAAGTTATGAAGCTAACTATTCTCAAGGCTAATGTAACAAGTTCTTCAAATGATTTCGTTTGCAGTACGTATTTTTCAGACCATAAGCTGCAGGGGATTATAAGGCACATTAAGCGAAACAAAGCAGCCAGATAAATCAAACTTTATTAAACTCATTCTTCTTGCTTCCTCCACTTCTCTACCATTGATTCATTAATGTTGAATTCTCTGGCAGCTGCTCTATTCCCATGTTGTTGCAGTATATTAATGACTAACCTCGTATTGTGGATGGATTATCTCAGTTGTTCTCCTGACTGAAGTTTGGTCCGTTTACAGCAGGGGTGTCAAACTCAAATACACAGTGGGCCAAAATTCAAAACTGGAACAAAGTCGCGGGCTAACGTTAATATTTATTGAAATATATTTATTCCTCCAGATATAAGAATGAATCTTTTCTTATGGACTCAAACACGTTTTGCTGAAAAACTGAATATGGAACAAGCAAAGCTTAATACTAAACAATATATATATTAGCTGTATAATACCAGTAGGCCAGCTCTAATAGTAATTTGGTATGGCTTCGCGGGCCAAATGTAATTAGGTTGCGGGCCAAATTTGGCCCACAGGCCAGAGTTTGACACCTATGGTTTACAGCAGGGGTGTCAAACTCCAGGCCTCGAGGGCCGGTGTCCTGCAGGTTTTAGAGCTCACACTGGGTCAACACACCTGAATCAAATGATCAGTTGATTACCAGGCCTCTGGAGAACTTCAAGAGATGTTGAGGAGGTCATTTAGCCATTTGAATCAGCTGTGTTGGATCAAGGACACATTTAAAACCTGCAGGACACCGGCCCTCGAGGTCTGGAGTTCGACACCTGTGGTTTACAGCATCCTGCCATGCGATTGCATTTGTCTCTAACCATCAGGAACCCTCACGTTAACTTTTATCGAGTGGAAAAGTGTTAGTGTTCGTCCTCCAGCTTCACTGTGTTTATGCTAACATAGCTGTGTCGCTAGCGATCACGTAGCACATCATTATATAGCAGCTAGCCCAACTTCAGTAACCCTACAAACGTCACTGCTGTTTAGTTTCCTGTCTTCATTTATGTTGGAAGTGACAGCAGAGCTGTACGTTTTAATTTGTTCAGAAATCTCTCAGTCAGAACATGCTATATCATGCTTAGGCACTAGCAAAACCAGTGAGCTACCTTCCGCTAACTTCCTGCTAACTTCCTGTTAACTTCTAAGTCCGTTAAATATAATAAATTCTGTTTTCATGGATGCCTGGATGTTAAAATTCATAGTTACACCTGGTAAAGCAGCAACACTGATCGTTTTATTAAAGATGAAAGAATTTAGACCGTTTTTAACTCTCAGTGATGTCGCAGCGTTCGTTTGACTTTGGGTCCTGAAGGACGGAGTTTAGGACCCAGATTACTCCCAGATTTAAGAGCACCTTAGTCCGAAAAATATGGCAATAACGACGGCCGCTTGCATGTTCTACAAAAAAATGGTGCTTTGTTGTGTATCTGACGGACAAACACCAAACCAGTTCCACATCACTGAAGTTGCAGCATTTTTACAAACCAGTTCTGGTTCATGTGTTTCACTCAACGATCCGCTTTCCCCCTTCTCATTCTCTATCGCCACCATGTGGGTATGAAAACAAAGGCACTGCGCATGCGCACTTTACCCATATTCTATCGCGATATTTTATTTTTTTTATCGTTGCCCAACATTAAACCAGTATTACCATGAACAGTATAATGTGGCACAGCCATAGGTGGGCTGGTAGGAATGCTGCGGAGGGAGGAGAGAATGGGTTAGCCAGAGTCTAGAGTGAGATTTACACTTACAGAGAGAGTCGAAACCATCCTACCGGGCGATGTGGTGACAAGAAGCAGGTAGTAAGCGACGTAACAGGCGTGTCTTTTCCTCTGTAGAGCTAACACTCCTGCTGTTTTACTTCTGTACTCCTGTGCATACGTCAAGGATGTCACAATCACATTTTACAGCATCCATGTTATATTAGAGATACTTTAGTCCCAGCAAAGTAGTGTACTGTTGTTGTTTGCTCCATTGCAACAAAACATGCAATGATATTATACTGAATTGCACCAGTTTTTAGGACGTCTATCTTTCACTTTCTGTGGGTTTTTCACTGCTTCTCTGCGATCAGATGAATTGTGCACACTATTTGCTCTTCCACAGCTTTATTTTTTAGTCTTTGAATGTTCCCATCACTTCTGTGATGACAAAAGTCATGATTATGCCATAGTCAGTCTATTTATATAGACCAAAGTCTCATCAGCAGATCCAAACCGACAGAAAGAAACAGGAAAGTACCGCGGTGTAATCCATTTATTTCAACAAAGTAACTGTATTCTAAATACCACCTGTTTAAACGGTAACTGTAACAGAATACAGTTACTCGTACATGTATTCTGTTACTCCCCAACACTGGATATTTGTCATATAATTGAAATATCATTAAACTCACTACTCGTACTCATAAATATGGTCCGTGCACAAAGCAGCGTCGTCTCTTTCTAACCATCCCTGCTCCAACAAACACGAGGTTGTTTCCATCGCTGCTGCTGTTCCATGTTGTTCAGCTCTTATTGTTACTGTAAGTCTCGTAGTTCTTATTTGTGTGAGGCTTTGCTCCTGCCCGTCACTCTGCTGCTGTTCCATGTTGTACAGCTCTTATTGTTACTGTAAGTCTCGTGTTTCTTATTTGTGTGAGGCTTTGCTCCTGCCCGTCACTCTGCTGCTGTTACATGTTGTTCAGCTCTTATTGTTACTGTAAGTCTCGTGTTTCTTATTTGTGTGAGGCTTTGCTCCTGCCCGTCACTCTGCTGCTGTTCCATGTTGTTCAGCTCTTATTGTTACTGTAAGTCTCGTAGTTCTTATTTGTGTGAGACTTTGCTCCTGCCCGTCACTCTGCTGCTGTTCCATGTTGTTCAGCTCTTATTGTTACTGTAAGTCTCGTAGTTCTTATTTGTGTGAGGCTTTGCTCCTGCCCGTCACTCTGCTGCTGGAGCACCGGGATTTCCCCAATCAGGACAATAACGGATGTTTCTGTTCGTTTCTGGTCTATACATGTTTTATATCAGAGCATCTCCCAGAATCTGAACTGATCAAAAAGTGCCGACATGTCCGGAGGGATTTTGGCCCACTCCTCTTTACAGCTGCTTCCACAGATTTAGTAAAGGAGGCTCTCGAGGCTGGCTAGCCCACTTCTTCTTTAGCCACTGCTTTGTTTGCACCCATCCACGGCCACCACTGTGTGTTTGACTGTGGGGATGTTGGTGTGTCACACTCAGCATTTCTCAGCCTTCAGCCAATCATCCAGACGGTCAAACCTGAGACGGGCTTGTACATGCTAAACTGCGTGGGTGCTGCAGTAGTTCAATCCTCTACCAGTGTTACCAGTATGTGGTGACTGTCATCCACCTGCCTTCTCACCATTAACCAGCTCCTCCTGTGTGAGTTTGGGCCCATCCAGCACCTTTCCTATGATCATCCTCCGCCCATGAGGCTGACAGATCACATCATGGTCAGAACTGCTGCACCCACAGTCACCGAGCTTCATGCTGACGCCCTTTGCATCTATATGCTGAGAGTCCCACAGCCAGTCTGTGGGATCCAGGGTTGTAGAGGATCACACACTTCATTCAGGGACATGCAGATCTGTTCATAACTGATATGTTTTTTGTTCGATGTTTCTAAACTCAGGTAAAAATCAGAGACTGTTCATTTCTCTGTAAGTGAGCAAACTTATAAATTCAGCAGGGAGGATAATTGTTTCCCCGTCGTAGTTCAGTGTAGCTAGTCTCTTAACCCCCAACCAACCCGCTGCACCTCCTCCCTCCCCTCCCTCTCATAAAATATTGAGAGAGCCTGGCACTAGGCCAGACGCCCCCCTCCCTCTCTGCCAGGCAGACGGCCAGCTGACGGAGCATGTGGCTGTGGGAGGGGCACGAAGGGCGGCTCGGCTGAGGAGATACAGTAACCATGAACATGTTCGTTCTCTAAATGAACGCCACGAGTTGTTCCCACATCGAGCTGCTCTACTCTGAACTCATTCACACGAGCACTTTCTGCTCGAGTGCTTCCTCTGTTCACAGCCACACTCACGGATGCGCTGGAGAACAGCTCGGGTAAGAAGTGTGAACAACATGCTGGCATTTCATTCTACCTGCAGTGGTCAAATCAAGGCAGTGGTCAAATCTAGCTTCTTTCAGCTCAGGCAGCTGCAAAAACAAAGCCAATTCTTTCACGGCAGCACTTTGAGACAGTGATCCAGGCCTTTGTCAGCACTCGGCTGCATTACTGTGATGACCTTCATGTTGGGGTCAGCGCATCATATATTAGTCAAAATGCTGCAGCTCGTCTTTTAACTGGCACTCGGAAGTTTGAGCACATTTCCCCTGTTTTAGCTTCACGTCACTGGCTGCCCATTTCTTTTAGGATTCATTTTAAAATTCTTTTATTTACTTTTAAAGCTCTCCATGGCCTCGCCCCATCTCATCTCTCTGAGCTGCGACAGCCTCATACAGGCCAGCTGATCAGCTGCTCCTGCATGTACCCAGGACTGGGCGTAAACTTAGAGGAGATCCTGCTTTTGCTGTAGCAGCTGCAAACTGTGGAGCGAGCTTCCTTTGGAGATCAGACAGGCCTCTTCTTTACCTGTTTTTAAGTCTTGAAAACCCGCCTCTTTACCCTGAGCTTTGACACCACGTGAGATGTTGGTTTTTATTTCAGTTGTTTTTAGGTGATTCGATGCTGTTTTATCTTGTTTTGTTTTCATTTGATGTTTTATGTGTTTTATTTATTTATTTTGCTGTTTTCTGTTGTTCTATTGTTTTAACTTATTTTCCGTGCAGCACTTTGTTCCTGTGCTGGCTATTTTAAAGTGCTTTATAAATAAGATTGGATTGGATTGGACTGCCACCAACAGCTCTGTAACACACTGTGCACACAATGCTATCATTGTCTTTTCTTTTTAGCTGCTTTTACATTTTAGTTGCTCACTTCTGATAAACTGAATAAAACAGGAGAACACACAACCTGGAAATCTTCAACCACACTCAAAATACATACGTTTCCCTGGTAAAGTACACAACCTCTGCAGTACCGCTGAGTTTTCTACAAGCGCACAAAGCTGCTACCAGCTCTGCTGCTGTGACCTGTGTTACCTGTGTTAGGCTCTTACATCCATACGATGGTTGAAGGACCGGCCGTGTCCCGTCTTCCTTCTGTGCATAATCGTGGCCCCTGCTGGAAGCTGACCCCGTGTGTGTGGATCTTCTCCTCCCGGCCTATCACAGTGAGGAATGGAGGTGGTGTCAGTGTGGGTCAGTGTCACTGGGAGCTGTGGGCGTCTCCACAGTGGGCCTGGGAAACTTTGAAAAGATGTTTTCTTCTTTCGGCCATAAAATCCAGATCTTGGTTTCCTCTTTGTGAGCACAACAGAGACTCCCCTTGTTTCTTACACAGCCCCCCTTTGGCTTTCATGCACACACACCCACTCAGGGAATAAAGTCACTGCAGCCATTTAGCTGCTTCTCAGCACTCGCTGCATAACCTGAGGTTGGTCAGCCGGTCGACTCGTCGTGCATAGTGACAAATGAGGGATTTCAAATATTTCCAAAGCGATGCATCAGGTTTCTTTGCAGATGAAGTGAGACGTGGATGTTTCACAGCACCAATGAAGATTGTGTTTAAGTGCAGCCGGGCGCACGCTCCCCCAGCGACGCCAGCTTCTTCTCACCGTGCAAACACTTTGATTTGAAATAGATTACAGCCGTGAGTGTTTGACTGTGATGGACTGGTGATGTGATCAGGGTCGCAGGTTTCCACCCGCCTCGTCTCTTTGCATGCAGTGAAGGAAACTATGCAAACTATGCAAGGTGTGCAGTAACAGGTCTGAACAAACCAGCAGCAAATAACTTCCAGTCTCCACAGGTTCAGTGCAGCTGGTGTAACAAACGTTTGGTTACAACATATTAATGTTCGCACACTGCTGTAAAAACAGTTTTATTAAAATGAACGTGCACTTTTGTAGAAGCTCGTGGTGAACGCTCCACTGCCTTTGTTTTATTGTTACTATTATGTTGTGATGGGTTGAACAGGATGACTTGAGACGTGTGCGATGTGACAGAATAGACAGATGGAAGCCTTCATGTTGGATCAGAACGACGTCAGACTTGTTGGTCTGCTGTGGTTTGATCAGAAGACTTCCTCAGATCAGCACCGTGGCCCTCCTCTTCCTCTCCCCCATCTGCTTCTTCTAGCAGCTTCCAACACACTGAGGTCTCTGACAGTGAGAGTGACTCCAGTGTTCCTGTAACTTTGAAGCAGAGGTTCAAGACAGATTTGATCTTTCCTTTCCTTCTGTTTGGGATTGAAGTGATGTAATATCAGGGGGGGCAGGGGGGGCTATGATGTCCTGTCATTCTCATGTAACTCTGTGTTGGGAACATTAATGTTTAATCTGTGTGTGTCTGTGTGGGTCTGTGTGGGTCTGTGTGGGTCCGTGAAATCATCCTGATTTCTTTAGCTCATGAACACAGTGTGGGGTCAGTGTTAACAACATGGTGCAGAAAGGAAACACAAGCGTGGAGTCGGTGGTGCAAACGGTGGCTCGTGCATCAATCAGCTCCAGCTGTGATGCATCTCTTTGATTAGTGGGAGCAGCAAACTCCATCCAGACAGCTTCCTTTGTTTTTTTCACTTGACTGATCGATCAGCGCACAGCTCCGTTTAGCACACACGCCATCTTTAACGACGGCGTGGAGTCTGTGCCCTGTTCCTCCCACACACGAGTGTTCGTTCATGTTCGGCCCTTGTGTCTGAGCGTTTCCTCTCGGTGTGTCTGTAACGAGGAAGCCACGGGCAGGTCGCACACAAACGTGTGGCTGCCGAGTGTGCGAGTGTGGCAACGTGTGGCAACTATTCTGGTTTCCACATAAACACTGGTGGCAGCTGCTGCCATGGCAACACCATTGTGCTCCCTCCCTCCCTCGCTCATCTCCCCTCCCTCTCCCCAACCACTCCTCTCTCTCATGCTCCGCCGGCTCAGAGAGCGAGGACCAGAGAGGAGAGAGGTCAGCTCGATTCAGAGGACAGAAAGAAGAAAGGAATAACCCGGCGTGGACGGGGACAGGATGAGCGAGGACAGCCACTCCCACTACAGGCTGGACCCCAGCGATCGCCTCAACGGGCTGGGACAGAGGAGGAAGAGACCCAAGAAGGTAAACGAATAGATGGAGAGCCACGTGGTGCAAAGTGTGTAAGGATGGAGCACCCCACCCTGCAAAAAGAGAAAGGAGGTGGGGTTAGGTGAGGTTTGTTTATGTGCAGACGAGCGTCCACATGATGTTAGGAGCACCGAACCATCTCTCACCCCGTCGTCTCCTGTGGAGTGTGTGGCTGCTCCCCCACAGCAGTTGTATCCTCTCTCATATCCTCCGTCTCCTGGTGTTGTGTTGCTCCACAGTGAGTCGTAGTAGGAGGCTCACATGCTGTCAGGGTGGGTCCCTGCTCGCTCTTTGTGTGCCTGTCGTTGGGGGTTTTGCTGTTTGCAGCTATCAGGAGGTTTGTGTTGTAGCCTGATGTGAGAAGTGTTGTTATTATCATCATTTTTAACATTTCTGCACCGCTACAATAAACAGACACACACCCATCAGCCTGTTTACAGATCTATACGCCCATAAAGACGTGAAACACACATTGCACAAATCTACTATAACGTGTTCATATGTGTTATAAAATAAAGAGGTAAAGTATTTGCTGTTTGCTGTTCAGATTGATTCATAAATATGACCTCAGCACGTGAAATCCTTTTGTTGACGTCCCTAAAAGCTCGTCTTAATATCACGTCAGACTAACGAAACCGTACAACACAAATAATCAGACTAAACCAGGATTGTGCGTCTGTTGTTGAGAACATTGTCAGTAAACCACAGATCAGTGTTTATGTACCAGTGACGTCCTGTCAGTCTCGATGTAATGATTCCTGACAGCACGTCTTTGTGTGCCACCTGCTCGCTCAGCAGCTACACAACCCAGGAGCTCAGTTTTGAAACAAACCTTAGCACAGTGTTTGTGTGTCCGCCGGGAGCGATGTCTCACTCCGTTTCCATCCTTTTCTCGTGAACAGCGATCTGGTGTTTCTGAGGACACAGAAGCATCCAGCGTCATTATTTTTGTGTATGTCGTGTGAGCTGAGAGTGGAGCGCTGTAACCAAAGGTAGTGAGCGCGTCAGCCTTTAATGTCGCGGCTGGTTGTGCGATCGTGTCGCCGCTGAACTCGTGTGGCCTGAAACTGAGAGTTTGTCTCAGGGATCTTTACATTTGAAGTCAGGTAAACAGGAGCAATCATCCAGTGAACTAACAGAACATTCAGGAGCGGTTTACTCTCATGAATGTCAGACAAACTGAGGTTTGTGTGTCAGTTAGATTCTTTAAGTCGTTAAAGTGTCTCTGTTAGGAAAAGCATCTGTTTCCTCCACTTCTGCAGAACTGCGTGACCTGTAGCATCATTGCAGGAAGTATCCTGTGACAATGAGTGACTGCACATCATCATTATCAACACATAAACCTGTGGTCTGGACCTGCAGTTCTTATTTTTACTGTCTGGTTTTGTGTAAAGCAGCACTTCAGTAAGCACCTGTGAAGCACACAGTCATAGTCGAGTAATGAAGCGATCCATATGTGAAACATATTCCACGTCTACAGGATAGTGGAGGTTACATGGGTCAACCTGGCAAACTGTACCAGCACATGTGATCACACTGATAGCAGAACACAGGTATGTGAGTCTCTACGACGAGGTCAGAAACCAGTAACAAATGTTTCATGTGATTCGTTTTTCTCCAGTTTGTCTGCAGTGAACCTTAAATACTCACTGAACCAGCTGTTTCCTGATGTGGTGACGTGTGTCGGTGATGAAGCCAACACTCTGTCCAGTGTTGGGCAAGTTACTTGAAAACAGTAATCAGTAACTAATTACTTCCCAAAAAAAGTAATCCCGTTACTTTACTGATTACTTATTTTCAAAAGTAATTAATTACTTAGTTACTTTTTAAAAACCCGATTTCCAACCTGAGTAGGTGATAAAGTGATAGATCTTTCAGCCCAATTCTACTTTTTCTGCATAATCCATCATACAAAATGTAATCAAATGGAAAAGTCTCTTTTTAAAACTTGTTTTATTAGATTTAATCTTTTAACTTTATGCATCAAGCAAAAATTAAATTATATGCAACATTCTCTGACTGGAAGAAATTAGTTTAACATTTAAACCTATTTTCTGCACATTCCAGCTCATAAAATAAAATATTTTTTGTGTTTACACTCAGTCTTTCAAATAGATGCAAGTAAAACACAGCAGAAAATAAATAAAGTCAAAGACTCAGCGGTCCTGTTGCTCTATTTTCACCTGTAAAGCAGGAGCAGGGCAGGCGGAGGTTTACCCTGGTGCAGGTGTGCCGCGGTCAGTGGAAGAATCCGCGAGTTTCTCTGTGAGTTTCCCATTACGTCGTAGCTACTCGGTGCTTGTTGGAAGTTTAGGGGTTTTTTCGCTGTAAAAAGAAGTTTTCTTCCCACGCACAGCGGACACTAATGTTTTTGTCACTTTTTATGGAATCAAACTCAAAGTAAGGTCAGTACTTCCACGCTTTAAACGCTGCACGCTCAT
This sequence comes from Maylandia zebra, assembly GCF_041146795.1. Taxonomy (NCBI): domain Eukaryota; kingdom Metazoa; phylum Chordata; class Actinopteri; order Cichliformes; family Cichlidae; genus Maylandia; species Maylandia zebra. The sequence goes on along the minus strand of NC_135168.1, from coordinate 7,796,309 downwards.
ACTCTCTCTGCACTCGATATGTGATCCATTGTTGATCTGCACACAGCTGTTGTCACTAACGGCGCCCTCGCTTACGTCACTGTCGTGAGACATTCTCGCAAAAAAATCACGGTTTTAGTAACGCAGTAACGCAGCGTTCCTACGGGAAAGTAACGGTAATCTAATTACCGTTTTTGCAATAGTAATCCCTTACTTTACTCGTTACTTGAAAAAAGTAATCGGATTACGCGTTACTGGAGCGTTGTTCTCCTCTGTAACAAAGCAGTGATAAAGGAATAGATGCTGATTTTATTAACTTGTGTCTTTGTGCTGCTGGATTCAGTCTGAAGCAGGCAGCAGTGCTGAACCTACCAGTGTAAATGTGATGGTGGAAGCAGAGGCCAGCACTTGGCAGTGCTAAACACAATAAAAGACTCACAAGTTCCTGCTCAAAGGTCAGCTGCCTTCAGATCAATCATTAACCTGCAGCAGGTTGTGGCCTGATGTGTTTGTAAGAGTTTCACTTTCAGGAGGAGAAGATTTAAACGAGTCACACAAATGTGAACTACAAAGTCTGTGACACACAATTTATGCAAACTGCATGAAATCTGACCTGAAGAAATCCAGTCTTCTGCCTGTTGTGGTTGTGACAGCTGCTCGTAGGAGAGTTTGTTTGTAGGAGGTGGAGATGTTCTCAGATCAAGTGCGTAATCGTCTCTTTGTGTAGACGCTAAAAGCTGTGAGCCAAAACTCTCTGCTCTGAAACTCTTCACTCAGTCCTCACGCTGAGAGTTTAGAGGCTGAACTTCTTGTTCCTCCATAACACTTTTCATGAAACAGCAGAAATGAGCTTGTGTTTCTCAGCAGTGCGCACACAGAGAACCGATCCTCTCTGCTCAGTCTGAACAAATCAAAGTGAAACGTCAGTGAAAACACAGCTGCTGATCAAACTGTGTCAGATTAATGCCTCAATGTTTCACTGTGACGTTAAAAAATACATACAAATGATTTAAAGAAGTAGGAGGCAGATTTTCACAATAAGAGCACTTTGTTTTTAATTCAGTTAATGTCAAACTGTCATCAACACCTCTGTGTTGTCTCTGAGCAGATTCAGGCATTACTCAAATAATAAAGGCTTTCTTTCACTATTATACTTTTCATTAGTCTCCAGGTTGATGATTATAAACAGAATTATTAAAGTTTTTATCATTTCAGGCTGAAAATCAACATGAATTTGGTTCTAATCAAAGAAGCTCCTTTAATGTGTGTCATTAAAATCCTCACACAGACTTAAAAAGGCGACATTAACATTAAAATAAATGAAAGAAGCTTCAGCTGAGAGCTTCATGCAGTCATCAGCAGCAGCTCATAGCAGTCACAGCTCTTTATTACGCAGCTTTGCAGGAATTAAAGTGGCTGAAGTGTCAGAGTTTGTGTGAGAAGCTGCTTCATGGACAGCTGTACACACGTCTTTATTATTTCTTCATAAATCAAACACACAGGTTTGTCTGCAGATGATTTAAAGTGTGTCGTTGTGCAGTTAAAGCTGTTTGTGTGACGCCCTGACCTCCTGTGAATGAAACAGCCAATCAGATCCATCAGAGAGAGAGAGCAGGAAGTGTTGTGTGTTTGTGACAGAACAAGGAAACAGTGATGATGATGAACATAAAGGTCCTCTGATGTTTCCTGTTACAGTAACGCTTGTTCATCTGTTGCTCTCCTACACTTTCCTATAAATAAAGGAGAAAAAGTCCGTTTAGTTTCATTTCCTACAGCTCAGAGTTACACTTCACATTCCTGCTGTCACATCAAAAAGCTTCACTTTGGTCCAACATCTACATGTTAACATGAAACACAGACAGACTCAGAACATCTGGAACATCTGCACTTTGACCCAAACTGTTATAGCAGGATATTTTCTGCATATTTCTTATGTTGGACCTGTTTGAACTGTAAACGACCTGTAATCATCTGTAAATGGTGTGAGACACACTGAGGCCACCTACAGGGCAGCTGGGGAACAGCAGGGATCTGAAATCATACGAGACGTTAGTGAGTGAGAAGAACAAACGGACTTAAGATGGCTCGAAGTGATCAAAGTTGATCTAAAACAGAAGATAAATCCACTGATTCTTTGTAAAGTTCATCTGCTGCTCACATGAATCCATGAAAGATTTATTTCACTGAATGTTTCTTCAAAGCTCATTTCAACCTGTTGAAGTCATGAATGAAAGTGCAGACTGAGAGTGGATCACATGATGTTTGAGGTGTGTCATGTGACATGTTCAGTATTGTCACACATGTCTAGATTGTCCCTGATATCATAACTGCTCAAACACTGATGATTATATTTGAAGAATTATTCCTGATGGCAGCAAAGTTTGAATGGAGCTCTCTGTCTGTGCTGATTTGTCGCCCTCTGGAGGTCAAAGCACAAACCTACAGGGCAGCTGGGGAACAGCAGGGATCTTAAATCATACGAGATGTTAGTGAGAAGTTAGAACAAACGGACTTAAGATGGCTCGAAGTGATCAAAGTTGATCTAAAACAGAAGATAAATCCAAAGCAGCATCAGATGAATGTTACCATTTCCAGTTACGGTGCCCTTCATCTAATATGGAAATGTGTTGGTTTTTTTTGCCGTGTTGTTGTTCTTCCTATTGTGTTTAGGCCAGAGATGCTCTTCAAACAGCGGACAGACATGACCACATTACAAGAACATGGTGTGAGTCCGATTTGATATTCCAGTCAACGCTGAGAGACCTTAACCAGGAAGTCAGAGGTCAGCTGATGCTGCGAGCAGGAAGTGAACCAAGGGAAAGGTCCACTCTACTCAATCTCAAAGAAAATATGCTGGTATTTGTTGATGTTGATGGTACAATAAAAATATATAATATAATAAATAATAAAATATCATGTGATGATGAGATGTGTTGTTGGTGTTTGTATTTTCTGTAAATGTCTTTTTAATGTAAATGCTTTGTTCCAGACGGACAGGGAATCAGTTGCTGTACGATGACATCATCTTGATGTTGACGAGGAGGGCGAGAAAAACTAGTTTTGTCCTGCAGATGGCGATCTTGCACCGTGTCCAGAGAGCCGACACTGATGGTGCTGCTCTACTCAGCTTACTTTAGCCTGGGTTGGACTCTATATGAGCAGCTTCCACTCTGGTTTCACTCTTAAACACACTTGTTTGATTTCACTTGTAAAAGTTGAAGAATAAATATTTTATTACAAAATTATTTGTTGATGCATTTTTTTAGGGTCAAATATCTTGTTTGATTTGAGGAATGAACTGTTAGGGTGGAAAAAGTGAATCAGGTTAAAATAGTGGTGCTTTATATCAGTGAAGATGTATAATGTAATTTAAAATGTTGATGATGGGTTGTAGTGGGCTTGTACTTACAAAACTGCCTCATTTTATTGGAACGATCCACAGTTGCATCCATTCACGGATGACATCTGACATCATTTGACATCTGGTCTGAACACGTTTGTACACAAGATGCCTCAGTTCTGGATGTTCCCACAGACTCCTCTGTGCACCTAAAGAAAAGGTCAAGGGTCAGCAGCACATGTAGTTGGGACAATTCTTCAGTCGCACAAACTACACAATCATTTTCCTCCAATGACGACTTTTCACTTGCAGAAATGGTCCTGTGTGATTTCCAGGCTGTGATATAAAAACTAGTTCCTAATGGCAGCGACTCACTCAGTAAACATGTGTTTCCTTCACCAACCTCACACACAGATCCAATAAGATCAGGAAGTGGGCAGTATAGTACAATATGTGTTATTCTGTGCTGCACTGCCCAAACTAAAGATCTGCTGAAGTGTTGGAAATGATCCAGATGTTTATTTTGGACGATACAGCAGAAGATCAGACATGAAAGTGGAGATAACACAGAAGACCTGCAGCAAAGGTCAGAGGTCAGACTGGGCCCTGGATTCAACAATGAGCCAATGATCATCAAGCAGTGACTAAAGCAGAGCCCTGACCTTCTGACATTCATCACACAGTCAGAACAAATGTCTGCTGATGACTTCATCTCATGAAACGACTGATAGATGTCAGTTCATTGATCAGCTGAGCTGCTGATCTTCATCGTCACAGAAACATTCAGCTTGTTTCAATCAGTAAATAACTCCCACTACTCCCAGTTTGAACTGTTCCCACTCAAAATGCTGTGAGAACAATGATCATTGTAGAACTTCACAAACATCACGTGTTGTTTTCCACATGTAAGATCAGCAAACACACAGAAACTTCCTGTTGCCACACACGGCCTCTAAAATCTCTTCCACGCTTTCTGTCTGAAGTCCACTCTCTGTGTCGGATCCACAGGAAACAACAAGATCTCATTAACATGGTTTTCAATGTGTCTCCTTCCAAAAAGTCCAACCAATGAACAAATGTGTGTATTTGTGGAGGCCGAACAAAAGCATGACACATTCCTCTGTTTCTATAAACTGGAGTCAAACACAAACATGAAGAGTTTCACTGACAGACTCCAAAATGCCCCCACAGTGGATCAAAGGGAAATCCTACAGTGTGGCCAGAGACTCTTAATGGCTCCAACATCAACACATCCACAATGTTGGATCCAGTTCTGCCTCACAGAGTTACTAAGACACACCCTCTGCCAGCATCACAACAGCTCCACCTGCTTCACCTGCCTCCTCAGCATCTGTACACCTGAAGAGAAAAGAAAGGCTCCAACAGCTCAAATCTACAAAGGATTCATGAAGTTTCATCCAACAATAACATGTTTGCCTTCCACAGTGTGCTGTTAGACACCACTGTACCTCTGCCATTTCAAAAAGAGCAGCTTGGGAACATTTTGGCTCCAAACACTTTGTGTTTAAGTTCTTTGTTTTCTTTGTGAAGCCGACAACATCTGGAGCTTTGTGACTCATAGAAACATCATTTTGTTCTTTAGATGACAGCAGATTGGGACTGAATAATCAATCACTATCAAACCAATAAAGACAAACATGCTGATTTTACAGGAACTTTGTTGGAGAAGCTGCAAAGACATGAAACTGGTGGAGATCCCAAACCAGTTGATAGTGCTGGTTATTCCAAATAAAGCTGTTTCCCTTTGAGATGAAATGACTTTGTGTCCTGATATATAATAAAGATGTTGTTGTTTTTGAGCCCCTGTATTAAAAGTAGTTTAAAGTCAGCTTGAGTTTGATGTCTTTATGTCAAAGCTGCTCATGATGTTGAGCTGCTGATGGAATAAAAACAATATAAAAGCATGTAGTCCAGACTTAAATGTAGCCTGTTGTTAGCTGAGGTCCACACACAGTGTTTGACAGTGTAAAGTGTGTGAAAGGGCTGCTGGTGGAGCTCACTAGGATGAGCAGGTGACCACGAGGTGGAGAGCAGCTGGCCTGGCTTTGACCCGGGCCACGCCCCCTTTCTCTCTGCTTTGCTGTCACTTATCTTCACTGCTCTGTCCAATAAAGCTGAAAAAGGCCCCGAATCAAAGAAATCTGCTGCAGCCTCTGAAATGTCTTCTGTTTCCTTCCCGACGGCTTTTTCACCGTCAGCCCATCAGACAGTCCAGCAGCATTTATGATGATGTCATGATGTTGAAGAGGCTGCTACGGTGGCCTCCCATGACCCCCAGCCTCATCACAGCTGAGATGCAGACATTTGAAAACATTCAGCAGACAACTGAATAACAGTCCAACACAACAGTCTGTGTGCAGACACACACTGACCTTTCATAGAGTCAAACACAGCTGGTTGAGTCATTTCTCTGTGAGTCTAAAGTGAATCTAGTATTTGAAAGTCCACTTCCTGTATTTGTTGTTGAAGACTTCTTCAGCTTCTTCTCAAGGACATCAGCTGCTTGTTTGGCAGCAGAGGCAGTTAAGAAGCTTCCTGAAAAACACTGAACAGTGAGTTCACTGTGGCATATGACAGATTCAGCTTTCTGTGTGCAAATGTGTCTGTGTCGACCTTTCAAATGCTGTTGAATCCAAAACATCAGCGGCTCCTCGGCTGCTCACTTCATGCACTTCTGTCTGTGTGACAGTCCAATGACATCACAGCTGTTTCCAGCCCCAGTGTCTCAGGACTGGACACCTTTAAACATGTCGAGGATCAAACAGCGTCCAGCTAAACACACATGAAACTATCAGAGCTGACAATCATTCCAATAACATCTAATGGTTCATGTATGTAGACACAGGACTACAAGGAAATGGCTCTCAGCATCTGGCTGTGGGAACACATGAGTCCCTGTTTGTGTTCAGATTGTGTGCATGTTTTAGACGTGTGTCACATGTAGAAACACAACAATCCCACAATGACACACAGATGTGTTTGACACAGCTGTGCAGCTGTAAGTTGTTTCTAATGATTCATTGAAGCTCTTCTAACATTCTGGAGACGATCAGTACATGAATCTGTTCAACACGACAACAATTTGACTTCAGTGTGAACGTTTGCATTAAATAACCTTCTTCATCCAGCTGACAGCATCTTCATCCTATGATGTGAACAGTTCCTCCTGTTGATGACAAACCTCTGACAGGATCTGCTTGAGGAGCTTTTTCATGTGCAGCTCTCTGAGCTCAGGGCTGAGCTGCTGTTTCATCTTTAAGAGCTGCTGCCTCCTCGCCGGACTTGTTCTCCTCTTCTTCTCCTAATGACACCATTTCTGCTTCATATAAAATTCAATAAAGATGCTGACATGTATCTGTAGCAACAACATCATTGAATCTAGAACAACTGGAGCCAAACCAGTGGCTCTGCTGGGATCACTGGTGAGCCAACACTTCCTTGTTGATGCAGATTTCAGGGCTTCCTTTTGCTCCTCCGTTATAACTGTTCTCTCTTCTCAACACATGATGACACAAAGGAATCAGCAGTGACAAAGATGATGCTGAAGAGAAGCACACACTTCACACATATAACAGACCAGTGCAGTTACACACACCTCTGCTCGACATCAGGCCTCAAACAAAGACACAAAACACTAACTTGACTCTAAACAGAAGAAACGAGCAGCTGTTTCTGTTCTGTGCTTATTTATATTTGACACACATGCTTCTCTTTGTGCAAACACACATCGCACTATAAGGGTAACCTCGCACACAATGATTGGACAGCACAGTGATGATGCTGGGAGATCCTATACGCAGCAACACAGAAACACTGAGAACTTTAAACAATGATGGAAAGTGTTATAAATGACTTGTTGGCCTCTGATCTGTCACAAACAGCTGAAACGTGTCTCTCATGAGTCACATGAAGGTTTTTGACAGAAAGGACAAAAAGTAGCTGCAGTCAGTTTGTGTCATTTTTATATTTATTCATCTGGGAGAAAAATCTGAGGGACATTAAAATGTGTTTTCAACAGAGACAAGAACATGAATATAACAGAACAGGTAAATGAACATGTTTCAAGTAAACAGCTGGACTGATCAGGTCCAAACACAGAGTGATAAACTTGTCAAACAGCTGTCATATCTTTATATAGAAGCTCTTTATAAATGCTGCTCACTGCAGTCTGTTTACTAATAATGTCAAAGTGTTAGAAACACAGAAACATCAGAATGGTCTTTGTTCACAGAAACCTGTCTGGGATCCTTTGTTGTTCTTTTGATGCAGAGTTACATTATAAATATAAAGAGTTATTTCAGAGTCTCATCAGTTTTCCTGCATGTCTTTATTTAACACATCAGCAGGGCTGAAGCTCTCATGTTAAACACACACTGATCTATGGACACGTTCATGTGTTTCTAACAGAACCAGGCTGTTATCAGCCTGCACTAACATTATGTCACACACACTGAATGTAACAGTGACAGTTTACATCATCACACAATCAGCTGTGATTGTTTCACTGTCATCAAACGAGTCAACAGGAAGTAGAATCAATAGAAACCAATCATTTACTGACAGCATGTCTGATGGAAATAAGTGCAGATTATGTATGAAGTCTAACTGCACACAGTAACTGTGTTACAATAAGGACTTAACAGCGCCCTCTGCTGGAGTGTTTCAGTACTGCGTTAACTACAATACACCACCTCCTCCTCACACCACCTGCTACAGCTCTACTCTTCTATGACTACAGTCATCCACAGCACTGATGTGAGGTCACATGGTTCATATGTAAGGAGCACAGCTGACCTCAGGTCAGTTTAATGACTGTGAGCAGCAGCTGTGTTATTGTCACTGTGACAGGGAGACACTCTCAGACACAGCGCTCATGTCAGCTTGTTCTCATGCAGGAGGATCAGGAGCTCCATGTTTGTCTTTCTGTTTGAATCATGATGTGTTTGTGCCATCAGAGTCTGTCATGAGTACTCAGGGTTTCACAGCAGCTCTTCTGGATGCTGACGAGGACTCCAACCTCATGTTTCACCTCTCTGAGCTTCTGATGTCTGTGAACACTCGTGTTTCTTCTCTGGGCTCATCTGGACAAAAACACCTTTCTGTGTTTGGCTGCAGCCTCATTCTGACTGACAGGAAGTGTGTTATCCATGAGCTGCACTTCTGTGAGGAAGTTTCCTGCTGTGTTTCCTGTCTGTGGACAAACACGAGTGTTCCAGCTGAGGACTTGGTTCCTTCCACCTGTCCATACAGGACATCACGCTGTCTGCAGCTCTGTAAATGCAGCTCCAGGTCCTTCCACGTGCTGCTCTGTATTTGTGCAGTTTGTAGTGTGTCCTGGGAAACGTAGCACACATGGTGTTCTTCTGCTGTTTCCTCCTTTCACTGAGTGTGAAACACTGACGCTGTGCTGTTGTTCACAGAGGGGAGCTGATTCTAGCTGCAGCTGGACTCTGTCATCTAACTGAATGTGTTGGTGCTGATCACGGGGCTCTGAGGGGGGAGCAGCAGGAGGACTCTGGATGCTGACGTCAGTGTATCTGTGGAAGCTCCCACAGCGTGTCTGTCATTCAATATTGTGCTGTATATTGTATCTATGCAAAGATGAACAGACTGTGTGTTCACTGGTCTCTGTGCTGCAGCTCTGATGTCATCATCACTCCCTCCTCCACCCTCAGCAGTCCCAGCATGCTGCTGTGGTGCACCCCACCCTCACTCTACACCTGAGCCACAGACCACACCCTCCACCTCAATATACACCACAGTTTTCTCTGCTGTGGAAATGAGATCAGGAGGAAATCATCATTATTATTATTTAATAAACGCTCACATTAATGTGGGCTTATTTGTTTCATATTAGAAACATTAGTTGAGTGTTTTTAGTATAAAATGGTCAAAGTCCCTCTTTTTGCTCCTCCCCTCACCTGTGGATGGGCGGTGCTGTTACCGTGGTGACAGCTTGGATGTGTTTCAGTCCTGCCTGGTTATCACTGCAGGAATCTTTCACATTTATTACAGGTAATAACTCTGATTTTTCTGTGTATTATGAACCAAATGTATCCTGATACACACAGAGATGGATGAGCAGAGGGTTTTTTTGCAGTTTATGTAGTTACTATGGACTTAATGCACACATATTATTAAAATTAGGGCTATAACAGTTGTATTGATGTATAGCAACTTGAAATGCTCCCACAAATGGCTCCACAGCATGTAAAAATATAACAAAAGCTCTGGCGGACTTGGTTCTGTGGTCAGTCTTAAAGGGTGAAGTTAAACTCTGTAATCTTCACTGTGTCACAGAGTTCAGTGAGTCCCGTTATTCACAGTATCAATCAGATCATCAGAGAACAGCTGATCAGCAATCAGTGGTGCCAACAGCGCCTCCTGTGGTGAGAGGATGCAATAATGCAATGTAGCATTTTTCCACTCAACACTTGCAGTCATGGAAACTGTCTGTTGGATCTGTGTGACGTTGCTTTCTTGGTTAGAGTTCCTCACAAATGTCCAGATGATTCTTCTAATGAGGCGTCGACCATGTTTGCAGCTCTTTGGAAGAAAACGTCGCCCTTTGCCATCCTTACTTTTCTTTGACTTCTTCAAATGCAGCTGAACTCCAGCTGGTATTTTCTTGGACTTTGCAGCTGTTTCTGGTCATCAGTTCATTCCTGCAAACCTCTGAAGCTGAACAACAATGATGCTGCATTGCTGGCTGATCCCAAAAGGTTGATTCTGTTCATCTGGACGTTTTCAGAAACGTTTGCTCACTGATCAGGTGACTTCTTCAGTCTCAGCTGACTGCAGCTTTACAAGCTTACAAACAGCACATTTGCACAATGACTGAAAGCAGCAGCACCTGATATATATGATACTAATATAATACATATACATATATAATCCATACTAATGATGAAGGAACTGAGCTCACAGTCCATTGTTCATTCAGTGAACTACTCAGTTTATTTTGGGCCTCAGAAATGCTCACTCTGTTTGTACATCACTGTCAGCAAGACTCATTCTGCTGTGTGGACAGGAACACATGTGACATCACTTCCTGTTTGTTTGTGACTGAAGAAGTTTACAAGGAATCATTTAGAAGAGTTTCAAACATCAACTGATTGAATCCATGAATCTGAAAACGTGTTTGTGAGTGAAAGAGACAGACATGTACAGACTGAACTATCTGTTCAACAGTCAGAGTGTTTCTGTAACAGGAGACACTCTTTACACTCCACTCAGCACAGGGACACTGAGGAACCAGGAGACCAGAACCCAAACCCAGGATAAAGAGTTTGAGTGAATGTGGTGTTGAAGGTGTGGAGGTGGATCAGAGTGTCAGAGGAGACTCTGTAGAAGGACAGAGTGCCAGCAGGACAGTCCACATACACTGCTGCTCTGTTAGAGACAGAGGAGGAGGAGGAGGAGGAGGAGGAGATGGATGAGTTTTGTATGTATCAGAATCAGAATCAGAATCAGAATACTTTATTGATCCCTGGGGGAAATTATTTTTTGTTACAGTGCTCCATTTTAAACCAACATTAAGACAAGACAGACAATACGCTAACTAAGAATGTATTGTGTGTAACACAATAATGTGTTTAATATGCAAAAGAAGAAGAAGAAGTAAACACATATGGGACAAATGGAGACCATTGCAGCTCATCCACTTTGTCACACAGTAACAGTATAACTGGAACACATTTGCAATTTAGATCCAATGTTTCTGAGAGAAAGAAAAACTGATAGAGATATATGCATGTGTTATTATATTTATGTGTCCCAGATAATTGTTTTTCATCTAGTCATGGGACACCCACCCCTTCCTCCCAAGTTAACTGCAGCCAAAGCGAGCTAGTGGGGGTATTTAGACACTCACAACCAGTGGGGTAAAAAGAGCAACCAAGAAAGTGGCAGCCTGCACGGCCACAGATGTGCTGGAGGAGCTAGAAGCTCTACCCATGGAGAAACTCCTGGAGAACCTTGCTAAGCCTAACAGGGGACAGGTACTTCTGCCCAACCTGGCAGCCACAAAGTGAACTCATTTAGGTAAAGATAACCACATGCACCTAACCAGCCTGCACCAGCCTGACATTTCTTCCTCCTAAGTAAAAACCAATGGATGGATTGAACTTAGAGTCTCAGCTCAGTTTTCTATTTTGACCACCTACACCCCAAGATACTCTTTTAAAAAGTGTTGTTTTCAGATCCCTTTGAAGTTCATAAAGGGCCTGTTCATTTTCATTCAGATGTTTTATTACATAAATGTTACTGTTTTCTTTTGATTTATGCTCCCACTACACTGCACCTCTACAAACAACAATGCCACGGACTGTCAGCTGCTTTTACATGCTGTGAACATGAGTAGGTTTGATCAGAGTTTCAATTATCAAAGAAAAGACAAACTGAGCAAAAAGAAGGAAAAAAAGACCAACTTCTTCCCAACTGACAAGAAAAATACTCGTCATGTTTTCATAATAAAGGATCAGGCTCCCCATTTATGACAGCTTGGACCAATAATGTATGTTACACTGATGCTACTGTAGAGACAGGGTCAACATCTCTATTTAAATATAATTAATATGCAAAACACAATAAAAGTTATACATGAATTATTCATTATTTTTACTATTGATAAAATTCATGTATACTAATCAAAGTTATACATGAGTAACGACATTATTAATAATGATTAATAATAATAATTCTAATGCCAACATGATGACTGTTCATAGCTCCTGCTTTGAAATACTGAACTTAAACATTGACCTGATGAAAGATCACAATTCACAGTGGCCCACTGTCAGAATCATTCTGAATATAAACTCATCGAGTTAATCTGAACCTTTCTCAAATGTGCTGTGAATAAATGCTGCTGCAAGCCACTGTGGGAAAGCTGTGTTATTATCATGGAAACATCTGTGACACAGAGGACGAGGACACAAAGGGACGACACGCAGAGGCTGTGTTCAAGTCAAAAATCCAAATCTTTAGTCCTAAACAGGCAGTGGTTACAAACAGGAAGACGAGCAGTCCATTAAACAGTCTACAGGGTCAAACATACAGAGAATTCAAACAGCTATTAAAAACAAATAACTGGACACTGAAAAACTTCAGTGATGTGTGAGGCACCAAAGGGAAGCAGCTGAGTATATTCAATGAATTCTCTTCAAATACAAAGACAGAAACTCCTACAGGCAGCATGCAAACTGAGCAGGATACACAAAGATCAGAGATTACAAAATAAATCAGAAAAGGATTTCAAACTTACTGAGAGCAAGGCCTCTGTTACAAATCTGTCTAATAGAAAAACATGCTGTACAGATACAATACGCTCAGTGTTCATGGTCATTTAAAAACTGGCTCTACCTGAACCACTTCAATATTTTATGAAGTCACTGAGTCGACCATTTCTACAGTTTGTTTCCTTCATTGCAGTTAGAGTGCGGCTGGTAAGGATGAAAACACACACAGAGCGTAAATTGTCTTTGTTAGTAACAAACGTCAGCAAAGAAAAGACAAAACACACAAACACTCTCATGATATTCATGAATCATTAGAAAGCATCCAAACATTCTGCTCGTGGACTTTTACAGTCTTATTTGCACTCGCTCATCTTCATAATCATCCTGATCAATACATGACAGGGGAGGCTTTGAGGTAGGCGGGGCTCTCTGCTGATGTCAGCATGAAAGGCAGGACCAGCGTCTGCCACATGTTGGTGAAACATCACAGTACACTGGCGTGGTTTCCTTTCCAGATGTTGGACGTTTGACACTTCAACGTTGAGGCCAACAAGAAGACACAGTTTTGGGTCGGGTTGCTGCAGGGTTTCTAACTGAGCAAAAGCAGAAGCACACAGACCAACAGGGATCAGATGCTGAGTGTTAGAGGAACATCTGTGCTGATCACTGAATGCTGCTGTGGTCTCTTGTTGAAGTTGGCTGGTGGGACAGTCTAATAGTGATATCCTGCCCATCGGAGGAACACTTTTAAAAACACATGCAATACTTTGTTTGTATTACAGTCACAGTTTATGTTATTTTTGTCCTTTAAAAGTGTTGCTGTACTATAAAGTCCTATAATTTGAGGCTAAAACGGCTCAGAGAGTCTCTCTCTCAGAGGATCTCCTTTGAAAGTGGAGACGGCTTTATCCGCTGATCCACGTCACTTTACCTGGATGTTTTCTTTGAAGCTGGATGAAGACTCCTCTCCCTCACTCCTGCTGCAGCTGTGTGGTCCAGTTGGCCTCTGAGGTCACAGTCAACATCTGTAGCAGAAGAGGGGAAATAAAAGTCCAGGTTACCAAAACTGGGAGCTTTTCCAAAATAGAGCGTAACTGGACTTTTTCAGCCTTACAGGCAGATAGTCGTCTGAAGCTGCAGCTTTTTCTTTTTAGCTTTTTCCAATCTCTGCTCTCGGCTTTCTTTGAGAACATGTCTGCTTTCTTGGCATGGGTCTGTCTGCTGTTGGTGAAGAGACTAAATCCACATACTCGCTACTAAGATCTCCTCAAGTAGTCTCAACCAGATTACAGTTTAAGAGTAAATGTCTCCTGAGAGTTTCACCTTGGGGAGATGCTGTCTTGCTAACATGCAATCATGAGCATTAATCTATGAGGTGAAAAAGTCATTTTAAAAGCTCCAGCCACAAGTTTTATTTCATCTGTGTTTTGGTCAGAGTCCCATCAGACCTCCAGAATGGTGTCAGAGTGTTTTCTATCCACGTGATGAGCACAGGCCTCAGGTCCAGACCTCCACGGGCACCATAGCCTCTTTGGAGCTAATAGGTGCAAGAAGGTTTCGTTGGGATAGGAACTGAAGAGGAAACTGACGAGGAAGGCAAGGATCTTCTTCAGCTCCTCCGAGCCGGGACCTCTTTGTGTAGGCCAGCATTGGCCAGGTAGCCCTCCAGCATCGCTGGATGGCCGACAGTGGAAAACCTGGAGGAGTAGGAGAGAAACAGCAGCTTGGAGCATGTCTTTATACTGTTTAGTTTTTAGAGCCACAGACTTTCTTTTAATGTCATTGTTCAGGATCTATGACTGATTATGTATTTATTGTATTCCTCCATGACTGTGTGACAGCAAGTGGAAAAAACCAGCTTCACCTTTGTTGATATGCTTGTAATTTTAATATTGATTAAATGGCCCATGAAATAATAGAAAGCTCATATATGAAAATGTATTTTAAGAAGTAAAATGTTAATCTGAGTACAAAGGAGTACACTCACCTTCTGGTAGATGGAGGTGTAGCGAGCGCTGGTGAACATCCAGGCCTCCTCGTAGAACTGATCACTGATTGGATCCAAAACATCGATGGAGGATCTGTGTAAGCGCTGAGGATCGTCCTGATGGACAGAACAGAAGGAGAGTGAGACAAGTGAAGATATACTAAACAACACTGTGACATGAACTGAGCCACACACAGTTTGATTCACAGGTGATTGACACATTATTTGACCACGAGCAATCTTTTCTGGTTTGACGCCGTCTTTGTAGCCAGAAACCAGCTCTCTCCTCGGCTTCCTCCACTACACGCTTCCCCCACGCCAGTCTCCTCCGTCACTATAAAGGGGAGAGTCATGAGCTCCATCACCCTCACCTGTGCCGTCCAACGTCCCGCCACCAGCCTCCACTGCAGCAGGCCAGAGACCACACCCCTGCCACAATAAGTAAAAGTACATCCTTGCTGTACCCTTAATGCTAAATGTGCTAAATTAACCGCTGCCTTTGCCCCTTTGGGATTATTCTTATGTCACTGGGATGTTGACCTTTGACCTTCACATTAGAGAGATGGGCAGACATAATTAGTGTATGAATTTTAAAGTAACAGGTAATAAAGAGAGTGCAGCAAATGTAGTCAGGTTTATTACTCTGTATCACACATGAGTGCCCGAGGGAGGCGGGGCTGACTGGGGAGACACAGGAAACAGAGAGACAGGGCTGACTCGACATGAAACGATGAAACGTGGGACACGGGAACAGAAACTAAACACAGGCTGAAATGAACACTGAGGGAGGGAGAACTAAGATTACTGAGAGCCTGATAAATAAGAAGAACAAAAACCAAGAAAAACAAGAGTCAAAGAAAACCAAAAACACAAAGCATTGGGCCAGGACCCACTGCTGTGACATTTATATGTGATAAAAACATTAAAAACTGCTCAGATGTTGAAATCTTTCTACGTATACTTTAGGTTCAGCTCTCCAGCCTGGCATTTGGTTAAGCATGATTCAAACATTTGATTTTGTTTAACTGGTTTTAATTATAGTTACTTTTTGTGAACATTTGTTGCAGCATTTAAAAATACATCATTTATTTTCAAACTTTTATTTGATTTAGAGCATCATATTTGACCAACGTAAATGTTTTAATTTCATATAAAATAACTGAAGCAGTGAACTAAATATCTGAAATCTTTCCTTCCTTAAAAGTTATAATCCTACTTAAGTTATAGTGCAAACGCTTAAGCAACAAATATACTTGATGCTAATTAATTAATATTTCCCTTTGATGTTGCAACTATGCGGTCACTTCTGTCTTTAAACAAAATAATATTTTCCAGTTACAGAAATCATAAAGTCCAAACTAAAGTGCTACTGTTGCTATATGCATTTTATATAAATCATGGATGATGGTCCTGACATGAAGGAAGAGAAAGTTACAGGTTGCATCCTTTGACTTTGTCTCCGTGCCTTTGGGCGATTTTCAGAAGGACAGATGTTTCGGTTCAATTCTTAAATCAATTTTTTCAAACACAAACACTATTTTAAAGCTTCTAGAGAGTAAAATATTCATGATAATTATAATAACAATAATAAAAACAAAAGCTCTCAGCTCCATCAAACCAAGCAGCAGAAAGAACAATAACTGAAGAGAAAACTTTAACCTTGTAGACTTCATTATGTTCCAGCTGCTCTACAGACGCTGTGACCTCGAACTTAAGCAGGTCGTAACGTATGTGCAGCTCAATAACTTCATAATCAGACCCTGTGGTATTTAGGCAGCAGAACAACTAAGAATAACAACTACAAATAATGTTTTTAGGTTTCTGTTGTACTGCAAGGTTCTGTACAGGAGAACCAAACCAAGAGCAAATATTACGTCTCATTTACACCTGAGCACGAAGAGCCATCAACATTTAGCAAATTGAATCATCTTTGTTTAGATGCAAGAAGAATCATATAGAAATGAAAGAGTAGAAATAGAAATCCAGAGCAAAGATATCCTCTAATTCAGCGTAGCACATGTGCAGCTGCTGCGATTCACATAAGCATTCGGCTCGTCGCTGTTGCAGATTTTTCTCTCGCTGTTCTGGCTCACAGCGCTGCAAACACAAAAATAAATATCCCCAAAGCTGTGGAAGGGAGCTAATTAGTAAGAGTATTGTTACTCTCCGCAGGAGTAGTCCAGCAGTACAAATCAGTCCAATAACAAGGTGTGTAACATCTAGCAGGGTGACAGAAAAACCCAGGGTAACTTCTAAGGACCTCAACGTCTCTCACATTGTGTTTTTTAAACATGCTTCCATTTGTCACTTCAGTCTTTACTCTGAAATACAGGAAGAGAAATCATGGCTGAAACAATTTCTCATGAAACCAGGGGTGTGGTCCAACAGTCAGTTTGGTGAGGAAGGTTCCTAACTGAGAGAAGTGACCCAGAAGTATCTGTGTAGCAGCCACAATGAATCCAGATCATGAGCTTTATTAACTGATCAAAGTCTCTTCTTTCATCTTCTGTATCATTCAGTTTGCATTGGTAATGCCCATTATTGTAATGCTTTTTTAAGACGAGCAAAACTTTATTTCACTTTGGGTTAGCTGGGATAAGTGATGGATGGAGGGAATTTTACTTCAGCCACAGAAATCCTAAACAGGAAGGAGGAGCAGAGTTACAGTGGATCACTATCCAGCAGGGAAACAAGGTTTATTTCAATTTCTTGGCCATGAGTGAGATTTACTGAGTGGGCAAATTAGGGAGACGACACCATCAGATCCCGAGCCCTCCATGTGTTAATCAAGAGACGGCTGCTGTGCTACATCCATAAATAATGAATAAATTAGGAGCTAAAGCTGAAAGGACAGTTTATTTGTACCATCAGTGAAGATATTTTACATTTGAATTTTTTATTTAACATTTGCAAGATTCAATAACATAAAGAACCTGAACAAGAAAACATTTATGTGGATCAAAATACATTAAAACAAAAACTTTATAATAATAAACTTTATAATGTTGAAACTTTTCAACCAACTGATGAAAACAAAGCTAACCACTTGACATGAACACTACAGTAGGACAGTTTTGAAAGCTTAAAATGGAACTAGGGGAAGAGTTTGATTCACAGCTGCCTCATCAGATTTTTACAGGAGATTCTATCTGAACTCTGTGGAGCCTGATCTCAAGCTTTTTGAGTCTGACACAGAAACCAGAGGATCTTTCTGTCTCTTCAGATTCACTGTGATCCAGTGATGGGAGTGATTTCAGCCCTGAGTGATCGCGCTGATGTTTGCACAGAGCAGACAATGAGGTGAATGTTTGGGCACATTGGTAACAGTGAAACAGTTTATTAGTAACGTGGGATCGTTTGTGTGCAGAGTATGAACTGAGATTCCTGAAGCTCTTGTCACACTGGTCACAGCTGTAGTTTCCTTCCATGTGTGTACGTTCATGAAGGTTACGACTATGTGACTGTGAGAAGCTTCTGTCACAGTGTCTGCACTTGTGTGGTTTCTCTCCTGTGTGGACTCGTTTGTGTGATTTAAGCTTCCATGCAGTGGTGAAGGATGACCCACACTGATCACAGAGGTGCTTTTTAACCCCACTGTGAATCAGTTCATGTCGTTTTAAGTGATGTGATGTGGTGAAGCTTCTCCCACATTCTTTGCAGTATTTCAGTTTGTCTCCAGTGTGTCTACGTTGATGTGTTTTAAGGGCAGCTTGCCGACTGAAAGTTTTTCCACAGAGGTCACAATGAAAGTCTTTCCCACCACCACAGTGATGACAGGGTTGAGAACTGGATCCATCTGTGTCGCTCTGCTTCTAAACAAAGACACAAAGACAGTGTAAGTCAGTCCTTCAACATTTGTATCCTGAACGTCGCCTGAAATAAAGAGCATCTCTGCAGACGTCCAACTACATTTGACTGTTTCAGTTAACACACTCAGTTTACTGGGCTGCAATAACTACAATACTACCACCATAATACTACAGTAATACTAAAATCATAACTGAAAGGAAAATCTGAATAATCACTCAGAGCTGCTTTTCCATGCAGTAGAATTGCTAACATGCTAACACAGTTTAATGAGCAGAGTTGTTCCAAACAGTCAGGCTAAAATGACAAGATAACAATATAAATACATACCTCACAGTAGCTGCACTTGTAGAGTCTCTTTCTGGTGTGGATCTGTTGGTGTCGTCTCAGGTGACGTGGAGATTTAAAAGTCTTCTCACACAGGTCACATTGATAAGGTCTCTCCTCAGTGTGGGTAAACAGGTGTCGTTGTAAGTCTGTGTGACTTATAAACTCTTTGCCACACTGTTCACAGCAGTACACATCATGTCTGTTGTGAATGCGTAGGTGTGTATTTCGGCTCCCTCTCTGGCTGAAAGTTTTTCCACAGATGTCACAGCTGTATGCCTTAATTCCAGAGTGGGTAACTAGATGCCTCTGTAAGTGGCTACTGTGAGTAAAAGCTCTGCCACACTGATCACAGCTGTATGCCTTAATTCCAGAGTGGGTAACTAGATGACTCTGTAAGTGGCTACTTTGAGTAAAAGCTCTGCCACACTGATCACAGCTGTATGCCTTAATTCCAGAGTGGGTAACTAGATGCCTCTGTAAGTGGCTACTTTGAGTAAAAGCTCTGCCACACTGATCACAGCTGTATGCCTTAATTCCAGAGTGGGTAACTAGATGCCTCTGTAAGTGGCTACTGTGAGTAAAAGCTCTGCCACACTGATCACAGCTGTATGGCTTAATTCCAGAGTGGGTAACTAGATGCCTCTGTAAGTGGCTACTTTGAGTAAAAGCTCTGCCACACTGATCACAGCTGTACGCTTTAACTCCACTGTGGATGAGTTGGTGTGTTTTTAGGGAACCCTTCAAGGAAAAAGACTTTCCACACAAGTCACAGCTGAACGGTCTCTCTCCAGTGTGGATGACCTGATGCTGTTTTAGTTTAGCCCTCACAGTAAAACCCTTCCCACACTCGTCACAGGTGTGTTTTTTCTCTCCCTTTCTTCTGTGAGGTTTGTCGGCCTCCTGAGAGCGCTGACTTCTGGCTCCATGTTGGTCCTGCAGTGACACAGATACAAACAGAGGCAGTGAGTGAAATGCAGTCGTGGAACAAACTCAACCTTCAAACTCCATTAACACTAGTTTTAAACCTGAAGGTGGAGCGTGGCACCAAACACCTTAAAGGTCTCTTATCCCCACCTGCTGGTAGTTCTAACACATTACATCCAACCTGCTGTTAAAGATAATTCATGACTGTTCAAACACTAAAATCATGCACACACACACACACACACACACACACACACACACACACACACACACACACACACACACACACACACACACTTTTATAATTTAGATTATTTTGTTGTTTCCTATTACATATTTCTATAATTTGTATAGATTTATACAGAATTATTCAGTGATAATAAATCCTATGTTTGTTTATTCTAAAGGAACCCCGTTAGCTTCCACAACAGATGTTGCTCGTCTTCCGTCAAATACTCACATAAAATATTACACAATAAAGTGGATTCAAGATATCCACATAATTTCACTCTTACATCCACAGTGAGGTTTCACAATTGTTCAAATATAAGCAATCGGCTTCCTCCCACCGTCCAAAGACATGCAGCTTGTGGGGATAGGTTAATTGGATAATCCAAATTGCCACTAGGTGTGAGTGTGAATGGTTGTCTGTCCCTGTGTGTTAGCCCTGCGACAGACTGGCGACCTGTCCAGGGTGTACCCCGCCTCTCGCCCTATGACAGCTGGGATAGGCTCCAGCGCCCCCCGCGACCCTGAAAAGGATAAGCGGAAGCGAATGGATGGATGGATGGATAATAATAATAATAATATCAATAACATTGAGGCACATTACACAAGTTTCAAAAACAAATCATGTCTTACAATATTTACAACAACTAAAAGCTCTGTAAATCGGCTTTTAAGTGTTCATTGAAGTTTTGAATAATTCTCTAATTTTTTAAGGCAACTTATTCCACTTAAAAGTTGCTCTAAATGTAACAGTTTTACAAAACGTTACTTTTAACTCGAGCATTTACTAAATTGCAGCTTGTTGAAAACTGTGTAATATGATGATGTATTTCATCTGGATACTGCAGCTGAGCAGAATAAATGTGGTGTGTTTAACAGAATTGCTTTCTTTAGAACTACAAGTAAGCCATAGAATATTTTAGCCTGTACAGGAAGCCAAGAAAGGTTATTATGCATTTGATCAATATTAGTATAGTATGAACATCTTCACACTAATCTGGACGCCTTATTCTGGACTAACTGAAGTCTGTTAAGATCTGTCTTATTAGCTGCTGACCAAATGATTGAACAATACTCCAGATGAGACATTACTAGTGCATTAATGACATCTTTCATAATGAAGAAGTGATACACAAAGAGCATTTCATAGCCATAGCTATGCCTTGTCGGCAGAGTTATGTGACATTAGTGATGTTTGTACTTTCAGCGTTAACTTGGTTTTAAAGCCTTTAAAATATACGCCGTTCAATAGTCGACCTTCATCTGACAGAGAATGTGATGATTTTGTGGATAATTAAAGTCAGTCATATATCCACAAACACAACAAGCTGAAAGTCAGTGATGCTGCTCGGTTTGCAGTCCTGAACATCACGGCACAAGCAGGATCCACTGCACTGTTAATGTGAGCTGTGTTATATTGCTGCCTCTGTTCGGTGGTGTCGAGCCAAACGCACTTTAACGTGTGTTTGAACGAGCTGACGGTTCACTCGTTAAGCTGAAAGAAAGATGCTTTAATCACAGCAGTCACACATGTGTCCACTGCACCATCTGGAACTCTTCTTGTTTACACTCGTAATAACACAAACACTAAATCCTGCTTCTCTGGTGCTGTTGTGTAGCAGTGTGTACACCTGAGACTGTCACCTGTCTGTCTGTCCTGCACTCTCTCTCTGTTTCTTTCTCTCTGATTGTGGAATAAAAGTATGAACATGTGTTTATAAGTTACACTTGTGTTTGAATCCTGCAGCTTATCACACATTTGATTTCCATGTGTGACGACTGCAAGTGTCCAGAGTGAGGACAGACTGAGGGACCCACTGCTGCACATCATCTGTGAGGCTTTGCAGCCCTGATGATCCACCAGGACAAACTCAGCAGTGTGTGAGGAAGAGGAGGAGGAAGAGCCAGCAGCAGCTGACAGATGGAGAGAATAGACAGACTGTTCCCTGTTTGTGAAGGACTGCTAGGAAAGTTTAACATAACTGTCTGTGCTGAATCAGTCTTATTAGGTAATGTTCAAATAATGTGATCATCCCAGTGTTTTCAGTGTGGGAGAAAGTACTCAGGGCCTTCAAGTTACACACTATGAAAGGCAGCAACAAGTTTAATGTTCAGAAACCTAAAGTCTGTATCAGCAGCAGGATGGAGCTAAAAATAAATGTTGGTTTCAGTTCTATGAAGCTTTGAGTATTTTGGATCAGTAGCTGCTGTGTTTGTTGCATCATATTGCTGTAACTGTTTATATGCTTTATATATTCTGAGCTAAGTTGATCTATAGTGTTACATCATATTCTATAAGGATGTTATGTGTTTGTAGACTTTCTGCCCAGTTTGACCCATTTAGCAGAAGTCAGCCTGTTTAAGGCTCTGATATCTATTCTGTGTGACTTACAGCAGTTATGACATGGTCTGATTTTCTCACCCAATAAAGGAATATTTCATATATCAGTCGACTCTTCATTCTATCAGACACAGTTATCACAGCTCCTACATTTGCTTTTTACACATATATGTAAGCATTCAGCCACATTTAGTACCAACATATTAAATGAACAATATTTGTCTCTTATATATGATACATCTGTATACACACTGTCACAGATACTTGTCTGTGAGTGAAGTGATTAATATAATAACTATAATATTGGCCATATTATATTTACATTACCACAGTGAGATGACTTTAGTCTCATGAACAACATCAGCTAATTGTTATTTACAGCTAATCTTAAACGACTGTTCAGCACAGAAATGAAGCCCAACAATCATGTTTCACAGTCCTGTGGTCTCAGCCTCAGATACTCATCAAATCACACAGAGCTCATGTAGAAACAAATGAACTAAATATGTTCTCCTTCATTTCTGTCAAACAAAGCTGTATGAAACGTTTCCAGCTGTTAGTATCATGGTTGCTAGGCAACCTGGGCAGCACGACGGAGGCTAGACGTCCCATTTCACGAGCCTACGAGCCTCGCACTTCGGCCTTAGCGGTCTTTGAGTACGCGGCCCTTGAGGACTTTAAAGCTGCAGAACCTGAATCGGGAGCCATGATGATCTCCAGCCTCGTGCTCGCCAACATTCTCACCTGAGTTAAGAAGACGATCACTGAAATGGTCTCAGCAGGTCCTTTGATGACAGCAATGAAATGCAGCGGTAAGGCTTTTTGGGGATTAAGTTCGTTTTCATGGCAAAGAAGGACGATGCAGTTCATCTGATCACTCCTCATAACATTCTGGAGTGCAGGCAAAATGCTATTATAAAAACTTAAGCAGCAACTTCTCCAGGTTCCAATATTTATGCAATTCTCAAACCTTTTGGCCACGACTGTATAACCTCTTCTGAAGTTTAGTGGATGTTATACATGGTTATGCTCAGGATGTGTCGGCCAGTTTCCACTGGAAACGCCTTTTGGTTAAACTGTCAGCGAGGAATTTGCATTTGCACTGTTACATTTTTATATAACTTTAATGCACATAAACAACAGCTGCTTGTTTCAGTGAAAATACATTGATGGGTTTTTAATAAAGTTGTGCAGCTGTAAAGTATTTTGTCTGGTGTCAATTCTATCGTCAGCTACATCGTTATGGCAAATGTTCAAATGTATATGGTGATAAATATCTTTGGTCATATGGTCCTGCTCTGTCTGTCACCTTCTGTGTTGAGCTCATTGTTTCCTCTGTAGTGGCTGAGCTGAGTCCAAGTAGCTGAAAATGTTCCTCTGCTGCTCCGTCAGACTCTCCTCCTCCTGCTGATCAGCTGGGACACAAAACAGATCTTTGTTAGGCTCCACACTGCACTGAAGAGTCAAAGTGGCTCATATGTTCATCTGACAAGTAAAAGAACACATTTTTGTTTCCCGAGGTGGGCAACTTGTTGGAAACAAACACAAAAGCTTTGAGCACTGATACCTGCCATTGCTGGCATTGAAAGATGCAACGCCAGCAATGTGGATTGTCAAGACTCAAACCAATCATCAAGCAAAGACAACAGGGATCATTTGTTTCTGTTTATTTAGCATTCACAGCATTTGTAGTTGCCTTCTGTGCAGGGGAAGTCCACGCACACTGTGTGGTACCGCCATCCGCAGAAGGTGCATTCAACCTCTGTAAGAGAAACGAGGTTGTCTGAGACTGAAATGATATTAACTAAAGAAGTGGTGATTTGTAAAACTTCACATTTTGATCCGGGACGTACTCTGCATAAAAACAAGCGCTCACTCTTCCTGCTCAACAAATGACAAGGGCGGAGCCTTATACCACGTGATACAGAAGCTGTGCCGTGTGATGCTAAAATTAGCAGGGAAAAAACAACGGAGAGCACGTCAGGGATGACGAGAAAGTGACAGGAGAAAATCCGTCCCGGTCAACCACCCAAACATCAATAACGGGAACCTTAGACAGCGCTTCCCTATACACGTCGAACTGATATTCACTAAAGAAGTGGTGATTTGTAAAACTTCAAGTGTATGATAAGGTGAAAACAAATACACAACTGCATGTCATGTAGTTGAAGGTTTTTTTTCTTTTGGAAGACCAGAAAACACTGAAAGTTACAAATTAGTCCTTTATTTATCCAGGTAAAAAAAAATCTCATTGAGATTAAAAATCTCATTTCCAAGAGAGACCTGGCGTCATGGCAACACAAGTCACATACCACACAGGTATATAACATTTAAAACAAACACAATATCCCAACATGTGTAACAAATGTATTGTGCTTGAAACAAATTCAGAATAGGTGATAAAGCAGCTGCACATGTGTGTCACGAGTAAATCTGGCTGTATAACAAACAGAAACAAGTGATGCTGCTGTCTTTGCTCAACGGTTGGTTTGAGTCTTGACAATCCACATTGCTGCCATCTTTCAATATGTTGAATGCACCAGTGTAAGTGCAGCCACTCAGACTCAATGTGTTCATAGAAACAGGTGCAGATGTGTCACGAGTTCATCCAGCAGTAGCTATGGCACTTGGCCACAGGGGGCAGCAGTGGACTGACCTGCATTCGAGACTGCTCCAGCTGCTCTGTGACAGTCAGTAGATCTGCTACAAATTGCAGATCATATGCAAGTTTTGGAAATGACATTATAAATATTCTTAACTTAGCCACGGCAGCATTGTTGATGTATTACCTATATACTACAAATTATTCCACCTGCTGAAAAGTGGATCTAATGTGGGCGGACTCACACTTAGCAAATAAACCTGTGATGTGAGAATGTAATCAAACTGTTGATCAGAGGCAAAGTAATTTAAAGTTTATGATGCTATCGTCTAATGTTAGCTGACATGATGTTAGCTTGTAAACTTATGTTGTTGTCTGGGTCTCATGTCTGATCTGATGATAATAACTGTGACAACACAGAGATTAAATAAAGGACGTTGGTGGGACTTCTTATGTTAGAACTACAACTTCAGTTAAGGAGTGAGACGTAAGGTGACAAGGAGAATGAAGAGAATGAGAAAGAAGTAACTGGGAAGAGAAAATGAAAACAAAAATTTGAAATGATCAAATTTGTGTTAACAGATGATGGTGATTTTAAAAATTCAAGTAATTTAAAGGTTTTATCCTGTTTGTTGTTGTTTTTTTCATATTCTTCTATTTGCAAGAGGTTATTAATAAAACAGGTTCTCTTTCTGGTTTCTCTTTTTGGACGCACTCTCTACAGCTTATCACATCCAAAATGGCGGATGTCAAGTACAAAACCTCGACAGAAACAATCAGCAAGAATTTTAGCATCAGTCCAAAATAAAACTGTCCAACTACAGAGTTTTAAAATCCAACTAAACTATGAACAGAGATCTTTTACAAATAGGCTATTGATGAGATGACAGTGGTAACAAAAACGTACACATCCGCGCACACAGACAAAAAGGCGGGAGAGCGTTTAACGGTCGACCTCATGAGTCCGTTACCGTGAACTATGGAGCGGCAGATTTGTGCTGGAACTGAGCTGCACACAGCTGATGTTAGCCAGGAAACATTACACACTGCTAACGTTACCTTCACACGGAGCTCCACACGGAGACGATCAGCGTCAGGCACAAACACCAAGTTCAGAAAAGAGGAACTTTGAGCAGGAAGGAAAGAGTCAGAGCGGCGTTTGAGGACACGTTTACAACCACGAACATCAGAATCTGTCTGTGCTGCATTCAAGTGCAAGTTGGAAACTCACTAATCTCTGTCATGTTGTCCAAAGATGATTTATTTCTGCTGGTTTTCTTGTTTGAAACACAAACATGTGTCAGCACTTTGTTGTTCTTCACCCTGCAGCATTTGAATATTTCAGGAGTAAACTGATCATAAATTCATGAAGTCATGACTGAAAGTGCAGACTGAGAGTGGATCACATGATGTTTGAGGTGTGTCATGTGACATGTTCAGTATTGTCACACATGTCTAGATTGTCCCTGATATCATAACTGCTCAAACACTGATGATTATATTTGAAGAATTATTCCTGATGGCAGCAAAGTTTGATTGGAGCTCTCTGTCTGTGCTGATTTGTCGCCCTCTGGAGGTCAAAGCACAAACTGCATGATGTCACTGTAACCACCACAGTGACAGGAAGTGTTTTTAAATGATGAAATATGTCAGTGATGCTGATAGTGTGTTCATCACAGACGTTCAGGCTTCATGTTGACATGAATCAAAGCTTTTATTCAGCAACTTTAACAGAAGGATCAGAAAAATAAAACTATACAGCACAGTGATGCTGACTGAAGCCACAGCATTAAACTAAACAAGCATCTGATCATCTTTAACAACATCTAATAAATAATGACAACTATTTACTCCTGTATTTCCTACAATAAAGCCTGTTCAGATATTTGTTGCTGATGGAAATGTAAAAGGCTCCCAGGAACCAAAGGACCAAAACAGAGGCAACAGTCACAGCTGCAAAGGATCCCCTAACACATAAACTGGTTCGAAGATATTTTCTAGCTCTGCAGAGGAGCTTGATTGCACGGACAGTAAAAAGTGGATTCAATAACAGCAGCGAGCGCTGAGTGATATAACGGTGCTGCGAGCAGCAGTGCAAAGGCTCACACAGAGACAGCAGCTACACTGTGTGTGGATGTGATCCACAGTCACAGCTGTGGGTTTCAGTCAGTGTGTCTCTAACTTCATGGTCACATTTCAAAGCTTATTGGAGCCAGAAGATGTTCAAGTAAAAGATTTATTGCTGTACTCGTCTACCAGGATAACAGGAGGTTCATAAAGCTGTGTAATACTTCAGCTTTCCATCATGCAGTAGTAGTTGTGTCCCTTTGTGTTTATTAGTGTGTTCACACGTCTACTTTAACTTCACTCTGTAATGAAAGGATTCAAATCACTGATAAATACATACATGCTGACTCTGAGTCTCAGTGAAGGAGGAAAGGATGGATGAAGGCAGCCTAGTGTGGGTCATGTGTGTCCAGCAGTCATCCAGGGCCTGGATCCATCTGTAACAGGAAGACAAAGTCCAGCCTGTAATCATCCTATCAGGCACAGCGTTTCCATCCAGCATCCTGACGACGCTAACAACCTGTCAAACGTCTCCTCTGGTCCACAGAAGTCACACTTCCTGTGTCATGTTTACCTTTTTAAGTGTGCTATTCAAGCCTGTGTGACCAACTCTGACTCTCCAGATTCCATCCTGGTCTCTGCTGCAGCTTCTTCTACACGACTGTTTTCTGTATAATAATATCTGCCTTTCCCGTCTCTGTCCCAGTGTGCCTGCCACTCGTCCTTCATCTTTACCTTCATTATACTCTTCACCTCACTTTCACTGTATTTTATAGTCAAACCTGCACGACTTCTTCTTGCTGCACCTTTTTAAACTTATCGTCCTGTTCATTGCATCAACACCGATATTCACAGGGAGCCATAAGAAATCCACTTCTATCCCTCTGTGTTTGATTCTATACAGTAAATGAAGTATATCAAAAACAATATGTTGCCTAGAGTCTGAAGACATATCACCTGTGCTCACTAGCACGCTGCTAGAGTCCCAGCAAACCACATACCTCCATATTAGTGCGTCCTCCACCCAGTTCAAGCCAGTAACATCACTACCAGCTCCCAGTATAAACTGCCACATCATCTGTAATTCTTTTACTCATCACCAAACTTATTTGTGGGAGAACAAATGCAGCAGCCGTTCTTTTATCTGACAGTGTTGACGCATCAGTAAATATCCTCACATGACCTGAGGACTTTCCCACTATATGAACCTGCTTTTAGTCGCCCCTCCTCCCTCGCCACAAGCTTCCTTTACAACATAACTTATAAAAAACAACTTTATTGACAATCAGCAATAACAATTACAGACAGTCTAGAAGAAGAATCACATGATCAAGGAGCAGAAGTTTATGGTTTTAATAGCTTTTACATTTTGGGAAAGTTTTAAAAACATTGTTTGGTTTTCTTTCTAAAGCGTTGAAAGGACGGCTTTGCATCAGAAAAGTAAGATCAGCAAATGAATCCATTAAAGTTCTTTTGCCTTGTTTGCAAAAGAAGCCAAACAACATTTGTGTTACAAAGAGAGACTTCAGAACAGATCAAAGATCACAAACATCAGGCACTGATGGAAACAGCCAAACACAGAAACAGAGGCACCAGCAGGTGAAGGAGGCCTGTTGTAGAAATGACTCTGAGTGCTCAGGTAGAAACGCATGAAGAACCAGTGCGTCTAATATTTGGAAACCAATCTGTGTTTGAGCGTCCTGGATGAAACACAGATCATGTTGCAGAGCGAGGACGTCGTCTTTCCTCCCGAGTGTGTAACTACAGGACGTGTGCAGAAGGTTTAATCGTCCTCCTGACAGTTACTGATGAACGAGTCCTTCAGGGAGGCTCCAGGATCACTGTGGCTTTTACCAGCTGCTGCTAAACTGAGAGGTGTTGCTGCTTCATGTGTGAAGATGTCTGCATGGCTTTAACAGTGCAGACGTTCCTCATGTGCACCCATTTCATATGTTTTATTGTGATGTTTAGTAACATCTGCTTCGCTCCTTCAGGCAGACGATAAAGTGAGCTCAGCCTTAAACATGTGGAGAGAACGTTTGACCGACAGTCCTGGGACGACTGCAGAACAATGGTTTGTTTTTAATGATAAAGTTTCATAATGGAAATAAATGCTGAGCCTGTTTCATGATGTTGGCCCTGCAGCATCAGGCAGGATTAATACTGTAACAAACGTGTGTCACAGTTATAATGACTTTAAATGAAGACTTGGGTTGGATGGAGATGTCAGCTGGATTTGTGCTGACTGTCACTTTAAATGTTTTCAGTTCAGCTTCTAAATCTACTTTTGTATAATGTTTGCTGAGTTTTGCACTTCATGACGCTTTTAAGAAGAGCCAATAAATCCTGACTTTACACAAAAATAAAGGTTTAATGTGTTTAGTGTGACAGTGGAGGAGAGCGCACATAATAAGAGTCATTAACAGAATGGTGACAATTATAATCTGTCTCATTTTAGGAGCAGCTCACAGGCACAACAGACTACAGAGCAATCAAAGCACCAGTTAAACGTCCATGTGACCGGCTTACAGCCAATGAACAATCAGTCCCCACTGTCCCCACCAACATCACTGTACTGGAAAGACTGTGCTGCCATGGTCAGAGATGAACTGGTACTAAAATGTAAGGCAGCTGATGTGTGTGGCCTTAGCAGCACAAATGCATCACGGCTGCAACGCTGCAGTGTGTTTAAACATTTGAACATTTCTGTGGCTTCAAACCAGCAGCTGCTCTGTACTCAGTCGTGTTTGTGTGTCTGTCAAAGTGATTGTTGTCTTTAAAAAGCCTTTTGTGTTGAGTTTTGTGAGCAGTGCCGAGCTTCTCTGTAGTCTAAGCTGAGTCGATATATTTGATTCCATGTTTGGTGTGATTTTCAAAGTCAGCAGCAGCAAACGCTGAACAAGCAAAGTTTGGGCCCATCAGAGACAGCAGTGGACCTGCTGACCTGTAGGTGTTGGAGGTGTTTGTGTGCAGCTGTGGGTCAGTCAGCTTTATTTCACTTATCCATGACAGAGCGCTGTTAGCTGTGAGTTAGCATCCACTGAGCTGTTTCATCTACTCTGTCACTGCCAGCAAGCAGAGCCCAGGGTTGGCTTCATAAGCTGGACGTGGCCTTGCTCAAGGGCACTTTAGCAGCACGTTCCCAGCAGTAACAGAGGGATTCAAACTGGTGACCCTGGAGTAGGAATCACCCAGAAAAGTCACCTTATGCCAGAAGTTTTAGTGAGACGGGAACAACATTACAGCTCTGATGTCATTGACCTGTGCAGTGAGGACATATTGAACTGTGAGGACACAGCTTATAGGTTCAACACTGACCCTGGGTCAGCATGTGCAGGTGACATGGTGTTGGTGTCACCACTACAGACAGCTCAGGTTCAACTGGTTCTTCTTTGATTTGCTTCTATAGCACCAAGGTTGACACCAGTCTGGTCCAGTTAGCATCTGAATCCATAAACGTGTGAGCTCGTCCCACCAGAGGACGTCAGCATCATGGGGATAATGTCTACAGCAGGAAAACACAGGGACAGTTGGGTTTGCTGCACATCTGGAACACACAGTTAGCTCAGATATGTTCATGTCGCTAACACCAATACAGCGACTGAGTGCTCTATAGCAGCTAATGCTAACAACTGTAACACTGCTGTTTGTCATGGTTTTCAGACCAAATGATAACAAAACGTTGGGAAAAGTGAAATATTGGAACATGAAATCATAAATTATTACATTTAAACAACAATAATACAGCTAAATTCCCCCTGTTGGCTCATAAGCTGCTCACCTGGATGCTACATCAGTGCAGTCCTCTCTGAACATTAGATAATCAACACACACACACTTATTGTTGAGAGGCTGACTTCACTAAACTCACAGAAACTCTTAAGAAGCTCCTCAAATGATGACTTTGGAGTTTTGTGTTACTGTCAGTGTATAAAAGCTAGAAAAGGAAGAAAAGCAGGAGAAATGATCAAAGTGCTGCTGTGTGCAGGAAGAACTACAACATGTTAGTGAGAAACACAAACAGGGTGTGAAACACACTCCAGAGGAAACGCTGTGTGCAGGCTGTCTGTGACTTCCTGTGTCTCTGCCACAGACTGGGACAGACACCAGTGAAACCAGTCACTGTGGTCATGTGCTTGTAGCCAGCAGCCTGTGATGTGAGGCTGCTTGAGTCAGTCGTCTGCTTCCACCATGTAAACCTTGGTGTCTCCTACATGCACAGATGTTTCCTACAGACTGTGCTGCTCCAGCTGTCACACAGATGTTGAATCAGCAACATCTGCTGTCACGTGCTCCCTGGTCCCACAGATAACAGGCTGCATACAAGAGGCTCACCTCTGCTACCTGCTGCTCCACTCCCCATCGCTGTTTTGGCCACGCCTCCCGTTGGTCAGCAGGTAAAGGTGAAGCCTGGGACATGGAAGCCTTTACAGCAGAGCTTCATGGGCCTGTCCAGCAGCAGGCTGAGGAGAGAAAGGTGACAGAGTTCGCTGTTACAAACAGTTTCTCAGCTTTGATCTAAAAGAGCTTCTTTCCTGTTAAAGCAGCTGAGAGTGAGCACATGTTCTCCCCCTGAGGTTCTCATGACAGAGGAAGAACTCACAGCTGAGGAGGACCAGGATCTCCATCCACTCACAGTCCCTGCAAACAAAACCACCATTTGAACTTTAACATTTGTTGTCAGTTCTTGTGTCACTCAGCACATCTCAGCTGTTCCTCTGAGTTGCTTCTGAAAGTCTTCCTGTGATTGGCTGTTCACAGACACATGACTACATGAATCAGCTCCACATGTTCTCAGCAGCAACATCTGGGCAGCTGTGACAGGTTAAAGACAACATGTTTCTAAGTGCAATTAGAAGAAGAAGCCAGTAAAGACGCGTCTGTGATGCAAAGCAACAGAAGAGCAACGTGAGCCACAGTAAGTGATGGAGGATGAACTGGTCCTGTCTCTGTTGGTGGGCTCGTATACTGGCAGGAAGGAAGCTTCTCTGGGATTTCTCAGGCTTTTCCCCGCAGCACGCCGTGTGATAAATACTCACAAATACTCACAAACGTGTCGTTTCATGCGTCGGTCAAACACTCGACGTCCAGCTGGAAACACTTCAGGGAAGTTCATCTGCCCGAGATTCAGAAAAGTCACAGAAAATGTCAAATTGTTGTGATATAGATGTTTATCAAATCAAATCACTTTTGTTGTCACATCACATGTGCAGGTACACTGGTACAGCACATGTGGGTGAAATTCTTGTGTGCGAGCTTCACAAGCAACAGAGGTGTGCAGGACGATAGGATATGATCATGGTCACAGCGCAGCCCCAGTGATGTTAAACACAGAGGGTTCAAACCTGTCGTTGCTTCATCAGTGTGGACGTTTAAAGATGGATGTAACCATTTAATTATGGTTACATAATTAATTATGTAATTAATTATGCAATGGGAGACAATGGGAGACAATGGGAAACAATGGGAGGTCGGACCTCCACGCGCTCTCCGGACAAAGACGCCGTAAAAAATGTAATAAAGAACACCAAAAAAAAGTTTCTGTAGAGTTAACGGCTCTGCGTTTCCAACAGAGGGAGGGAAATCTGGAGGATGTTTATTTTAAAAACCCTTATACATCAGGTTCTTGTTCTCTGCAGCTTTCAGCAGAATTTCCTCACCAATGTGGTAGTAGTGCAATCTCAAGATGATGGGCCGAGGAAGATGACTTTGTTTGGGGCGCTGGCGATTCACTCTATGTGCTCGATCGATGAGTGGCTTCTCCTCGAGAGATAGCGCCTCCGCCAACAGGTGTGAACCAACTCAGTCATCTTGGGTCCCTCTGTGCCTTCTGGTATTCCTGCAGTTCTTAAATGATTCCTCCTGGAGTGCCTCAAGAGCTCCACATCTCTCATCTAACTTCTTTACCTCCGCAGACAAACGCTCCACAGTGGCCTGGAGAGTGGCGATGGTGTCAGAGTGGTTCGAGGCACAGTCCTGCAGTTCAGTCAAAGTGTTATCATGCCTGGCCACGTCGCTTTTTATGTCCGAAATTGAGGGCTGGATGCTCTGGTTCAAGGATGATATCTCGCCTCCTATGGTGGTAGAAATCTCTAATATGCAAGTGTCCAGTGCTAGTTAGTTAGTTCTAGTTCTAGTGGTTAGTGGGGCTTTATTTGATGATTCTAGTGTGTGTTACATTGTTGTCATATTGTTGAGTCGCAGAGCTGCACAGTGTTACAGTTTCTGTAGAGTCTGGTATAAGGAACTCAGATCCCTCTGTGAATAATGTTCACTGAAACTGATCTGTAGTTAATGAACTAGTCAGGATTTACACTAGAGAATGTTTCTGCCATTACATGGCCTGTATTTGTAGAGCGCTTTACTCGTCCCTAAGGACCCCAAAGTGCTTTACACATCCAGTCATCCACCCATTCACACACTGGTGATGGCAAGCTTGTAGCCACAGCCACCCTGGGGCGCACCGACAGAGGCGAGGCTGCCGGACACTGGCGCCACCGGGCCCTCTGACCACCACCAGTAGGCAACGGGTGAAGTGTCTCGCCCAAGGACACAACGACCGAGACTGTCCAAGCCGGGGCTCGAACCGGCAACCTTCCGATTACAAGACGAGCTGCCAACTCTTGAGCCACGATCGGCCCACATATTGTTGTCTTTTGTTGCAGACACCAAGTGTTGAGATCCTGTCTCAACCTCCTACATTCTTCCAGCAGGTTACACATTATTTTTTGTATTTGGAATCAAATATATGTGTCAGTTGGGCCTAGTGCAGGGGTCAGCAACCTTTAACACCCAAAGAGCCTTTTGGACCCGGTTTCCACGCAAAGGGTCAGGGTTCGGGAAAACACTGGGAGCCGCAAATACTTTGTGACATCTAAAATGAAGATAACACTGTGTATATTGTTTTTACCTTTATGCTTTGTGTGAACAACTACAGTGTGTTGCTTATGAAATCCATGAAGTGCTACAGAGAAAATTACATTTGATTTATGTAATGAACACATTTTGAGCTCTTAAAGAAATATAACAAAGGAAAGCTGAACTACAATGATCCATGTAGCAAACACAAACTGTTATATCGCCTTTGGGCTTTTGGAGCCTTGACCTGACTTTTAAAAAAAGCGCGTTCATGCAAACATCGTCGGGTCTGCCGTGATATGTTTACAACGGGACTTCTGCTCCTGAACCTCTGCGCACAGCGTCTGCAGGTCGGGGCTGTACGAAGTCACTTTATCTCTACAGGACTGTAAGCTGTCGTCTGTGAGGCGTGAGCGTGTTTGTTTGAACACAGTTCACGGTGGAGAACAGCTGCTGACATAATGTGGATCCCAAGATCCATAACTGGCCTACCTGGGGCTGAAAGTCTCCATAAATGCAGGCGTTTCGGCGGCTACACCGGCTTCCACGAGTGTGACGCTTATTTTGAGAAAATAATAGAATATAAATGTATTTTTATATTTCAATATCACAATAATCTTCCAATGTAGAACTACAAGTTAAAAAAGAAGTAACATAAATCAAATCCACTTCAGCTAAATACTTCTCATTTATTTCCATCTTACATGCTGTGACTGCAGCCATTCCCACATCTCTGTGAATGGGACTCATGGACATGGATCAGTGGTTGTTGATCAATGGTCCTGAGAATCTGCATAATTAAGATGAAGGAACGGAGCTCCCAGCCCATCGTTCCTGCAGCTGCTTTCAGTCTTTATGCAAATGTCCTGTTTGTAAGACTGAAACCTGCAGCTGAGACTGAAGACGTCACCTGATGATGACGACACGTTTCTCCCACAAAACGCTGCGTCCAGATGAACAGAAGCAACAGACTCACTTTCCTGGATGATTGAGATGCATCAAGACTTCATTGTGTGTTACTTCTCATTCAGCACAGACACATTATTCCTGTTAGGTCATGTCAGCTGTCACTCAGTACAAGCACAACTGTGAACAACACAAACTTCTCTTCAATGTGTCACAGAAACACTAAGTGTGAGAGCCTGTATGACACACAGGACAGACTGTAAGCTCTGCTGGCTGCACAGCACTTTGTAGCAGTTTTCCAACATGTCCTCCACCCGTGATGTCAGTGGTGGGACCCCAGTCACAGCACTCAGCACCACCTCCTTTAAATGGATTTTATAGCAGTTCCTCCCGTTACTCGGTGCAACGCTTCTTAAATGTGTTTTTGCAGGATAAAACACAGCAGGTGGTGTAGAGAGGACGTCAGCTGACGGAGCAGAGGGATGCAGACTGTGGATAAATGACAGAGTGAGAGGAGAGCAACCATGACAGAAGCACAGGTGTGGCAGATAGAAGTGGCTTTATAGACACTTATTGTCAGTCCTCGTGCATGCTGTGGAAATAAGTGTCTGTGTCATGAGGTGACATGTGAGCTTATCTTTGGTCAATAAAGCTGAACGACCAGTTTTCACTTTGCTTGTTACGCTTGTTTAGTGACGTCTGGGTTTCTGTGGAGCCCGAATTTTGATGAGTTCTGGTGAAATCATCTGAGATCATCTGAGCATCGGTGAAGAGTCAGCAGAGAAAGTGTGGGACAGAAGTTTGCTTTGGACACATGGACTGAAATCAAAAAGGAACAAACAGGATTTCCAATGGACAGTATGGAGAAGTGAAAGTACACAAAGGCTGTGCTGGAACACGTGTGTTACACTTTTTGACAGCTGAGAACAAAACACAATATTTTGCATCATCTCTGCAGTGTCTCTTCTTTCCTCTGCTGTTGTGCTTTTAGCTCCAAACTGTTTCAAATGGTTTGTCAGCAAGCTGACCTCTGACCTCTGCAGTACTAACTCCTGACCCGTACAAAGAGCGGGCGTTTCTGACCTTTGACCTGCAGCTGTATGTCTCTCAGTCTCAGTTCTTCTCTCCGTCACTGATGGAGCAGGTGTAGTTGCTGCTGACAGTCAGTCGTTTGTTTTCTCAGAGTGAGGCTGAAGTCTGAACTGTTCAGAGCATCAGGTCTCATCAACGTGCGCTGCTGTAACGCCGCTTTGTCCTCTGAGATCACCAGGTATGAAACCTGAGTGCTGACAGAGCAGCATGTTCCCCCTCATTCACCTCCACCACCACAGCCAAGGCATGCTGGGAAACTGAGGACACACAGACGGAGAACTGAAGTGTCTGCTGTGTGTTCATCTCAGAGTCCTCACAGGTGACACATTAGCTCCAGAACACCAAGCCAGGTGTTTGAAGCCTGACAGGGATTCTTCCCATCCAGAGGGAGGATTTAGCTGCACAACAATGAACATTAGTGTGTAGTTTAGAAACACAGACTGTGCCTGCACTGCATCTAGTGAAGAAAAGTGTTACTGCCAGAGAACCAGGCTCCTTTAAAGCAGCTGATATTAAGGTTGAAAAATCAACAATAAGCTGATGAAATCAACGTTTCACAAAATGGTCAGCAGCTAAAATCTGGAGCCGTTCTTTGGTGGTAATTAACAGTTTGTTCTTGTTAGCTAATTATGTCATTAAAGGTAGCAGCAGAAGCCTTGTGTTGAAAGCCCATTCACTCACACATTCACACAGTATGTGTGTGTCTGTGTTACACTGTGGACATCCCTTCTGTTGGAGCGCCATCTTGTGGCAGGTTTAAGAAATGTTCTTCTTGTAAATCCAAACTGATGCACCTCCATAGCAGACTGTGGAGGCTTTCAGTGACATGAAGACTTGATTTATACTGTCATATTCTCCTGTTACACAAAGCACAGCACGCTGAACATGGATGAACTGAAACTCCCAGCATCTGACTGAGGAAAAGCACAAATCATTCTCACACTGACTCCTGCTTGATTTTAGATTTGCTTTCAAATCCTCACACTTTCATATGAAGCACTAAATGGGCTCCAGACTGTTTATCTCAGCTTCCTGTCAAACACACTGCTGCTCACACCGAGGCTCAGTTTACTCCTCCAGCCTGGCTTAACCTGCTGTCTGTTAAAAACAGTCCCACACTCCTCTGTTTAATCCTTCTGATCAGACTCTTTGATTTTGTATTGTTTTTACCTGAAGTTGTGTTTTTGACATGGTTCTGTCTGTGAAATAAAGCTCACACACACACTGCTACAGTCCTTCATACACTTAGAAACGAAGCTGCTCCTTTCCTCAGTGCTGACACATAAAGAAGAGTTGGTTTTATATCCAACACGTCTCTGTTCCAGAAAACAGCTTCAGCAGCCTCTGAGTCTGAACTTGGAGTTGGTTATAAGCCACAGGCCTGTGTGCACAGCAATGAGGAAATATAATGCAGTAAGTGAAACATGGATGTGTGGAACAGATTATCCCAAAGGTTGATTCTGTTCATCTGGACGTTCTCAGTGAAACATTTGGTCTCTCGGTCAGGTGACTCCTTTAGTCTCAGCTGACTGCAGCTTTCCAAACCTTTGTCACTGGATCACTCACTTCATCTCCAACGTGTCCCTGACACAGACAGCTGGAGCCGTTACAGCAAAATCATTGATCATCGTTTTTAGAACATTAGCTGGTGTTGGTGGGCAGGCTAGCAGTGCTAATTGTTAGCACTAGTTCTGCTGCTCTCCCTTTGTCTCTGTTATTGTTGGTCTTTAGTGAACAATAGAAAGTGTCTTCATGAGACTGTTGCCTAATGTTCAAATGTAGATAACACCACCTGCACCAACCTGTTACACAGCACAACCCTCTGGTGTAGCTTTGGCTGGAGCACATATTGGCAGCTCCAGTGACATCACCACTCCATGGTGACATCATCTCTACAGACTGTGGCTGTTACATATCCTCACCTGGTAATAATAAGACTGTCCTCAGCTGCACACAGCTCCAAGATGAACAAACTGAAGTAAATACAAATTAGAGTTACGATAGATTGAAATCTTGTAATCAGAGCTAATTCTTAGTGAAACTCTCACAACATCATATCCTGATCCTGGGTTAGTGTCTCGGTCTCAGATCACAACATCAGCACAGGCTTGGCTTGGGTGAGGTATTGAGTGGTTCTTGTCCATGACAGCTGCAGGTACAGTGCCATCAGCCATGCTGCACCACATGTCTGCCCAGGAACATTAGTGTGGCTGAGTCTCATGTAAACATTGTGCTAAAGTGGTGGGAAAGTGGCTGCAAGCTGGCTGCACTGTGTCCAATACTCTCAGTATGATATCCACAAACCTCTGAGTGTCACAGAGTGGGCCTGTGCTCAGCTCACTGTGCCCCATTCAATTCTACTTGCATAGTTTTACAAGTAAAATTAAAAGTTGCTCAATGATAAGTTATTGTAGTAACAACTAAGTCCATGGTCATTATTTGTTAATAGTAGCTTAAAGCTTCTGCACCAATCATGGAGCAGCAGGTTTAGAGCATGTGGATCTACAAAAGTAAGTCCCAGTAAGATGGGCTGAGCCTTACATACTAGAAGAAACATGTCATTCCCAGCAGATGAAGCGCCCTTTAAAGCAGGATCTCACTTTAAACCTAAAGAACTTGCTATGAGCATGCAGTGCATTCATGGTTATTATTCATACGATTGTGGGGAGCTAATAAAGTGCAACTATCACATTACATTTTATTATTAAATTGTTGTTAACAATCCCTTCACTTCTGCTTATCTAATTCATGGTTGCAGGATGGCTGACAGCTTCCATTAGGCAGGAGGTAATGTCCATTCTGGCCACAGTGCAACCCACAATGTGTAACTGACACTATTATATTGCATTATGTCACATTGTTACATCTTTTTAATAAATGATGACAGTCAGCTGAATTTG
This sequence comes from Maylandia zebra, assembly GCF_041146795.1. Classification (NCBI taxonomy): domain Eukaryota; kingdom Metazoa; phylum Chordata; class Actinopteri; order Cichliformes; family Cichlidae; genus Maylandia; species Maylandia zebra. The sequence continues at coordinate 7,757,688 of NC_135168.1, read as the reverse complement.
CTGCCCCCTTGGTGGAGGACATCAGGATCAGCAGCTCCATCACAAACACCACAGAAGAAGAACAACACTGGATCAGATTATCTGGACGTGTTTGACAGGGACAGTGTTCATGTTCATGGACATCAGGACAAAAACAGACGATGGAAACCTGCCAGATTTGAGCTAAACTGCTCGTTTCCATGTGTAGTCCCTGGGAGGTCACATGACCAACAAAGACACACAAGCTGTGTCCCAAAACGTCGGCTGCATCCTCCGGAGGCCGCATTTGAAGGCCGATGACGTCACAGCCAGGCGACGAAGGCTGTCCCGATTCCTCGACTCCTTCAAATGCGTCCTTCATTCCCCCGAGTTTGAAGGATGGGTCGGGTGTGTCCTTCGTGGCCCACCATATCCCAGAATTCATAGCGCGGCCCAGCCAAATTTCAGCTGCCAACAATAGCGGCCGCTACTAAGTTTTAAAATTTAACGAGGGAGTACTACTTACTTACAATGAATTCCTTACACTATATAATTTTCCCGTCAGTGTTGGGGAATTCTCAATGGTGCTTGGTGCCATACCCTCAGGGACTTTAATGTTATATAAAAACACTGACAGCTCAATATCTGCCTCAGTCACTCTCCCTGATCCAGCTGAGTCAGCAGTGGGAAAAATCTGCTTTTCACAGGAACTTGGTAACAGCAATAAGAGAAGACGTAGTTTATTCCAAGAAGATATCATGTCTCTCCCATATATAGAATATCTTACTGGAACCGACATGTTCCAGATATCACCTGGAAGACAGTCTGGATGATCCCATAAATATCTAATTGTGAACAAGGTGAAGGAAATCTCATATAAAATTCTTCATAAATGTGACCCAGCCAGTCACTATATGGTAACATTTAAAAGAGACATCAATACTAATTGAACTTTCTGTGGGGATCATCCAGAAACTGTGGCACATCTCTTTTGGTTCCTCTACACAGAGATTCTGGAAGAATTTAGCAGTTTTGTTATTGTCCATATTTTAAGGGAGTTTTCTTTACGATGGAAAATGTTTTATTCTGTTTCTTTAAGTTCCCCAGGAAGAATGATAAATGTTTTTTATAAAATATTTGTTAATACTTTTAGCTATTTTATATCCATAAATGTAAGTTTATTAATAAAACACCATATTTCTGCCTTTTTATAAGGATATGAATTGTACATACAATCAATTTCAGACTCAACCAACAAAAAGCCTCTCAGAACAATATTTATATGTTGATTTTTTTCGCCTCCTCATATCATCATTTTTTTACTCCTGGTTCTGTATGTTCATGTTCTGTTCTTTTGTAAACTTCATCTGTTTGTATGTTGTATACTCATTGTGTTTCAATAAAGTTCGATTTAAAAAAAGGTACGTTCTAAACGAAGCTTCAGACGTCACTGATCACGTGACTCTGGCCAAACGAATCAAGCCTCGACACGGTGCTTCTGAAGCAGCGCGTTGATCTTTCTGACACACGCACCGGAGCGTCAGCTTCAAGCGGACCATCACTACGTCTCACATCTAAAGGTGTCAAGGTAACTTTGAACTGAGTTCAGTCAATCTGGAGTTTTTCCAAGTTTTCTGTTGCTCTCTGTGAGAGAAGAGCGTTAAAGGCGGGGCTCTCCAGAGTCCAGCAAAACAGGAAACCACAGCTGGGTGTGTGTAAGTGTGCAAACCAATAGAATGCATCGTGGTGGGGGGGGGGCATCACGGGCAAGAAAAAAATAAAATAATCGGTCGTACCCATGCTTCCCCGACGTCATGCCAGCGCATATTGGGAAATTCGTAGGCACCGATCGGTTTTCTATCAGCCATTTGCTGGGAGTAAGGGCGCCCTCCGTTTGCGAGGTGCGCCTGCTGCTGGCGGCACAGGGAGGAGAGGGCGGGGCGGCGGGGAGTCTCTGGCTGGCTGGAGCGGCATCTAATAACCAACTCGCAAAACAAAATAAAAACAACAAACAGATATTATGATACAGACTTATAATCTGCACCCATGTTTTTTCTACATTCTATAAAGTGAGCGCGAGAGCCCTCGGTGCGCCTGCGCGCTGCTGAAGTCAAAGTAAACTTTATTGTCATCTCCGCTACAGACAGTCCAGCATATAGAGAGACGAGACGACGAGGCTGCAGTTACAGCGGTGCAAGTAAACAAACAATAAATATAAGAAGAGTAAGAAAATAAATCTACACTTTAGGACTCGGGGTAAAGGATCAATAACAATTTAAATTTATAATTTACAGTTTGATGATTTAAAGTCTCACACAACCCGTCAAAAGGGGCGGGGCCGGCTGCTTCCAAGTAGAGCACATTTCATTTATAATGATGTAAATCCAAGCCCATCATGGATTCACGATCTGAATCCTGGGTTGTGTGAAATCCCAGAAATCAACCTTAGACAAAGTGAATCTGTGAACTAAGGTGTAGGTCTGTTAGGCAGGGCCGTGCAGAGAGGTTTAAAGGGGCGGGTGCTCAAAGTTAAAAAGGGGCACATTGAACCAGGCTGGATAACAACAACACACTTTCATCAAGAATCTAATATGGGCAACAAGGCAAAGCAAACGTAGCCGATGCTTTACCTGATGGGTACAATGTTGCTGTTGAGGGGTTGCTGTGGATAGTGCTGGAGGGCAGGCAGGGCTGGACTGGGACAAAAAATCGGCCCGGGCATTTTGACTGGAGACCGGCCCACCAAAAATGTGACGTCATTCATGGATAAAACCGCAAAGGATTCTGGGAACTTTTGGCAAGCGGTACTAGCGCATACAGGCTTTCAATTGAACTCAGTCACACAGTGATAAAAAGAAACACAAAAAATGACAAGAAGCTGCTGTATTATTAACTGCAATAGCCGGTGTTGTGCCAAAAAGTGATTGTCTGCCAAAAACTGATTTCCGGTATTTGCAAAGAAACTGATTGCTCGTATTTAAATTGCTATAAATAACTTGTTGGGCTATAATATGTGAAACATATGTCAAATGCATCCCTCATGGATGACATAAAGTCATACTGAGCTACAAACAACATTAGTGTAACAAGGTAGAAGCCGCAATCAGTGTGTGGCAGTGACTTTTATATAACCTTTATTTATGCCGTAAAAAAAATCTAATTAACATTAAAAATGTATTTTTTAAGAAGTAGTTGGACAGCAGAAATGGCTCAAATATTACAAGTATTTTTCAACTACTAATTAATTACCGTTGAGCTCAAAGGTTATATTAATACACGGTTAACGAATGTGTATTTATGACGACGATTTGTGAGACGATGGTCTTTCGGTGCATTTCAAGGTCCTGCACCCATCCGTCAGTAAACTGTACCTGGGCTTGTTGCAGTGAGCTGAAGTTACTAAACTTCATGAGTGTATGCACTCACTCCAAGAACCGTATAATTATAAATCTGAGCGTGGTGAAAGTTGGGCAGCACGCTAACGTCTTTTGTCCCTCTGTGTGCTCGTAAGGGTCTGACCCTTTCACTCCTTTGATTTTTCCTCGTATCTTTTCTTTGTCTTTTCGTCGAGTCTGTCTTTGTACGGACCGGCATTGTTCTCCGTCGTTTTGTACATACCTTTTTTGTGCGGCAAAGAAAAAACAAGAAGGTATTGGAACCGGAGAATGAACGTTTTGCGGTGCTGCAATTGCAAATGCTTGTATTTGATGCGGTACTTGGATTGTTTTGCCAGGAGTTCCCGGCATGCAATGCGCAAAGTCACGTGGTCTGTCAATCGCTATAGGAAAAACCATAAAGCCTTTGCATGAAAACAACTGCTTTGATGTACACTGCCTTGTTGGTATATATGTATCAATCTAATAAAGTTAAACCTACACCATTCTCCCTATTCGGGATTTTAAACAGTACATAGCGGAAACAAAAAGACTGCTTGGTAGAGTTAACCTCCTGAACTATCTACAACACATGGTAGAAACCTGAAATTAAGACCAAGAACACTAGAGGTGAGACATGATCATTAATTAATATTAAAATTAATAAATGACAGATTTAGGGATATTTTCATAAAGTATTTATTTACCAAAACAATAGAAAACAGAATGGTAGCACAATATATTTTGTTAACACAGCAACCTTTAAATATGAAAGGAGACAGAGAAAGAAAGGTGAGAAAGAAGAATAAGAATAACACTTAATTGAGTTTTTGATGGCATTTTACACACAGTACTAATACAGTATCTAGAAAATATGGGAAAATACTGGCATCATATACAGTACTTACTTCTGAAGAAATTATATGGGACCCTGAAAAACAGGACACAAGTGAAAGGACAAAGAACTGTGAATGGCAATTGATGGACTTGCTCAGATGATCACAGTACTGGCATCTTTATTCCAGAAAGGAATTAGAGAAATCATATACACCAGTACTTACGTTGATGAACTTAAAAAGTTGAATGGTCTCGAACCTCTTAAACAAACAATGTATGATCAGACCCTGACAAACAGGACAGAAAGGAATAAAGATTAGATGAATATTAAAATCTATAAAGGACAGATTATGATTGAATTGTATCACCAAAGACTATTCACTCATCAATAAAAGGTCACCTACAACACTTCCACAGCAGCAACACTGAACATATCTTAAGACATGGAAACCTTTATGAAGTGAAAGGACAGACAGTGAAGGTTGAGACAGAATTGTACTTAATAGATTTTTTCAGACGATGACAGTACTGGTATGCTTACTCTAGAAAAATGGTTGAATCATATTCCATATAGTACTTACTTAAAATGAACACACTTCAGTCCTCCTAAAATGACTGACAGCATCTGAAATGAAACAATGACAGATTAAGACTGTAAGAATATATGTTTATAAATGCCTAATACTCCAATCTCATATTTATTCTGTCTATTAAGATGGACAAATTCTAAGCATTTACCAATCACTTGACTTGTTTGAAGTGAAGGTAGATACTAAATGTATTCGTTTAGGCAATAACAATAAAGCTGAATCTAATATTAACAATAGATAATTAGGAATGTTTTGCTCATTTTTATTTCACCTCACCAGGTTACAAAAGGAGCTTTCTCAGCAGGTCACTCTTCTCAGCTACCCTGTCAATGACCATGTCAGAGTCCAATGACATGAGAATGTCCTTTTCAGTGGCCATCAGCATAAACATCTCCAGCTTGTTTGCAGACAGGCTGCTTCGGAGTCTGCTTTTAATGAACTTGAGTGTAGAGAATGTTCTTTCACAGGCAACCTGAGTGAGGGAGAGGGTCAGCAGGTACTTGTATGCCAGCCCAAGGAGACGATAGGCATCAGACAGCATGTTGAACCGCCTGAGTATTTGATAGCAGCACAGTGGGCAATTTTTGCAAGAACCACAGCTTTCGGTCACAATTTCACTTTCTTCGTCCCATTCTTCAGATCTGTCCTTTGCTGTTCTGGTCGTGTACTCATCTACATGTGATGTCTTAAGCCTTTCCCACTGTTCAGCAAAACGTTTCAGTTCTGACTGAAGGTTATTAACTGTAGCCCTGCTGTCAAATTTAAGTAGACAGGCGCTGAGGTTCTGAAATGCATTACTTGGAAGAGAAACTGTTCTGACCTGGCTAAACTTCCTGGGGTCCAACCATGCCAAATCGGCAAGAAGAGGGCCATGTATGACAAATCGTCTGTGGATTGCTTCAATAACTGTGTCCAGGATGATGTTGTGCACTTTCACCTCATATGATTTCTCAGCATTGATTTGCAACTCATCTTTAGGCATCTCGCCGGCCATGCCTTTTCTCCTTTTGGCTCTCTTTTTAGGTAGTTCAGCCTCCACTTCCATGTCTGTGTTGTTCTCCCTCTCCTCTAGTTTTTGATTTGTCTGTTTCACAAATGTGTCTGCAGCTGTCTTCACAGTTGGAAAGTCCCTGGCAATACTTTTGAGGCCATCTTGTGTGGCAGTCACCATATGATGGGCAGAGAGAATGTCCATCCCCTTTGACTGGAGGTACTTTGACAGAGGAGTTGTTTGCTCAAACACTCTAAGAAATATCTGTGCTGTTAACACAGTTTCATGCTTCAAGAGACACTCTTTAAAGCCTCGTGCTTTGGCACGAACAGCTGGCTTTTCTTTTTCCCTCTTTTCAATGGCTTCCATCGTCAGCACTACATCAACGAAGAGGCCATCATCTGGTTTTCCAAAATGTCCAAAGATTTTCTGGAGGGCATCATGCTTGGCCCACCACCGTGTCTCACCTATTGGACTGAGGCGTCTGTGTCTTGTGTTTTCGGTTTGTTTCTCCCACAGATTAACCCTGTGATAGGACTCCTTGATGAACACAGCTATGTCATTAAGTAAATTAAAGAGTGATCCACTTTCAATGACACTTTGTGTTTTGTCAGCAATCACAAGATTAAGTATGTGTGCATAGCACCACACATGCACATGAGTTGGAGACTGGGCAGTCATAAGTGCTGAAAAGCCTTTGTACTGGCCCTGCATATTTGAAGCACCATCTGTTGCATTCCCAATGCACATGGCCTTGTCTAGATTCAGATGCTCTAAAACTCCGGAAAGCAAGTTTACAAAGTACTGCCCCGTGGATGCTTCGCACCTCACTATGGAGACAAGCCTCTCCTGCACAGACTCAGTAACATACCTGATGATTACTGAACACTGATCATAACCTGTGATGTCTTGGGTTGTGTCTAGCTGAACAGAAAACATCCCAGCTTTCTGGACATCACTGGCGATGCTCTCTTGAAGGAGATGGCCAAGTGCATCAATCACTGAGTTGACAGTTGTTTTGGAGAGTAGGGTGATGAGAGATCCTCTACCTCTTGATCCACTGGTCTGATGCAACTTCTTGCTTTTTTCAATGCAGTCATTCAAATGTTCTCCAAGGCACATATCATACTTGCCTAATAACACAATCAGTTCCAGAAAGTTAGCATGATCGATGGTGTTATCACCTAAAGTGTATGCAGCCTCATTCTCCACATGCCTATAGCTGAGTCCCCTCTTCCCAAGTACTTTGATCACATCCACTATACGCTCTAAAACTTGCCGTCTCTTTTTCACTTGTGCTCTGTGAGCTGACAACTGACTGCCAGCAAACAAGCTCCTGATGTTGCCTTTTGAGCACCTTAAGAAAAAAGCTTCAGCACAGGTCTGGTGTGTATTGCTCTTTTCATGCTCCTCTGTGCGCAGATGTATATGTCGCCAGTCACTCATGCCTGTTATAAATGTGCTGGTGTCAGTCAGCCTTGCAAATGCCAGACACACAAAGCAGAACAATAAATGGCGTTCTTTGCAATAAGTAAGCCACTTCCTGTTGGTGCCATCTTTACAGCTGAACACCCTCATCACAACTGCACTGCTACTGTTCTGCTGTGGGTGGTAATCTAAGAAGGCCTGTAATATGGCAGGTTCAGGGCGAGCAAAGTCATCGATGCCCTGGCTCTCACTCTCTTGCTCTTCCATCTCTCTCTCTTGCTCCATCTCTCTCTCTTGCTCCATCTCTCTCTCTTGCTCCATCTCTCTCTCCTGCTCTTCCATCTCTCTCTCTTGCTCTTCTCTCTCTCCTGCTCTTCCATCTCTCTCTCCTGCTCTTCCATCTCTCTCTCTTGCTCTTCCATCTCTCTCTCTTGCTCTTCCATCTCTCTCTCCTGCTCTTCCATCTCTCTCTCCTGCTTTTCCATCTCTCTCTCCTGCTTTTCCATCTCTCTCTCTCCTGCTCTTCCATCTCTCTCTCTCTCTTGCTCTTCCATCTCTCTCTCTCTTGCTCTTCCATCTCTCTCTCTCTTGCTCTTCCATCTCTCTCTCCTGTTTTTCCATCTCTCTCTCTTGCTCTTCCATCTCTCTCTCTCTTGCTCCATCTCTCTCTCTTGCTCCATCTCTCTCTCTTGCTCTTCCATCTCTCTCTCCTGCTTTTCCATCTCTCTCTCTTGCTCTTCCATCTCTCTCTCCTGCTCTTCCATCTCTCTCTCTTGCTCTTCCATCTCTCTCTCTTGCTCTTCCATCTTTCTCTCTTGCTCTTCCATCTCTCTCTTGTTCTTCCATCTCTCTCTCCTGCTCTTCCATCTCTCTCTTGCTCTTCCATCTCTCTCTCTTGCTCTTCCATCTCTCTCTCTTGCTCTTCCATCTCTCTCTCTTGCTCTTTTATTTCTCTCTCTTGCTCTTCCATCTCTCTCTCTTGCTCTTTTATTTCTCTCTCTTGCTCTTCCATCTCTCTCTCTTGCTCTTTTATTTCTCTCTCTTGCTCTTCCATCTCTCTCTCTTGCTCTTTTATTTCTCTCTCTTGCTCCATCTCTCTCTGCTGCTCTTCTGTCTCTCTCTCTTGCTCTTCCATCTCTCTCTCTTGCTCTTTTATTTCTCTCTCTTGCTCTTCCGTCTCTCTCTCTTGCTCTTTTATTTCTCTCTCTTGCTCTTCCATCTCTCTCTCTTGCTCTTTTATTTCTCTCTCTTGCTCCATCTCTCTCTGCTGCTCTTCTGTCTCTCTCTCTTGCTCTTTTATTTCTCTCTCTTGCTCTTCCGTCTCTCTCTCTTGCTCTTTTATTTCTCTCTCTTGCTCCATCTCTCTCTGCTGCTCTTCTGTCTCTCTCTCTTGCTCTTTTATTTCTCTCTCTTGCTCTTTTATTTCTCTCTCTTGCTCTTCCATCTCTCTCTCTTGCTCCATCTCTCTCTCTTGCTCTTCCATCTCTCTCTGCTGCTCTTCTGTCTCTCTCTCTTGCTCTTTTATTTCTCTCTCTTGCTCTTTTATTTCTCTCTCTTGCTCCATCTCTCTCTCCTGCTCTTCCATCTCTCTCTCTCCTGCTCTTCCATCTCTCTCTCTCCTGCTCTTCCATCTCTCTCTCCTGCTCTTCCATCTCTCTCTCCTGCTCTTCCATCTCTCTCTCCTGCTCTTCCATCTCTCTCTCTTGCTCTTCCATCTTTCTCTCTTGCTCTTCCATCTCTCTCTTGCTCTTCCATCTCTCTCTCTTGCTCTTCCATCTCTCTCTCTTGCTCTTCCATCTCTCTCTCTTGCTCTTTTATTTCTCTCTCTTGCTCTTTTATTTCTCTCTCTTGCTCTTCCATCTCTCTCTCTTGCTCTTTTATTTCTCTCTCTTGCTCCATCTCTCTCTGCTGCTCTTCCGTCTCTCTCTCTTGCTCTTTTATTTCTCTCTCTTGCTCTTCCATCTCTCTCTCTTGCTCTTTTATTTCTCTCTCTTGCTCTTTTATTTCTCTCTCTTGCTCCATCTCTCTCTGCTGCTCTTCCATCTCTCTCTCTTGCTCTTTTATTTCTCTCTCTTGCTCTTCCATCTCTCTCTCTTGCTCCATCTCTCTCTCTTGCTCTTCCATCTCTCTCTGCTGCTCTTCTGTCTCTCTCTCTTGCTCCATCTCTCTCTCTTGCTCCATCTCTCTCTCTTGCTCCATCTCTCTCTGCTGCTCTTCCATCTCTCTCTCTTGCTCTTTTATTTCTCTCTCTTGCTCTTCCATCTCTCTCTCTTGCTCCATCTCTCTCTCTTGCTCTTCCATCTCTCTCTGCTGCTCTTCTGTCTCTCTCTCTTGCTCCATCTCTCTCTCTTGCTCCATCTCTCTCTCTTGCTCCATCTCTCTCTGCTGCTCTTCCATCTCTCTCTGCTGCTCTTCTGTCTCCTCTGTCACAGACTTCTCCACTTTTGATGATAAATCAGCTGGTGCAACATGTAAGGATTGGCACAATTTGTTAAGATTTTGAGAAGTTTGAGAAACTAACCTTAAGCATAAAATAAAATTTACTATCAGTAACTTCATAGCACCCGCCCAGCAGTATATAAACTCCGTCATGCTAGTTACGCTGTACGAGTTATTCTAAGCGACTGTATAAAGTCACCACAATGAAAACAAACTACAACTAAAATTAGTTTATATCTGACACAGATAGACAGCAGGTCATAACTTCTTACCTGAAGTTCAGTTCCTCTGCCACTATGACCAGCGGCCGCCTCGGGTCTCTCCTCCTCTTGCCTCCCCTTTCCTTCATCCACCTGCTGGCCTCCACCACTTGCTGATCTTGCTAAATCTATGGAAGCTATGCCATAGCTACCACCAAACAATTCAGTAATTTTCACACATTTGGCAGCGTCTGCCTGAAGGGCTTGTTTCTTTTTGGCCCTAATTTTTTCGGCACCTCCTTTCCTTTTTTTGTTCTCCATTTTCTTTAGTTCGTCTATAAGATTGCTAAACAAGGGGGAGGGTGCATCCGACCTCCTCGGCTGTAATTGGTCCAGCCCAGAGTCGATCATGACCAATTCGCCAATCCAACGCCTTTCATTGTTTATACCCTTCCCAAAAAAAACCAAAAAATCGCCAGCGGCCCACCGGGCAAGTGCCCGGTATGCACGATGGCCAGTCCAGCTATGAGGGCAGGGCTGTGTTGGTCTGAGACTGTAGACATTAAAAAGTCCACAGGAGAGATGGTAGCTGATTAAACAAGTGTCATGAGATAATAACTAAATGCAAAGATTGGTGACAGCGCTTGGAACCATAAGGCAACAAAAACTGTGAGAAATAATTTAGGCTCTGCCTGTGAATCACTCTTTGCTTCTCTTCTTCCTTCCATCCCATCATTTCATATATCACTCTGCACTTGCTGTCTATGAGAACAAGGCACAACTTGCTATTGAAATAAACTATAATCTAATTATCCACACCTAACAACTCTTGCACTTAATCTATAATAAAATGATGACAGAAAAATGTTATAGCACTGCCTTTAGTAGCCTCACACAGCTCCTGCTGTTTCCTCCTCATGTCCTTACCAGCCATGTCTGCACAATGTTATATCATGAGTAATATTTTTTTTTAAAATCCATCTAAATAAAACACACACATGCACGCACACACAGTGACATTTTAGACCTTCTTCAGAATACTGTATATACTATGGGCATCCTTACATTATTATTTATTACTAGAGCTACAATAATAAAGCAAAGAGGAGGGGGAAGTAATAAATATGAAATTATGTATTTATGATGATTCCATTTGTTTCACTATCTACTCTGTGCAGGGCAAAGCTTATCACATGTTTAAACTGTAGAGATACAATCATTTTACTGCTGTAACATCCAACTTTTGTCTTATTTAAAATATAAATCTAATATAATCTGCTTCTTAATGTATGTTCTTTAAAATACAGCGTGTGTTTTTAAATATTATAATTATAATCATTATTATGTGGACATGCATATTAGATCGTTTTTAGTGAAATATAATCCCTCCAGAAAGGCAGGAAAAGCCCGGAAACTTGCTTTAAAACTAAATATGTTCCCTAAAACGGTGACAGAGCTACAGACCCATGACAGCCTTGCACAGGTAGCCAGCAGCTGTGACCAGCACTACCTGTGCAGTTAATAAAAGGACAGGTAATGTTTGTCGCGCTGTTGCACACACAGCACGCTTGTTTGTTTCAGTTCGTCAGTTGCAACAAGACAGCTTACCAACGTGTATGTAATAAGCTAATACTCCTGGGTGCTACACACTACAGTGTGCGCTGTACACCTACTTACTGGTTGTGTCGCATCAGTCTGTGTCTCTGAGTTAACTTGTGTTTCTCCTACAGCTCCGGATTGCTAAAAATGCGCGTGCTCTTTGTGAGCTCGTTCCCGGCTCGTAACCAGCGCGTTCTGCCGTCAAGGGCGATCATTGGTTAAATGTGATCATGTGACTGATGCAAGCCAGATCCTTTTATTTAGCAAAACTGTGATTAATAGTTAAATATTATTGTTGAGGGGCACAGACAGGACTCCGCACGCACACACATAAAAAAATAAATAAAAAAAATTTAAAAGTTGCCTCAACAAAAGGGCACCTTGGGCACCCATCAGGAAAGGGGCGGGTGCTCAAGCCCCTCTAGCCCCCCCCTCTGCACGTGCCTGCTGTTAGGTTAATTGTGCTGATCCTCGGGTTGGGGGATTTGTGTTTGTACTGGAGCGCAAAATTCAAACCAATGGAAGATGGACAACAAAAGTTCAAAGCCATCAGGTGCTCAGGTTAGAAAAAAGAGAAAAGATGCAGGTAAGCAGACGTGTGATTGGATAATGGCAGGTCATCCTGAACCAATCAGACTAAACTCCAAACAATACATTATGTTACAGATTTTAATATTAATTAGTCATTGTTACTTGTTGATTTGTCCTTTTCTCATTGTGTGACGAATTATGACGACTGTTTGGTAGCTGTTATTGTCTCTCTCTCTCTCTCTTCATGTGTGTTTCTCTGGTGAAACAATAGTTTTGTGTTAATGTTAGGGCTGCATGATTTTGCATAAAATGAGAATCACGATTTTTTGGCTTAGAATTGAGATCATGATTCTCTCATAACAATAAATAAACATAAAACAACAAATGTCTCACGTTTTGTTGTTGCAGCAAAATGTTGTCCTGCTTGAAATTCCGTCTCCACCGTTGCTCGACGCTGCGTGTACAGAGCAGGTAGTGCAACAATAGAAAAATAGTTGCGGGACGGCACTGTGTAGCGTTTGTCTAGGGTGTTGATCGTTTTCCTAAATCCCTCGTTTTGCACAGTGTTGATGGAGCCATATCTTTGGTCAGGTGATAAGTGATAGCCTCCGTAATGTCTTTGTGCCTGCGGGAGTTCGACGTGTATAGGGAAGCGCTGTATAAGGTTCCCGTTATTGATGTTTGGGTGGTTGACCGGGACGGATTTTCTCCTGTCACTTTCTCGTCATCCCTGACGTGCTCTCCGTTGTTTTTTCCCTGCTAATTTTAGCATCACACGGCACAGCTTCTGTATCACGTGGTATAAGGCTCCGCCCTTGTCATTTGTTGAGCAGGAAGAGTGAGCGCTTGTTTTCATGCAGAGTACGTCCCGGATCAAAATGCGGTACATTTGATCCCTGTTGTCTTTGCTTGATGATTGGTTTGAGTCTTGACAATCCACATCAGAATCAGAATCAGAAAGGGGTTTATTGCCAAATGTTGAGCAGGTTTACAACATTAGGAAATTGCTGCGGTGCTTCAGTGCAAACATAGTGTCATAAATAGCACTTAAATAGACATGAAAAAATAAAAGTAAGAATAAGAATTAAAAGTGCTACGTAGAAAGATATGGGCATGAGATATACATGAGATATATACATGAGAATAAGAATTAAGAGTGCTACGTAGAAAGATATATACATGAGTGCAGGTGGTGATCAGTGCCAAACATGGAATGATGCAGTGACACAGCGTAGGGTCATGTGTTAGTGGCGGGGACAGTCATATGGTTATTGTTCATGTGTCCAACAGCAGAGGGGAAGAAACTGTTCTTATGGCGAGAGGTTCTGGTGCGAATGGACCGGAGCCTCCTGCCTGAGGGGAGCAGGTCAAACAGACTGTGTCCAGGGTGAGAAGGGTCAGCTGAGATCCGAGCTGCACGCCGCAATGTCCTGGAGGTGTACAGGTCCTGCAGAGATGGGAGTCTGCAGCCAATCACCTTCTCAGCAGAGCGCACAACACGCTGCAGTCTCTGTTTGTCCCTGATAGTGGCTCCAGCGTACCACACGGTGATGGAGGAGGTGAGGATGGACTCGATGATTGCAGTGTAGAACTGCATCATCGTCCGTGTTGGCAGGTTGAATTTCTTCAGCTGCCTCAGGAAGTACATCCTCTGCTGGGCTTTCTTGATGACGGAGGTGATGGTGGGCTCCCACTTCAGGTCCTGGGTGATGGTGGTACCCAGGAAGCGGAATGAGTCCACAGAGGTGATGGGGGTGTCAGTCAGGATGATGGGGGGGGGGAGTGGGCTGTGTGTTTCCTGAAGTCCACAATAATCTCCACTGTCTTCTGGGCATTCAGCACCAGGTTGTTGTGGCTGCACCAGGACACCAGACGTTCAACCTCCCTCCTGTAGGCAGACTCATCCCCGTCCGAGATGAGCCCAATAACGGTGGTGTCATCTGCAAACTTGATTAGCTTGACAGACTGGTGGGTGGAGGTGCAGCAGTTGGTGTACAGGGAGAAGAGCAGAGGAGAAAGAACACAGCCCTGAGGGGAGCCGGTGCTGATGGTCCGGGAGTCCGAGACATTCTTTCCCAGCCTCATATGCTGCTTCCTGTCCGTCAGGAAGTCAGTGATCCACCGGCAGATGGGATCAGGCACATTCATCTGGGAAAGCTTGCCTCGGAGATGGTCTGGAAGGATGGTGTTGAAGGCAGAGCTGAAGTCCACAAACAGGATCCTGGCGTAGGTTCCTGGGGAGTCCAGATGCTGCAGGATGAAGTGTAGGGCCATGTTGATGGCGTCGTCTACAGACCTGTTGGCTCTATATGCAAACTGCAGGGGGTCCAGGAGGGGGGCCGTGAGGGTCTTGAGATGGGAGAGAACTAGGCGCTCAAATGACTTCATGACCACAGATGTCAGAGCCACGGGTCTGTAGTCATTTAGTCCAGTGATCCTAGGTTTCTTGGGGACAGGGATTATGGTAGAGGACTTGAAGCAGGCAGGCACATGACATGCCTGCAGTGAGGAGTTGAAAATGCCAGAAAACACTGGGGCCAGCTCGTTTGCACAGTGTCTGAGGGTGGCAGGAGACACGCCGTCTGGGCCGGGAGCTTTCCGAGCATTCAGATTCTTAAACTGCTTCCTCACATCTGCTTCATGAATATGAAGAGTTGTGGTGGGAGGAGGTGGTGTGAAATCCTCTTTTGTGTGGGGTGAGGAGGGGGGTGTTGTAGGTGAACAGTTTGAAGGTGGTGATGGCTCTATGGAGGGGGGAGAGGTGGGGGAATTAGTGTCCAAAGTGCCTCTATTGTTGGGGCCGTTGGAGGTGTGAAGGCTGCCTGATGGCTCGTCAAAACGACAGTAGAAGTCGTTAAGGGTGTTGGCTAAGAGCAAGTCATCAGTGGAGTGGGGGGTTTTAGGCTTGTAGTTGGTGATATTCCTAAAACCTTTCCACACAGAGGCCGAGTCATTCTCTGAGATCTGCTGCTGCATCTTCTCAGAGTGCTGATGTTTAGCAATGTCCACTTCTTTAGTGAACCTGTACTTGGCCTCTCTGTAGCAGTCCCTGTCTCCGCTTCTGAACGCCTTTCTCTTTTCCAGCCACAGCTTTTTGAGTTTAGGAGTAAACCAGGGTTTGTCATTGTTATAACTCACCCTGGTGCGTGATGGCACAATGCTGTCCTCACAGAAGTGGATATAGGAGGTGACAGTGTCCGTAAACTCGTCCAAGCTGTTAGAAGCAGCCTTCAATGTGACCCAGTCTGTAGACTCCAAACACGTGCGAAGCTCCTCCACAGCCTCGTTGCTCCACAGTTTTTTAGTCCTCACGACAGGTTTGGAGAGCTTCAGCCTCTGTCTGTACGCGGGGATTAGGTGGATCATGACGTGGTCAGAAAGTCCGAGTGAAGCGCGGGGCACCGCGCGATAGGCCCCGCTGATCGTGCTGTAGCAGTGGTCTAATGTCCTCTCCTCTCTGGTCGGGCATTTAATATACTGCTTATATTTCGGAAGCTCATGGCTCAGATTGGCTTTGTTAAAGTCCCCAAGAGCAATGATGAGAGAGTCCGGGTATGTCCGCTCCATGTGGAGAATCTTCTCCGCGAGTGCGCACTGAGCTGCCTGCGCATCCGCGTCTGGATGGGATGTAAACAGCGGCCAGGATGAATGAAGCAAACTCCCGCGGAGAATAAAACGGTTTGCAGTGAATAAGAAGATATTCCAGAGAGGAAGAGCAGTGCTGAGCAATCACTGTCACATCTGTGCACCAGCCACTATTAATGTAGAAGCAGACACCTCCACCTTTGGACTTACCGGAGAGAGCGGCCTGCCGGTCCGCGCGCAGCAGATGGAAGCCCTCCAGCTTAAGCGCGCAGTCTGGGATGTTCTCACTGAGCCACGACTCCGTAAAACATAAGACACAGGAGGAGGCAAAGTCTCTGTTCATGCTTCTCATCAGGGCCAGTTCGTCTGTCTTATTCCTGAGTGATCGTACATTGGAAAGGAAGATCCCAGGAAGAGCAGTTCGCAGTCCGCGTCTCCTCAAACGCACGAGTGCGCCGGCTCGCTTCCCTCTCTTTCGGCGTCTCGCTTTCCTGGTCAGAGTCTGCAGTAAATCTGCCGCAGATGCGACAAATATTGGAAATAAATCCACAGGCGTTGTAGTCCTGTAGTTAAGGAGCTCTTCTCTGGTGTAAGAGTATCCAGAGGAGTGCCCAGACACAGAAGAAATGCACAAAAACAAAACAAAAGTAACGCACTGAAGCACCAGGGCATCCATACGCGGCGCCATCTTGGTTGTACATTGCTGGCGTTGCATCTTTCAATGCCAGCAATGGCAGGTATCAGTGCTCAAACCTTTTGTGTTTGTTTCCAACAAGTTGCCCACCTCGGGAAACAAAAATGTGTTCTTTTACTTGTCAGATGAACATATGAGACACTTTGACTCTTCAGTGCAGTGTGGAGCCTAACAAAGATCTGTTTTGTGTCCCAGCTGATCAGCAGGAGGAGGAGAGTCTGACGGAGCAGCAGAGGAACATTTTCAGCTACTTGGACTCAGCTCAGCCACTACAGAGGAAACAATGAGCTCAACACAGAAGGTGACAGACAGAGCAGGACCATGTGACCAAAGATATTTATCACCATATACATTTGAACATTTGCCATAACGATGTAGCTGACGATAGAATTCACACCAGACAAAATACTTTACAGCTGCACAACTTTATTAAAAACCCATCAATGTATTTTCACTGAAACAAGCAGCTGTTGTTTATGTGCATTAAAGTTATATAAAAATGTAACAGTGCAAATGCAAATTCCTCGCTGACAGTTTAACCAAAAGGCGTTTCCAGTGGAAACTGGCCGACACATCCTGAGCATAACCATGTATAATATCCACTAAACTTCAGAAGAGGTTATACAGTCGTGGCCAAAAGGTTTGAGAATTGCATAAATATTGGAACCTGGAGAAGTTGCTGCTTAAGTTTTTATAATAGCATTTTGCCTGCACTCCAGAATGTTATGAGGAGTGATCAGATGAACTGCATCGTCCTTCTTTGCCATGAAAACGAACTTAATCCCCAAAAAGCCTTACCACTGCATTTCATTGCTGTCATCAAAGGACCTGCTGAGACCATTTCAGTGATCGTCTTCTTAACTCAGGTGAGAATGTTGGCGAGCACGAGGCTGGAGATCATCATGGCTGTATCCCGATTCAGGTTCTGCAGCTTTAAAGTCCTCAAGGGCCGCGTACTCAAAGACCGCTAAGGCCGAAGTGCGAGGCTCGTAGGCTCATGAAATGGGACGTCTAGCCTCCGTCGCGCTGCCCAGGTTGCCTAGCAACCATGATACTAACAGCTGGAAACGTTTCATACGGCTTTGTTTGACAGAAATGAAGGAGAACATATTTAGTTCATTTGTTTCTACATGAGCTCTGTGTGATTTGATGAGTATCTGAGGCTGAGACCACAGGACTGTGAAACATGATTGTTGGGCTTCATTTCTGTGCTGAACAGTCGTTTAAGATTAGCTGTAAATAACAATTAGCTGATGTTGTTCATGAGACTAAAGTCATCTCACTGTGGTAATGTAAATATAATATGGCCAATATTATAGTTATTATATTAATCACTTCACTCACAGACAAGTATCTGTGACAGTGTGTATACAGATGTATCATATATAAGAGACAAATATTGTTCGTTTAATATGTTGGTACTAAATGTGGCTCAATGCTTACATATATGTGTAAAAAGCAAATGTAGGAGCTGTGATAACTGTGTCTGATAGAATGAAGAGTAGACTGATATATGAAATATTCCTTTATTGGGTGAGAAAATCAGACCATGTCATAACTGCTGTAAGTCACACAGAATAGATATCAGAGCCTTAAACAGGCTGACTTCTGCTAAATGGGTCAAACTGGGCAGAAAGTCTACAAACACATAACATCCTTATAGAATATGATGTAAGATTATAGATCAGCTTAGCTCAGAATATATAAAGCATATAAACAGTTACAGCAATATGATGCAACAAACACAGCAGCTACTGATCCAAAATACTCAAAGCTTCATAGAACTGAAACCAACATTTATTTTTAGCTCCATTCTGCTGCTGATACAGACTTTAGGTTTCTGAACATTAAACTTGTTGCTGCCTTTCATAGTGTGTAACTTGAAGGCCCTGAGTACTTTCTCCCACACTGAAAACACTGGGATGATCACATTATTTGAACATTACCTAATAAGACTGATTCAGCACAGACAGTTATGGAAATCAAATGTGTGATAAGCTGCAGGATTCAAACACAAGTGTAACTTATAAACACATCCTAGCAGAGAACCCAGAGTGATGATGAAGCAGAGTGTGGACCCCAGCCCTGCAGCCAGGCCCTGAACTTAAAAAGAATCAAGGCCATCAGCCAGCAGGCCCAGCCAGGCTCCACCATCAGCCAGCAGGCCCAGCCAGCAGGCCACAGCCAGGCTCCACCATCAGCCAGCAGGCCACAGCCACGCTCCTCCATCAGCCAGCAGGCCCAGCCAGGCTCCACCATCAGCCTGCAGGCCACAGCCAGGCTCCACCATCAGCCAGTAGGCCACAGCCAGACTCCACCATCAGCCAGCAGGCCACAGCCAGGCTCCACCATCAGCCAGCAGGCCTAGCCAGGCGCCATCATCAGAAATTCCGCTTCCGAGTCCCTCGTGGTGGCCGCCTCGTGCTCTCGCTTCAGTATGCCACCCAAGAAAGGCCCAACACCAGAGGAGGTTGAGGACATTAAAACCTCCCTCGGAGCGCTGTGCGGAGACGTGGCCGCAGTCAGGGCACAGCAGGAGCTGCCTCTGGGGCTTCTGGAGGAGGTAAAACAGCTACGCCTCCAAAATGCCGAGAAGGACAGACGGATCATGGATCTCGAGCGGCGGGTGGATGAGCTGGAGCAGTACACCCGTACGAACGACGTGGTCATCAGCGGTATTAAAATCAAGCCGCGCTCGTACGCGCGCGCGGTGGCCGGGAACGTCGGGGAGCCCAGCGACGAGGAGACCCACTCGGTGGAGCAACAGGTGGCGTCCTTCCTCCAAAGCAAGGGGATAGAGATGGACCTGGAGCACATAGAAGCATGTCACTCACTGCCCAGGAGGAGTGACAGACTGCCGGCCATCATTATGAGATTTGTCAATCGGAAGAACAAGGTCGCACTGCTGAAACAAGGACGCAAACTGAAAGGCACGGACGTTTTCATTAATGAGCATCTGACACGAAAAAACGCAGACATCGCGAGGAAGGCAAGGCAACTGAAGAAGAACGGTAAAATACAACATACATGGGTAACAAACTGTAAGATTTTCATTAAGCTAAGCGGGACACCAGAAGAGGGAAAAGTACTGATAGTGAGGAACATGGAGGATCTGGACAAGTATAACTGACACCAATGTATCAATTACACCAGGAAATGACATGGACACGTTGAAATTAGTTCTTCAACAGAAAGTAATTGATCTAGATTGTGAATATAAGGAGCATAATATAATAGATCCAGAAATAGATTCTGAAAGTAACTTTCTCTCTACTTTTGTTAAAAATTGTAATTATTTCACTCAGGAACAATATGAAAAAGAAATTAACCTAGACGGGAAGCTCTCATTAATTCACTTTAACAGCAGAAGTATGTACTCTAATTTTGATTTCATTAAGGACTATTTGCAACAATTTTCTCGCCCCTTTAGTATTATAGCCATCACTGAAACTTGGTTCAATGTCGATAAAGGAATAGATTTTTGTTTGAATGGATATGATTTAACATACATGAATAGATTAAATAAGGCGGGCGGCGGGGTTGCTATATATGTTCATAACTCTATAAAATATAATGTTGTAACAACTATGTCTATGGCTATTGATGGAATTTTGGAATGTTTGACTATTGAGATTATGAATGAAAAAAAGAGAAATGTTATAATAAGTTGTATATATCGGACACCCAGTTCAAGTATTGACACTTTTAATGAATGGATAGAAAAAACGTTGCTTCGGTGAACCAAAAATTACTATTTATCTGTGGTGATTTTAACATTGATTTGCTAAATCCAACAAGGTTAAAAGCCATTGATGACTTTACTGACACGATGTACAGCTTATCACTATATCCAACAATAACAAAGCCAAGCAGAATAACATCACATAGCGCCACTATTATTGACAACATTTTTACTAATGTCATGGATTTCCAAATTAATAGTGGTCTGCTTGTCTGTGATATAACTGACCACTTACCAGTTTTTACTTTGTGTGACTGTGATTTAAAAAAAATAGATACCAAGATCATGATAGCAAAGCGAACAATAAATGAAGAAGCAATTCATGCCTTCAATTTTGATTTAGCACAACAAGATTGGAGTTCGGTGTATGAAGAGTCAGATGTGGACAAGGCTTATGATAATTTTCTAGATATTTTTACTATGTGGTACAATAAACATTGTCCTGTAAACGAACACATGACAAAGAAAAAAAAGATAAAAAGTCCTTGGCTCACAAAAGGAATTATTAATGCTTGCAAAAAGAAAAACAATCTGTATAAACAGTTTATCAAAGTAAAAACAAAAGAAGTGGAACAAAGATATAAAGCATATAGAAATAAATTGACTGATATTATAAGAACGAGCAAACAACTTTATTATAGAAGAAGATTATATAAAAATAAAAACAATATAAAAGGAACTTGGGATGTGTTAAACAACTTAATTAAACAAGGATCTTCTGGAACATCATATCCTGAATATTTTACTGATGCAAATGGTGAAAATCACAACATGAGTAATATTGTCGATGGGTTCAATAAATTCTTCATAAATGTTGGCCCGGAACTAGCAGCGGACATCCCGTGTCATAAAAATGAAAATATCAGTAATATAAAATCAAATCCCTTTTCACTGTTCCTCTCAGCTACAAATGAGCAAGAAGTAATAAATATCACATTAAAATGTAAAAGTAAGTCTTCAATGGATTATCATGACATAAATATGTCTGTAGTTAAACAGGTTATTCTGAATATTGCTAGTCCCTTAACATATATCTGTAATTTATCATTTCAGTCCGGTTGTTTTCCAAAAAAAATGAAAATTGCGAAAGTAATACCACTATATAAAAGTAATGACAAACACAGTTTTACCAATTATAGGCCTATTTCTCTACTGCCTCAATTCTCAAAAATTCTAGAAAAACTTTTTAATTCAAGATTAGAAAAATTCCTTGAAAAACATCAAATAATAAATGTTGGTCAGTATGGTTTCAGAACGCAAAGAACCACTTCAATGGCGATAATTGAGGCAGTAGAAGAAATTACTGATACACTGGATAAAAATAAATATGCAGTTGGTATTTTTGTTGATCTCAAAAAGGCCTTCGACACAATCAATCACTCAATTTTACTGGATAAATTGGAAAGATATGGTATTCGAGGGAAAGCTGGTAACTGGTTAAAAAGTTACCTAACAGGTCGGGAACAATATGTTAGCATAGGGCATTACCATTCAGAGAAACTTGGTATTACATGTGGTGTTCCCCAAGGGTCAGTGTTGGGACCAAAACTTTTCAATGTATACATAAATGATATTTTTGATGTTTCTCAAGTACTTAAACTCATACTGTTCGCAGATGACACCAACATATTTTTCAGTAGCGATGATTATACTGATCTTGTAATGACCGTAAACAGGGAGCTACAATTAATAAAAAAATGGATGGACATAAATAAATTATCATTAAATATAAATAAAACTAAAGCAATGTTTTTTGGTAATTTAAAATATAATATAGAATTACCAATTATCATTGAAGGTGTACCAATTGATAATGTGAGTGAAAACAAATTTTTGGGAGTCGTAATTGATAATAAAATTTCATGGAAACCCCACGTCAGACACATAAAAACCAAAATTTCTAGAAGCCTCGCAGTTTTGAACAAAGTGAAACAATTCCTTGATAAAAATGCACTTCGTACTCTGTACTGTACTCTGGTTCTTCCATATCTTACATATTGTGTGGAAGTGTGGGGAAATACATATAAAAATACAACTAATCCATTAGTCACAGTACAGAAACGAGCACTGCGTATTATTCACAAGGCTGGTTATCTAGATCATACTCACAAATTCTTTCTTCAGGCAAAGTTACTTAAATTCCAGGATCTGGTTAATTACAATACATCCATAATTTTGTATAAAGCTTTTACTAAACTTTTACCGGCAAATTTACAAACTAGATTTGAAATTCGAGAAAAGGTTTATAATGTGAGAGGCTTTGGAGAATTCAAATTACCCAGAACTCGAACAACCCGTAAAGGCTTTTGTGTGTCTGTATGTGGTGTGAAAATCTGGAACAGTCTGAGTTTACAATTGAAACAATGCAAAAATATTCATAGATTTAAATTTCTCTACAAACAGTTGGTCTGGTCACAGTATACTCAATGATGGTTTTAGTGTGCTCTGTAATGTCTGTTCTCTTACCATTGCTGGTATGGATTCCAAAATAAAAAAAAATAAAAAAGTGTGCGTATGTATGTACATATATGTACTTGTGTGTGTAGATATATATGTATGTATATGTATGTGTGTTTGTTACTTGTAGTTATTACTGCCTGTTACCTGTGGTAATGCAATTTATAATTTATATATTCTGTATTCAGTTATGAAGACTCTAATTGTTGTTTGCGAGCTGCCGCTTAGATGCTTGTATGTGCCCGGGGCTGTTGATGGGTCTGTATGCAATGATGGGCGTAGCTGCGGGAAGTTTATTGTTTTTTTTGTTGATGAGTGAGTATAGGGGTGGGATTTAATAAGTTTTCTTCGTCCCACTCCTTTTTCAGGCAATTTTTGTTTTTTGTTTTGTGTATTTTATGTTCAATATAGGTATTTGTTGTGCCTGAAAATGAACAAATAAATGAATGAAATGAAATGAATGAATACTTTTATTCCACAATCAGAGAGAAAGAAACAGAGAAAGAGTGCAGGACAGACAGACAGGTGACAGTCTCAGGTGTACACACTGCTACACAACAGCACCAGAGAAGCAGGATTTAGTGTTTGTGTTATTACGAGTGTAAACAAGAAGAGTTCCAGATGGTGCAGTGGACACATGTGTGACTGCTGTGATTAAAGCATCTTTCTTTCAGCTTAACGAGTGAACCGTCAGCTCGTTCAAACACACGTTAAAGTGCGTTTGGCTCGACACCACCGAACAGAGGCAGCAATATAACACAGCTAACATTAACAGTGCAGTGAATCCTGCTTGTGCCGTGATGTTCAGGACTGCAAACCGAGCAGCATCACTGACTTTCAGCTTGTTGTGTTTGTGGATATATGACTGACTTTAATTATCCACAAAATCATCACATTCTCTGTCAGATTAAGGTCGACTATTGAACGGCGTATATTTTAAAGGCTTTAAAACCAAGTTAACGCTGAAAGTACAAACATCACTAATGTCACATAACTCTGCCGACAAGGCATAGCTATGGCTATGAAATGCTCTTTGTGTATCACTTCTTCATTATGAAAGATGTCATTAATGCACTAGTAATGTCTCATCTGGAGTATTGTTCAATCATTTGGTCAGCAGCTAATAAGACAGATCTTAACAGACTTCAGTTAGTCCAGAATAAGGCGTCCAGATTAGTGTGAAGATGTTCATACTATACTAATATTGATCAAATGCATAATAACCTTTCTTGGCTTCCTGTACAGGCTAAAATATTCTATGGCTTACTTGTAGTTCTAAAGAAAGCAATTCTGTTAAACACACCACATTTATTCTGCTCAGCTGCAGTATCCAGATGAAATACATCATCATATTACACAGTTTTCAACAAGCTGCAATTTAGTAAATGCTCGAGTTAAAAGTAACGTTTTGTAAAACTGTTACATTTAGAGCAACTTTTAAGTGGAATAAGTTGCCTTAAAAAATTAGAGAATTATTCAAAACTTCAATGAACACTTAAAAGCCGATTTACAGAGCTTTTAGTTGTTGTAAATATTGTAAGACATGATTTGTTTTTGAAATTTGTGTAATGTGCCTCAATGTTATTGATATTATTATTATTATTATTATTATTATTGATTGCTTATATTTGAACAATTGTGAAACCTCACTGTGGATGTAAGAGTGAAATTATGTGGATATCTTGAATCCACTTTATTGTGTAATATTTTATGTGAGTATTTGACGGAAGACGAGCAACATCTGTTGTGGAAGCTAACAGGGTTCCTTTAGAATAAACAAACATAGGATTTATTATCACTGAATAATTCTGTATAAATTTATACAAATTATAGAAATATGTAATAGGAAACAACAAAATAATCTAAATTATAAAATAATGTGTGTGTGTGTGTGTGTGTGTGTGTGTGTGTGTGTGTGTGTGTGTGTGTGTGTGTGTGTGTGTGTACACAATCAGGAGGGATGGGCATGATTTTAGTGTTTGAACAGTCATGAATTATCTTTAACAGCAGGTTGGATGTAATGTGTTAGAACTACCAGCAGGTGGGGATAAGAGACCTTTAAGGTGTTTGGTGCCACGCTCCACCTTCAGGTTTAAAACTAGTGTTAATGGAGTTTGAAGGTTGAGTTTGTTCCACGACTGCATTTCACTCACTGCCTCTGTTTGTATCTCTGTCACTGCAGGACCAACATGGAGCCAGAAGTCAGCGCTCTCAGGAGGCCGACAAACCTCACAGAAGAAAGGGAGAGAAAAAACACACCTGTGACGAGTGTGGGAAGGGTTTTACTGTGAGGGCTAAACTAAAACAGCATCAGGTCATCCACACTGGAGAGAGACCGTTCAGCTGTGACTTGTGTGGAAAGTCTTTTTCCTTGAAGGATTCCCTAAAAAAACACCAACTCATCCACAGTGGAGTTAAAGCGTACAGCTGTGATCAGTGTGGCAGAGCTTTTACTTGCAGTAGCAGCTTACAGAGGCATCTAGTTACCCACTCTGGAATTAAGGCATACAGCTGTGACGAGTGTGGGATGGAGTTTACTCTGAAGGCTTCACTAAAACAGCATCAGGTCATCCACACTGGAGAGAGACCGTTCAGCTGTGACGAGTGTGGAAAGTCTTTTTCCTTGAAGCGTTCCCTAAAACAACACCAACTCATCCACAGTGGAGTTAAAGCGTACAGCTGTGATCAGTGTGGCAGAGCTTTTACTCAAAGTAGCAGCTTACAGAAGCATCTAGTTACCCACTCTGGAATTAAGGCATACAGCTGTGACATCTGTGGAAAAACTTTCAGCCGGAGAGGGAGCCGAAATACACACCTACGCATCCACACCAGACATGATGTGTACTGCTGTGAACAGTGTGGCAAACAGTTTACAACAGACGCACACTTACAACAACACATGTTTACCCACACTGAGGAGAGACCTTATCAATGTGACCTGTGTGAGAAGACTTTTAAATCTCCACATTACCTGAGACAACACCAACAGATCCACACCAGAAAGAGAGTCTACAAGTGCAGCTACTGTGAGGTATGTATTTATATTGTTATCTTGTCATTTTAGCCTGACTGTTTGGAACTACTCTGCTCATTAAACTGTGTTAGCATGTTAGCAATTCTACTGCATGGAAAAGCAGCTCTGAGTGATTATTCAGATTTTCCTTTCAGTTATGATTTTAGTATTACTGTAGTATTATGGTGGTAGTATTGTAGTTATTGCAGCCCAGTAAACTGAGTGTGTTAACTGAAACAGTCAAATGTAGTTGGACGTCTGCAGAGATGCTCTTTATTTCAGGCGACGTTCAGGATACAAATGTTGAAGGACTGACTTACACTGTCTTTGTGTCTTTGTTTAGAAGCAGAGCGACACAGATGGATCCAGTTCTCAACCCTGTCATCACTGTGGTGGTGGGAAAGACTTTCATTGTGACCTCTGTGGAAAAACTTTCAGTCGGCAAAAGACCCTAAAAAGACATCAACGTAGACACACTGGAGACAAACTGAAATACTGCAAAGAATGTGGGAGAAGCTTCACCACACCAAGTGATTTAAAACAACATGAACTGATTCACAGTGGGGTTAAAAAGCACCTCTGTGATCAGTGTGGGTCATCCTTCACCACTGCATGGAAGCTTAAAACACACAAACGAGTCCACACAGGAGAGAAACCACACAAGTGCAGACACTGTGAGAGAAGCTTCTCACAGTCAAGTAATCGTAACAGGCATGAACGTGGACACATGGAAGGAAACTACAGCTGTGACCAGTGTGACAAGAGCTTCAGGAAGCTCAGATCATACTCTGCACACAAACGATCCCACGTTACTAATAAACTGTTTCACTGTTACCAATGTGCCCAAACATTCACCTCATTGTCTGCTCTGTGCAAACATCAGCGCGATCACTCAGGGCTGAAATCACTCCCATCACTGGATCACAGTGAATCTGAAGACACAGAAAGATCCTCTGGTTTCTGTGTCAGACTCAAAAAGCTTGAGATCAGGCTCCACAGAGTTCAGATAGAATCATTTAAACTTGTGTTGAACTGAACTGGTTACTGGGCTGAACTTCTACATAATACAGATCTACATGGGATCTTCTTTTCTGTTGTTTTACTGAGTCAGTTTTGTCCTTTTTTCTCTGTCCTGGTTTTGCTCGTCTGTAAATGATTGAAACTCAGTCAAATAGTTCATTGTTCTCCAGCAAAACGTTTTGGAAACTCATGTTTAACCTTTAAAACTCTGACATGTTTTAGCACACAAGGCTTCATCGGGGAGTTCACTCATGATTGGACCATGAGAACAAAGGTTTTTAGTTCTTTCAAAGAGAGTCTTGGAGATGTTTGATGTTTCTGTTTTTCTGAAACCACCTGAAAGAAAAACTATTTTTCTTGCTTTATGTAGTGTGGAAGTTTTTAATGTTTCTTCATCTGTGATGTTCTTGAATGTGTTCACGTGAAGATGGTACAAATAAACTGTCCTTTCAGCTTTAGCTCCTAATTTATTCATTATTTATGGATGTAGCACAGCAGCCGTCTCTTGATTAACACATGGAGGGCTCGGGATCTGATGGTGTCGTCTCCCTAATTTGCCCACTCAGTAAATCTCACTCATGGCCAAGAAATTGAAATAAACCTTGTTTCCCTGCTGGATAGTGATCCACTGTAACTCTGCTCCTCCTTCCTGTTTAGGATTTCTGTGGCTGAAGTAAAATTCCCTCCATCCATCACTTATCCCAGCTAACCCAAAGTGAAATAAAGTTTTGCTGGTCTTAAAAAAGCATTACAATAATGGGCATTACCAATGCAAACTGAATGATACAGAAGATGAAAGAAGAGACTTTGATCAGTTAATAAAGCTCATGATCTGGATTCATTGTGGCTGCTACACAGATACTTCTGGGTCACTTCTCTCAGTTAGGAACCTTCCTCACCAAACTGACTGTTGGACCACACCCCTGGTTTCATGAGAAATTGTTTCAGCCATGATTTCTCTTCCTGTATTTCAGAGTAAAGACTGAAGTGACAAATGGAAGCATGTTTAAAAAACACAATGTGAGAGAGACGTTGAGGTCCTTAGAAGTTAGCCTGGGTTTTTCTGTCACCCTGCTAGATGTTACACACCTTGTTATTGGACTGATTTGTACTGCTGGACGACTCCTGCGGAGAGTAACAATACTCTTACTAATTAGCTCCCTTTCACACCTTTGGGGATATTTATTTTTGTGTTTGCAGCGCTGTGAGCCAGAACAGCGAGAGAAAAATCTGCAACAGCGACGAGCCGAATGCTTACGTGAATCGCAGCAGCTGCACATGTGCTACGCTGAATTAGAGGATATCTTTGCTCTGGATTTCTATTTCTACTTTTTCATTTCTATATGATTCTTCTTGCATCTAAACAAAGATGATTCAATTTGCTAAATGTTGATGGCTCTTCGTGCTCAGGTGTAAATGAGACGTAATATTTGCTCTTGGTTTGGTTCTCCTGTACAGAACCTTGCAGTACAACAGAAACCTAAAAACATTATTTGTAGTTGTTATTCTTAGTTGTTCTGCTGCCTAAATACCACAGGGTCTGATTATGAAGTTATTGAGCTGCACATACTTTACGACCTGCTTAAGTTCGAGGTCACAGCGTCTGTAGAGCAGCTGGAACATAATGAAGTCTACAAGGTTAAAGTTTTCTCTTCAGTTATTGTTCTTTCTGCTGCTTGGTTTGATGGATCTGAGAGCTTTTGTTTTTATTATTGTTATTATAATTATCATGAATATTTTACTCTCTAGAAGCTTTAAAATAGTGTTTGTGTTTGAAAAAATTGATTTAAGAATTGAACAGAAACATCTGTCCTTCTGAAAATCGCCCAAAGGCACGGAGACAAAGTCAAAGGATGCAACCTGTAACTTTCTCTTCCTTCATGTCAGGACCATCATCCATGATTTATATAAAATGCATATAGCAACAGTAGCACTTTAGTTTGGACTTTATGATTTCTGTAACTGGAAAATATTATTTTGTTTAAAAGGGCGACATTAACATTAAAATAAATGAAAGAAGCTTCAGCTGAGAGCTTCATGCAGTCATCATCAGCAGCTCATAGCAGTCACAGCTCTTTGTTACGCAGCTTTGCAGGAATTAAAGTGGCTGAAGTGTCAGAGTTTGTGTGAGAAGCTGCTTCATGGACAGCTGCACACACGTCTTTATTATTTCTTCATAAATCAAACACACAGGTTTGTCTGCAGATGATTTAAAGTGTGTCGTTGTGCAGTTAAAGCTGTTTGTGTGACGCCCTGACCTCCTGTGAATGAAACAGCCAATCAGATCCATCAGAGAGAGAGCAGGAAGTGTTGTGTGTTTGTGACAGAACAAGGAAACAGTGATGATGATGAACATAAAGGTCCTCTGATGTTTCCTGTTACAGTAACGCTTGTTCATCTGTTGCTCTCCTACACTTTCCTATAAATAAAGGAGAAAAAGTCCATTTAGTTTCATTTCCTACAGCTCAGAGTTACACTTCACATTCCTGCAGTCACATCAAAAAGCTTCACTTTGGTCCAACATCTACATGTTAACATGAAACACAGACAGACTCAGAACATCTGGAACATCTGCACTTTGACCCAAAGTGCTATAGCCAGGATATTTTCTACATATTTCTTATGTTGGACCTGTTTGAACTGTAAACGACCTGTAATCATCTGTAAATGGTGTGAGACACACTGAGGCCACCTACAGGGCAGCTGGGGAACAGCAGGGATCTGAAATCATATGAGACGTTAGTGAGTGAGAAGAACAAACGGACTTAAGATGGCTCGAAGTGATCAAAGTTGATCTAAAACAGAAGATGAATCCACTGATTCTTTGTAAAGTTCATCTGCTGCTCACATGAATCCATGAAAGATTTATTTCACTGAATGTTTCTTCAAAGCTCATTTCAACCTGTTGAAGTCATGAATGAAAGTGCAGACTGAGAGTGGATCACATGATGTTTGAGGTGTGTCATGTGACATGTCCAGTATTGTCACACATGTCTAGATTGTCCCTGATATCATAACTGCTCAAACACTGATGATTATATTTGAAGAATTATTCCTGATGGCAGCAAAGTTTGAATGGAGCTCTCTGTCTGTGCTGATTTGTCGCCCTCTGGAGGTCAAAGCATAAACTGCATGATGTCACTGTAACCACCACAGTGACAGGAAGTGTTTTTAAATGATGAAATATGTCAGTGATGCTGATAGTGTGTTCATCACAGACGTTCAGGCTTCGTGTTGACATGAATCAAAGTGAAAGCAGAGAAACTGGAATGAATCAGGTGTTTTTACCTGGTGTAAATGGCAACACATTAAAGGTGTATAGACAGTAGAGATGTTTTAAAAATCTTAACAGTTCAGTAGCAGTGCCTCGCTCGTCACTTCTCACGGTAGATGACTTTAAACTATGGCCCGATGTTAGCTACATCCACATTATTAATGACTTGTATTTTCCGAAGGCGTTGTTGGCGAGGAATTGTGTAATTATAAGAGCACCGAGGCGTATAATTACCTGCACAGCAACAACATTGATAAAGTACTGCTCAACAAACAAGACGACTTTATTTTTCTTAAAGCACCTGTAGAGCCGAGCCAGAACGCTAATCAGGCTAAACACTTAGCAAGGCTAATGCTAAGAGAAAGTGGAGTAGTGGAGACAGTCGGCTGTTCCTGTATCGCCGGATTAGGGAGATCATGTAGTCATGCTGCTGTTCTGTGGAGGGTATTTCACTTATCTGGATATCACAATGTTTAAATGACTGAAATAGAAACACTGGACTGGTCAAAGGCTGACTGGGGAGTCACGCTACTGCCATCCAGCCACAGGGGACTGTCCTCTCCCCCTTCCTCTTCACCCTCTACACCACAGACTTCAGCCACTGCACAGAGACCTCCATCTTCAGAAGTTTTCTGATGACTCTGCGGTGGTTGGATGCATCAGCAGGGATGATGAGACAGAGTACCGGGCTGTGGTCGACTCCTTTGTCACGTGGTGTGAGCAGAATCATCTGCAGCTCAACGTGGCAAAGACCAAGGAACTGATCGTGGACTTCAGGAAGACCAGGAAACACTTGACCCCTGTTTCAATCCAGGGGGTCAGTGTTGACATTGTGGAGGACTATAAATACCTTGGAGTACACATTGACAATAAACTGGACTGGGCTAAAAACACCACAGCACTTTACAGGAAGGGCCAGAGTCGTCTCTATTTTTTGAGGCGACTGAGGTCCTTCAACATCTGCCAGAAAATGCTGAGGATTTTCTATGAGTCTGTGGTGGCCAGTGCGATCCTCTATGCTGTTGCATGCTGGGGGAGCAGGCTGAGGGTCGCAGATGCCAACAGACTTAATAAACTGATCCGTAAGGCCAGCAATGTTGTGGGGATGGAGCTGGACTCCCTCAAGGTGGTGTCGGAGAGGCGGATGCTGTCCAAGATAAAGACAATGTTGGATAACACCTCCCACCCACTCCATGACATGCTGGTCAGTCACAGGAGCTCGTTCAGTGAGAGACTGAGATTACCGAAAAGCACCACTGAACGACACAGGAAATCATTCCTGCCTGTGGCCATCTCCCTGTACAACGCATCCACTTAACACACTGTTTGCTGCTACAACTACACATGTTTCTTTTCCAAATATTTATTTATGAGTGACTTATGTATGTATGTATGAATATATATGTATATATTGTACTATTCTTAGTTAGCGTATTGTCTGTCTTGTCTTAATGTTGGTTTAAAATGGAGCACTGTAACAAAAAATAATTTCCCCCAGGGATCAATAAAGTATTCTGATTCTGATTACATGGAGTACTGTTTACTGTTTACATGTCAATGCCACTCGTTAACTTTGTGTGGGCTGTATGCTGCACAATAACAGGTTAAATACAAAACTTTATTTGAAGACATCTGTAGCACTGCCTCAGTTCTGGATGTTTCCACAGACTCCTCTGTGCACCTAAAGAAAAGGTCAAAGGTGTTGAAAATCTCCCAATTCTTTGAATCTTTGGGCTGAAGGAAGGACAGTACTCGGTGTATAAATGCTCAATCAACAATCATTTATTTCCATATAATTCAACACTTAAGAGCATAAGAACCATCATGATGGGGAGACCTGCCTGCAGAGGGTCACAGCAAGTCTCAAAGTGGTGACAGCCTCTTATAGCTTCTAGCGGCCCCCACCTAGTCGTAAAAGCCTAAACATTCACATTCTTTCTCTCTTACGGCGCCTAAGTTATGACCTCGGCTCCTTGTCTTTCTGCTCTCTGTAAGGTGGGGGTATGGAATGTGGTCTGTCTCTTCTATTATCGGCACAAGGTCCTCTGCACACAACATTCTCTTCATGATTCAGCAGTATGACATGTCAAGAAACAGTGTAACACATTCAACAGTGTCAAGTAATACAGGTCAATCCAATAGATCTAATGATTTTCACACTCTTTTAAGTCAGAAGTATAATGCAAACTAAAACTACATACTGATCACACACTCTATATTAAAGGCAAGGCAAGGCAAGTTTATTTGTATAGCACAATTCAACAACAAGGTGATTCAAAGTGCTTTACAGAGACATTAGAAACAAAAACAAATAAAAAGCATGATTTAAAATTGATTAAAACAAGCAAACAAACTAACTAACTAATTAACAAACAAACAAACAAAACAGTATATAAAATCAAAACAGATAAAATCAGAACAGTAGATAAAATCAGTAGTTAAATGTAAGTTTTGAAATTTAAGCTTAAAAGTGTGGATTTGGTGCTTTATTCAAATGCAGCTGAGAACAGGTGAGTCTTCAACCTGGATTTAAATAAACTGAGTGTTTCAGCTGATCTGAGGCTTTCTGGGAGTTTGTTCCAGATATAAGGAGCATAAAAGCTGAATGCAGCTTCTCCGTGTCTGGTTCTGACTCTGGGAACTGATAAAAGACCGGATTCAGATGACCTGAGTGATCTGGAAGGTTCATACTGGGTCAGGAGGTCACTGATGTATTTTGGTCCTAAACCATTCAGAGCTTTATAGACCAGCATCAGAACTTTGAAGTCTGTCCTCTGACGGACAGGCAGCCAGTGTAAGGACCTCAGAGCTGGACTGATGTGGTCCACTTTTTTGGTCTTAGTGAGGACTCGAGCAGCAGAGTTCTGAATGAGCTGTAGTTGTCTGACTGATGTTTTAGGTAGACCTGTAAAGATGCTGTTACAGTAATCAAGCCTACTAAAGATGAATGCATGGACTAGTTTTTCCAGGTCCTGTTGAGACATCAGATCTTTTATCCTTGAAATATTCTTGAGGTGATAGTAAGCTGACTTTGTTATTGTCTTAATGTGTTTTTCTAAGTTTAGGTCTGCATCCATCACTACACCCAAATTTCTCGCCTGGTTTGTGGTTTTTAGATGTATAGATTGAAGTTCTCTGGTGACCTGTAATCGTTTTTCTTTGGCGCCAAAGACTATTACCTCAGTTTTGTTTTTGTTTAGCTGGAGAAAATTGTGGCACAACCAGTCATTGATTTCCTCAATGCATTTACCAAGAGCCTGTACAGGGCCTTGGTCTCCTGGTGACATTGTGATATATATTTGTGTGTCATCTGCATAGCTGTGATAGTTTATTTTGTTGTTGTTTATAATCTGTGCCAGTGGGAGCATGTAAATGTTAAACAGAAGGGGTCCCAAGATGGAACCTTGGGGAACTCCACATGTGATACTTGTCTGCTCAGATGTGAAGTTACCTATTGATACAAAGTATTTCCTGTTTTCTACGTATGTTTTGAACCAGTTTAGTACAGTTCCTGAAATACCTGCCCAGTTCTCCAGTCGTTTGAGTAATATGTTGTGGTCAACTGTATCAAATGCTGCACTGAGATCCAGTAAAACTAAGACTGACATTTTTCCACTGTCTGTATTCAGACATATGTCATTAAACACTTTGGTCAGAGCGGTTTCAGTGCTGTGGTTCTGTCTAAAACCTGACTGGAAGGCATCGTAGCAATTATTCTGTTTTAAGAAGTAACTGAGCTGTTGAGAAACTGTTTTTTCAATGATCTTACTTAAAAATGGGAGATTTGAGATCGGCCTGTAGTTGTTCATTTGTGTCTTGTCAAGATTGTCCTTTTTCAGTATAGGTTTGATTACAGCAGTTTTTAGTGATTCTGGAAACACACCTGATAATAAAGAAAAGTTGACGATCTGTAACAGGTCTGACTCTAAAGTCTTTGAGACCTTTTTGAAAAAACTTGTTGGCAGGACATCTAAACAGCAGGAGGAGGAGTTCAGTTGACCTAAGATGTCCTCCAGGTCTTTGCTGTTAATCGGATGAAACTGTTTCATGGTGTTTAAACAGTTTTTTGGTGGACACAGTACATATCCTGGATCTGCTGTTGATGTACCAATTGCTTGTCTAATTTTTTGGATTTTTTCTGTGAAGAATTTGGCAAAGTCATTGCAGGCCATGGTCGAATGAAGTTCAGCTGCCACTGGCACAGGAGGGTTTGTTAGCCTGTCAACTGTAGAAAATAAGACCCGAGCATTATGGCTGTTTTTAGTGATGATGTCAGAGAAGTAGGACCTCCTTGCACTCCTCAGTTGTAAATTAAAATTGTGAAGTTTCTCTTTATAAATGTCATAATGAACCTGGAGGTTTGTTTTTCTCCATCTGCGCTCAGCTTTCCTACACTCTCTTTTTTCATTTTTCACCAGTGTGGAGTTTCTCCATGGAGACTTTTTCCTTCCAGAGATAACCTTCACCTTAATGGGAGCAATGGTGTCCATTACATTTAACATGTTAGCATTGAAGCTATTGACGAGCTCATTGACTGACCCTCTGGACAGGTCAGGTGTTAATGGGAAGACCTGGTTAAAAATTGCACTACTGTGTTCAGTTATACACCGTTTTGTGATCACTGTTGTTGATATATTTGTGTGGGCTGAGATTTTACTTTCAAAGAAAACACAGTAATGATCAGACACGCCCACATCAGACACAGTAACCTTTGAAATGCTCAGGCCTTTGGAGATCAGTAGGTCGAGAGTGTGTCCTCTATTATGTGTGGCCTCTGTTACATGCTGAGTCAGCCCAAAGTTGCCCAGAGTGTTACTCAGGTCTTTAGTCCCTTTGTCCTGAGGGTTGTCCACATGAATGTTAAAATCCCCAGCAATAATTACACAGTCAAAATCAACACAGGTCACAGACAGCAGTTCACTGAGGTCATTAAAAAAGTCTGTGCAGTATTTGGGAGGCCTGTAAACATTAAGAAACACAACTTTGGATGGGGCCTTCAGCTGTAAAGCCACATATTCAAAAGACTGAAAACTTCCAGGAGATAGCTGCTTACATTGAAATGATTCATTAAATAAGACAGGGTATAATATGATCTACAGCAGTATCAACTACTTTGATTACATATATAAGGTAACATATGATAACCGAATAATCTCACAAAGGTCAGCAGCACATGTAGTTGGGACAATTCTTCAGTCGCACAAACTACACAATCATTTTCCTCCAATGACGACTTTTCACTTGCAGAAATGGTCCTGTGTGATTTCCAGGCTGTGATATAAAAACTAGTTCCTAATGGCAGCGACTCACTCAGTAAACATGTGTTTCCTTCACCAACCTCACACACAGATCCAATAAGATCAGGAAGTGGGCAGTATAGTACAATATGTGTTATTCTGTGCTGCACTGCACAAACTAAAGATCTGCTGAAGTGTTGGAAATGATCCAGATGTTTATTTTGGATGATACAGCAGAAGATCAGACATGAAAGTGGAGATAACACAGAAGACCTGCAGCAAAGGTCAGAGGTCAGACTGGGCCCCTGGATTCAACAATGAGCCAATGATCATCAAGCAGTGACTAAAGCAGAGCCCTGACGTTCTGACATTCATCACACAGTCAGAACAAATGTCTGCTGATGACTTCATCTCATGAAACGACTGATAGATGTCAGTTCATTGATCAGCTGAGCTGCTGATCTTCATCGTCACAGAAACATTCAGCTTGTTTCAATCAGTAAATAACTCCCACTACTCCCAGTTTGAACTGTTCCCACTCAAAATGCTGTGAGAACAATGATCATTGTAGAACTTCACAAACATCACGTGTTGTTTTCCACATGTAAGATCAGCAAACACACAGAAACTTCCTGTTGCCACACACGGCCTCTAAAATCTCTTCCACGCTTTCTGTCTGAAGTCCACTCTCTGTGTCGGATCCACAGGAAACAACAAGATCTTATTAACATGGTTTTCAATGTGTCTCCTTCCAAAAAGTCCAACCAATGAACAAATGTGTGTATTTGTGGAGGCCGAACAAAAGCATGACACATTTCTCTGTTTCTATAAACTGGAGTCAAACACAAACATGAAGAGTTTCACTGACAGACTCCAAAATGCCCCCACAGTGGATCAAAGGGAAATCCTACAGTGTGGCCAGAGACTCTTAATGGCTCCAACATCAACACATCCACAATGTTGGATCCAGTTCTGCCTCACAGAGTTACTAAGACACACCCTCTGCCAGCATCACAACAGCTCCACCTGCTTCACCTGCCTCCTCAGCATCTGTACACCTGAAGAGAAAAGAAAGGCTCCAACAGCTCAAATCTACAAAGGATTCATGAAGTTTCATCCAACAATAACATGTTTGCCTTCCACAGTGTGCTGTTAGACACCACTGTACCTCTGCCATTTCAAAAAGAGCAGCTTGGGAACATTTTGGCTCCAAACACTTTGTGTTTAAGTTCTTTGTTTTCTTTGTGAAGCTGACAACATCTGGAGCTTTGTGACTCATAGAAACATCATTTTGTTCTTTAGATGACAGCAGATTGGGACTGAATAATCAATCACTATCAAACCAATAAAGACAAACATGCTGATTTTACAGGAACTTTGTTGGAGAAGCTGCAAAGACATGAAACTGGTGGAGATCCCAAACCAGTTGATAGTGCTGGTTATTCCAAATAAAGCTGTTTCCCTTTGAGATGAAATGACTTTCTGTCCTGATATATAATAAAGATGTTGTTGTTTTTGAGCCCCTGTATTAAAAGTAGTTTAAAGTCAGCTTGAGTTTGATGTCTTTATGTCAAAGCTGCTCATGATGTTGAGCTGCTGATGGAATAAAAACAATATAAAAGCATGTAGTCCAGACTTAAATGTAGCCTGTTGTTAGCTGAGGTCCACACACAGTGTTTGACAGTGTAAAGTGTGTGAAAGGGCTGCTGGTGGAGCTCACTAGGATGAGCAGGTGACCACGAGGTGGAGAGCAGCTGGCCTGGCTTTGACCCGGGCCACGCCCCCTTTCTCTCTGCTTTGCTGTCACTTATCTTCACTGCTCTGTCCAATAAAGCTGAAAAAGGCCCCGAATCAAAGAAATCTGCTGCAGCCTCTGAAATGTCTTCTGTTTCCTTCCCGACGGCTTTTTCACCGTCAGCCCATCAGACAGTCCAGCAGCATTTATGATGATGTCATGATGTTGAAGAGGCTGCTACGGTGGCCTCCCATGACCCCCAGCCTCATCACAGCTGAGATGCAGACATTTGAAAACATTCAGCAGACAACTGAATAACAGTCCAACACAACAGTCTGTGTGCAGACACACACTGACCTTTCATAGAGTCAAACACAGCTGGTTGAGTCATTTCTCTGTGAGTCTAAAGTGAATCTAGTATTTGAAAGTCCACTTCCTGTATTTGTTGTTGAAGACTTCTTCAGCTTCTTCTCAAGGACATCAGCTGCTTGTTTGGCAGCAGAGGCAGTTAAGAAGCTTCCTGAAAAACACTGAACAGTGAGTTCACTGTGGCATATGACAGATTCAGCTTTCTGTGTGCAAATGTGTCTGTGTCGACCTTTCAAATGCTGTTGAATCCAAAACATCAGCGGCTCCTCGGCTGCTCACTTCATGCACTTCTGTCTGTGTGACAGTCCAATGACATCACAGCTGTTTCCAGCCCCAGTGTCTCAGGACTGGACACCTTTAAACATGTCGAGGATCAAACAGCGTCCAGCTAAACACACATGAAACTATCAGAGCTGACAATCATTCCAATAACATCTAATGGTTCATGTATGTAGACACAGGACTACAAGGAAATGGCTCTCAGCATCTGGCTGTGGGAACACATGAGTCCCTGTTTGTGTTCAGATTGTGTGCATGTTTTAGACGTGTGTCACATGTAGAAACACAACAATCCCACAATGACACACAGATGTGTTTGACACAGCTGTGCAGCTGTAAGTTGTTTCTAATGATTCATTGAAGCTCTTCTAACATTCTGGAGACGATCAGTACATGAATCTGTTCAACACGACAACAATTTGACTTCAGTGTGAACGTTTGCATTAAATAACCTTCTTCATCCAGCTGACAGCATCTTCATCCTATGATGTGAACAGTTCCTCCTGTTGATGACAAACCTCTGACAGGATCTGCTTGAGGAGCTTTTTCATGTGCAGCTCTCTGAGCTCAGGGCTGAGCTGCTGTTTCATCTTTAAGAGCTGCTGCCTCCTCGCCGGACTTGTTCTCCTCTTCTTCTCCTAATGACACCATTTCTGCTTCATATAAAATTCAATAAAGATGCTGACATGTATCTGTAGCAACAACATCATTGAATCTATAACAACTGGAGCCAAACCAGTGGCTCTGCTGGGATCACTGGTGAGCCAACACTTCCTTGTTGATGCAGATTTCAGGGCTTCCTTTTGCTCCTCCGTTATAACTGTTCTCTCTTCTCAACACATGATGACACAAAGGAATCAGCAGTGACAAAGATGATGCTGAAGAGAAGCACACACTTCACACATATAACAGACCAGTGCAGTTACACACACCTCTGCTCGACATCAGGCCTCAAACAAAGACACAAAACACTAACTTGACTCTAAACAGAAGAAACGAGCAGCTGTTTCTGTTCTGTGCTTATTTATATTTGACACACATGCTTCTCTTTGTGCAAACACACATCGCACTATAAGGGTAACCTCGCACACAATGATTGGACAGCACAGTGATGATGCTGGGAGATCCTATACGCAGCAACACAGAAACACTGAGAACTTTAAACAATGATGGAAAGTGTTATAAATGACTTGTTGGCCTCTGATCTGTCACAAACAGCTGAAACGTGTCTCTCATGAGTCACATGAAGGTTTTTGACAGAAAGGACAAAAAGTAGCTGCAGTCAGTTTGTGTCATTTTTATATTTATTCATCTGGGAGAAAAATCTGAGGGACATTAAAATGTGTTTTCAACAGAGACAAGAACATGAATATAACAGAACAGGTAAATGAACATGTTTCAAGTAAACAGCTGGACTGATCAGGTCCAAACACAGAGTGATAAACTTGTCAAACAGCTGTCATATCTTTATATAGAAGCTCTTTATAAATGCTGCTCACTGCAGTCTGTTTACTAATAATGTCAAAGTGTTAGAAACACAGAAACATCAGAATGGTCTTTGTTCACAGAAACCTGTCTGGGATCCTTTGTTGTTCTTTTGATGCAGAGTTACATTATAAATATAAAGAGTTATTTCAGAGTCTCATCAGTTTTCCTGCATGTCTTTATTTAACACATCAGCAGGGCTGAAGCTCTCATGTTAAACACACACTGATCTATGGACACGTTCATGTGTTTCTAACAGAACCAGGCTGTTATCAGCCTGCACTAACATTATGTCACACACACTGAATGTAACAGTGACAGTTTACATCATCACACAATCAGCTGTGATTGTTTCACTGTCATCAAACGAGTCAACAGGAAGTAGAATCAATAGAAACCAATCATTTACTGACAGCATGTCTGATGGAAATAAGTGCAGATTATGTATGAAGTCTAACTGCACACAGTAACTGTGTTACAATAAGGACTTAACAGCGCCCTCTGCTGGAGTGTTTCAGTACTGCGTTAACTACAATACACCACCTCCTCCTCACACCACCTGCTACAGCTCTACTCTTCTATGACTACAGTCATCCACAGCACTGATGTGAGGTCACATGGTTCATATGTAAGGAGCACAGCTGACCTCAGGTCAGTTTAATGACTGTGAGCAGCAGCTGTGTTATTGTCACTGTGACAGGGAGACACTCTCAGACACAGCGCTCATGTCAGCTTGTTCTCATGCAGGAGGATCAGGAGCTCCATGTTTGTCTTTCTGTTTGAATCATGATGTGTTTGTGCCATCAGAGTCTGTCATGAGTACTCAGGGTTTCACAGCAGCTCTTCTGGATGCTGACGAGGACTCCAACCTCATGTTTCACCTCTCTGAGCTTCTGATGTCTGTGAACACTCGTGTTTCTTCTCTGGGCTCATCTGGACAAAAACACCTTTCTGTGTTTGGCTGCAGCCTCATTCTGACTGACAGGAAGTGTGTTATCCATGAGCTGCACTTCTGTGAGGAAGTTTCCTGCTGTGTTTCCTGTCTGTGGACAAACACGAGTGTTCCAGCTGAGGACTTGGTTCCTTCCACCTGTCCATACAGGACATCACGCTGTCTGCAGCTCTGTAAATGCAGCTCCAGGTCCTTCCACGTGCTGCTCTGTATTTGTGCAGTTTGTAGTGTGTCCTGGGAAACGTAGCACACATGGTGTTCTTCTGCTGTTTCCTCCTTTCACTGAGTGTGAAACACTGACGCTGTGCTGTTGTTCACAGAGGGGAGCTGATTCTAGCTGCAGCTGGACTCTGTCATCTAACTGAATGTGTTGGTGCTGATCACGGGGCTCTGAGGGGGGAGCAGCAGGAGGACTCTGGATGCTGACGTCAGTGTATCTGTGGAAGCTCCCACAGCGTGTCTGTCATTCAATATTGTGCTGTATATTGTATCTATGCAAAGATGAACAGACTGTGTGTTCACTGGTCTCTGTGCTGCAGCTCTGATGTCATCATCACTCCCTCCTCCACCCTCAGCAGTCCCAGCATGCTGCTGTGGTGCACCCCACCCTCACTCTACACCTGAGCCACAGACCACACCCTCCACCTCAATATACACCACAGTTTTCTCTGCTGTGGAAATGAGATCACGAGGAAATCATCATTATTATTATTTAATAAACGCTCACATTAATGTGGGCTTATTTGTTTCATATTAGAAACATTAGTTGAGTGTTTTTAGTATAAAATGGTCAAAGTCCCTCTTTTTGCTCCTCCCCTCACCTGTGGATGGACGCTGCTGTTACCGTGGTGACAGCTTGGATGTGTTTCAGTCCTGCCTGGTTATCACTGCAGGAATCTTTCACATTTATTACAGGTAATAACTCTGATTTTTCTGTGTATTATGAACCAAATGTATCCTGATACACACAGAGATGGATGAGCAGGTTTTTTTTGCAGTTTATGTAGTTACTATGGACTTAATGCATACATATTATTAAAATTAGGGCTATAACAGTTGTATTGATGTATAGCAACTTGAAATGCTCCCACAAATGGCTCCACAGCATGTAAAAATATAACAAAAGCTCTGGCGGACTTGGTTCTGTGGTCAGTCTTAAAGGGTGAAGTTAAACTCTGTAATCTTCACTGTGTCACAGAGTTCAGTGAGTCCCGTTATTCACAGTATCAATCAGATCATCAGAGAACAGCTGATCAGCAATCAGTGGTGCCAACAGCGCCTCCTGTGGTGAGAGGATGCAATAATGCAATGTAGCATTTTTCCACTCAACACTTGCAGTCATGGAAACTGTCTGTTGGATCTGTGTGACGTTGCTTTCTTGGTTAGAGTTCCTCACAAATGTCCAGATGATTCTTCTAATGAGGCGTCGACCATGTTTGCAGCTCTTTGGAAGAAAACGTCGCCCTTTGCCATCCTTACTTTTCTTTGACTTCTTCAAATGCAGCTGAACTCCAGCTGGTATTTTCTTGGACTTTGCAGCTGTTTCTGGTCATCAGTTCATTCCTGCAAACCTCTGAAGCTGAACAACAATGATGCTGCATTGCTGGCTGATCCCAAAAGGTTGATTCTGTTCATCTGGACCTTTTCAGAAACGTTTGCTCACTGATCAGGTGACTTCTTCAGTCTCAGCTGACTGCAGCTTTACAAGCTTACAAACAGCACATTTGCACAATGACTGAAAGCAGCAGCACCTGATATATATGATACTAATATAATACATATACATATATAATCCATACTAATGATGAAGGAACTGAGCTCACAGTCCATTGTTCATTCAGTGAACTACTCAGTTTATTTTGGGCCTCAGAAATGCTCACTCTGTTTGTACATCACTGTCAGCAATAGACTCATTCTGCTGTGTGGACAGGAACACATGTGACATCACTTCCTGTTTGTTTGTGACTGAAGAGGAAGAAGTTTACAAGGAATCATTTAGAAGAGTTTCAAACATCAACTGATTGAATCCATGAATCTGAAAACGTGTTTGTGAGTGAAAGAGACAGACATGTACAGACTGAACTATCTGTTCAACAGTCAGAGTGTTTCTGTAACAGGAGACACTCTTTACACTCCACTCAGCACAGGGACACTGAGGAACCAGGAGACCAGACTCTAAACCCAGGATAAAGAGTTTGAGTGAATGTGGTGTTGAAGGTGTGGAGGTGGATCAGAGTGTCAGAGGAGACTCTGTAGAAGGACAGAGTGCCAGCAGGACAGTCCACATACACTGCTGCTCTGTTAGAGACAGAGGAGGAGGAGGAGGAGGAGATGGATGTTTGTATTTTATTGTGCCAGACAGACTGAGGACCATCATCAGAGCAGTTCAGACTCCAGGACTGATCATTGAGTCCAAACCAACAGTCAGCACTGCCTCCTTTCCTTCTGATGCTTCTGTAACTCACTGATATATAAACGACTCCTCGCCACTCGACCTCCCAGTAACAGCGACCAGTCAGACCATTTCTACACAGCAGCTGATAAAAACCATCAAATCTGTCTGGATGATCAGGATATGACTGAACCTCCTCCACACGTGTCACCTTCCTGTTGTTGTCAGACAGTTGGAGCTTTGTGTTCACTGTGTTTGTGTCGATTGTGAGTTGACAGGAATCTGATGGAGAGAACAAACACAATCCAGCTGCAGTTATTGATCCATCATCTGTTCATTGATTGACACTTTGATGATGACTCCTGACATGATGAAGATGGTTGAATGTGTGCTGCTTTGTTTTCATGAATCCCATTAAAAACACACTTACACTTCCTCAGACCTGGTCTCAACCATCGGACTCCAGCAGGCTCCACCCTGAAAGGAGGAGGGGGGTCAGAGCAGCACAGTCAGCATGCACACATGGACATTACATGGCTCTCACACACACACTGTTACACACTGAGCTC
This sequence comes from Maylandia zebra, assembly GCF_041146795.1. Lineage (NCBI taxonomy): Eukaryota > Metazoa > Chordata > Actinopteri > Cichliformes > Cichlidae > Maylandia > Maylandia zebra. The sequence continues at coordinate 7,714,938 of NC_135168.1, read as the reverse complement.
AAAGCTCGGCTCCACTGTTTTATTCAAAGAAATCTACATTTATTTATCAGCACATTTAAAAACAGCTTGAGCCAAAGTGCTGCACAGAGTAGAGAGAAAATAGGAAACATACACAGTAATGACTATAAAGACTGGTCAGGATTGAAAGCTACAGAGTACAAATGTGTTTCCAACCGGCTTTTAAAAATGTCCAGTGTTGGTGACGACCTGATGTGAAGGGCGACTGTTCCAGAGTTTGGCTGCAGCCATCGATAAAGCTCACCTCTGTTTTTACGTCTAGTTCTGGTCAGAAGCTGCTTATCTGCAGACCTGAGGGCTCCACTTGGATTCTTTTGTTAAAGAGAGATAAGATGGAGCCAATCCATTCACAGATTTAAAGACAACCAGATCTGGAAGTGGATTCTACCACGTACTGGTAACCAGTGGAAAAAGCTGGTGATGGGTCGTCTAGCACAGACCCACCGCTGGAACCAGACAATTGATGAGGGAGAGAACTGTGACAGCGCCGTTCCTTCACTTGACCTCAGTCGCTCTCGTCTGCTCCCTCGTAACACTGCTCTTTATTGAGCTTACATGAATATGCACAAGTTCATTATGACGTCTTACACAGGTATGAACAAAGAGTACCAGTCTGTGTGTGTGTGTGTGTCTGTGTGTGTGTGTGTGTGTCTGTGTGTGTGTGTGTGTGTGTGTGTCTGTGTGTCTGTGTCTGTGTGTCTTTGTCTGTGTGTGTGTGTGTGTGTGTGTGTGTGTGTCTGTGTGTGTGTGTGTGTGTGTGTGTCTGTGTGTGTGTGTCTGTGTGTGTGTGTGTGTGTGTGTGTGTGTGCGCGTGTGTCTGTGTGTGCGTGCGTGTGTCTGTGTGTGCGTGCGTGTGTCTGTGTGTGTGAGTGTTTGTGTCTGTGTGTGTGTGTCTGTGTGTGTGTGTGTGTCTGTGCGTGTGTCTGCGTGCGTGTGTGAGTGTGTGTGTGTGAGTGTCTGTGTGTGTGTGTGAGTGTCTGTGTCTGTGTGTGTGTGTCTGTGTCTGTGTCTGTGTGTGTGTGTGTCTGTGTGTGTGTGTGTCTGTGTGTGTGTGTCTGTGTCTGTGTGTGTGTGTCTGTGTGTGTGTGTGTGTGTGTGTGTGTGTGTGTGTCTGTGTGTGTGTGTGTCTGTGTGTGTGTGTGTCTGTGTGTGTGTCTGTGTGTGTGTGTGTGTCTGTGTGTGTGTGTGTGTGTGTCTGTGTGTCTGTGTGTGTGTGTGTGTGTGTGTGTGCGTGCGTGTCTGTGCGTGTCTGTGTGTGTGTGCGTGTCTGTGTGTGTGTGTGTGTGCGTGTCTGTGTGTGTGTGCGTGTCTGTGTGTGTGTGTGTCTGTGTGCGTGTGTGTGCGCGTGTGTGTGTCTGTGTGCGTGTGTGTGTCTGTGTGCGTGTGCGTGTCTGTGTGTGTGTGTGCGTGTCTGTGTGTGTGTGCGTGTCTGTGTGTGTGTGCGTGTCTGTGTGTGTGTGTGTGTGTGCGTGTGTGTGCGCGTGTGTGTGTCTGTGTGCGTGTGTGTGTCTGTGTGTGTCTGTGTGCGTGTGCGTGTCTGTGTGTGTGTGTGCGTGTCTGTGTGTGTCTGTGTGTGTGTGCGTGTCTGTGTGTGTGTGCGTGTCTGTGTGTGTGTCTGTGTGCGTGTGTGTGTCTGTGTGTGTGTGTCTGTGTGTGTGTGTGCGTGTCTGTGTGTGCGCGTGTCTGTGTGTCTGTGTGTGTCTATGTGTGTGTCTGTGTGTGTCTGTGTGTGTGTGTGTGTGTGTGTGTGTCTGTGTGTGTGTGTCTGTGTGTGTGTGTGTGTGTCTGTGTGTGTGTGTCTGTGTGTGTGTGTGTGTGTCTGTGTGTGTGTGTGTGTGTGTCTGTGTGTGTGTGTGTGTGTGTGTGTCTGTGTGTGTGTGTGTGCGTGTCTGTGTGTGTGTGTGTCTGTGTGTGTGTGTGTGCGTGTCTGTGTGTGTGTGTCTGTGTGTGTGTGTGTGTGTGTCTGTGTGTGTGTGTGTGTCTGTGTGTGTGTCTGTGTGTGTCTGTGTGTGTGCGTGTCTGTGTGTGTGTGTGTCTGTGTGTGTGTGTGTGTGTGTGTGTTCCAGATGTGACCCTGTGACCCCAAAGCTGGTGCTAAGAGTCCAGCGGTCCCCCTAACAAAGGGCTCTTATACTTAACCAGACACAGAGTAGGTGTCCTCCTACACCAGGGGTCTCAAACTCGCGGCTCGCGGGCCAATTGCGGCCCGCAGGACGATAGTTTTTGGCCCCACCTTAATATGAAAATGTAATGTTAGTTTGATAATGTATGACACTTTACAGTGTTGTGGGCGGAGCTGAATTAACCCACCAATCAGGGTGGGATATGGATCTCAGGGGACACCAGCCGGGCTTGATGCAAGCAGGGAAACATTTCTCAATGAGTCAAAGTTCCAGCAGCGTTGCCCTGGAGTGTTTCTTTCTTTCCTGTGCCTGGCTGGCTTCCTCCTTTCTATTGGGCAAACGCCGACATTCGCCCCAGCGCGCTGCGTTCACAACACTTCAAAAAAAGTTGTTTTTTTAAGTTGCTGCCCAGCGGGACATTATACGTATATAGATTTATACACACGTCAGTGGGATTTAAAGTTATTTTTCCACAGAGAGAGATCTCATATTAACTCTCACAGTGATGCGTAGGCGGCGGGATAAAAGAAAAGTCATGAACTCAATGCAGCCCAATTTAGTCTGCAGTCACATAGCGACACCTGTTCATCGGCAACAACAGTCCCCGGTAACCCGGACTAATTATAGGGTCGCACCGTAATTTGTGGCTCCATGTTTTTATTTGCATCACTGCGTTTGCATTGCAGCAAACATGAACATTACATATATTTCAATATAATGTAAAAGCAGTCAAAACAACTAACATCAGAAACAGCTGATGTTATTTGTTATATGTCACGGTGTCATTTCCGCTTCTTTCTCCTGTAACAACAGCCCGGCGCCGTGAGCAGTCGCCTTTTTTGCGCTCGCTATCCCTGCACTTTCTACCATCTGCAAACGCCACGGTGTTCGTGTCGTCATGAAAGACATGAACATCGAGCGTAGAAACAAAGGAGACTGCTACCGGCTTTTTATCTGCCGATCGCCGTGCTACGGTTGCAAGAAAAAGAAGCAGAAATGACGTTCTCTACGCGTTGAGACGTTCCCCGTCCGTCGGCTAAACGCTTGATTGAAACTTCAATGCGACAGTGACACCAAGTAGAATTATAAATGTCACATAGCCCCAAACATGTCTTTTTCAAAGCCTGCGGTGAAGAGAAAGGTTGGTGATGAGCACCGACAATTTCAGGAAAAGTGGGAAATGCAATATTTCTTTGTTGAGCACAGGGGCACCCCGACCTGTCTTATTTGCACAGAGAAAGTTGCGCTGCACAAGGAATACAATTTGAAACGTCATTACACAACTAGACATGCTGAGCTGGATGCAAAATACCAGGGAGACGAGAGAGCGAACCGGGTTGCCAGTCTTAAAACAGATCTACTGAGGCAGCAAGATTTCTCCAAGAAAGCAACCAAAGAGAATAATGCAGCAGTCGGAGCCACGTGGTTAGTGAGATGATTGCTAAAGCAGGGAAGCCATTCACAGAAGGTGCATTTGTCTAAAAGTGCATATTGCAGGCTGCAAATATAGTCTGTCCGGGAAAGAAAGGTCAGTTTAGCAACATCAGCCTTTCTGCCAACACCGCAGCAGATCGCATTTCTGACCTGTCAAGTGACATTTATGACCAACTGTGTGAGAAAGCCAAATGTTTCAGTGTATACTCAGTCGCTCTTGATGAGACCACAGACATCACCGACACTGCCCAGCTCCCAATGTATGTCCGTGGTGTTGATGACAGTTTTGAAGTGATGGAGGAGCTGCTCACAGTAATTCCAATGCATGGCCAGACCACCGCTCAGCAGATATTTACAAGCTGTGTGATGCCATTGAGAATGTTGGTTTGCCATGGAAGAGGTTTGTTGGAATAACAACAGATGGAGCGCCATCAATGACAGGGAGGAAACATGGACTGGTGGCACAAAACAAACTGGAAGAGGAAGGCGTGGAGGAGGCCATTGCTCTGCACTGCATCATCCATCAGCAGGTCCTTTGCAGCAAATGCCTGAAGTTTGACAATGTGATGTCTATTGTTGTGAAATGCATCAACCAAATCAGATCCAGGGGCTTAAAGCACCGAAGCTTCTGTGCTTTTTTAGAGGAAATGGAGTCAGAATATGGGGATGTGCTCGACTTCACTGAGGTACGTTGGCTCAGCAGGGGAAATGTATTAAAGAGACTTTTTGAGTTGAGAGCAGAAGTGAAGCCTTCATGGAGAAGGATGGAGTTAGTGTTCCTGTGCTAACTGATCCCAAATGGCTCATGGACTCAGCTTTTCTTGTTGATATGACACATGAGCTTAATGTACTGAACAAGACGTTACAAGGCCAGGGGCAACTTGTCAGTGCTGCCTATGACAACGTGAGAGCATTCTCCACAAAACTGGCGCTCTGGAAAGCTCAGCTCTCTCAGACAAACCTTTGCCATTTCCCAGCATGCAAGGCACTCGTGGATGCAGGCACACCATTCAGTGCTGACGAGTATGTTGATGTCATTTTGAGGCTACAGGAGGAATTTGATCACAGATTTGCTGACTTCAAGACACACAGAGCCACCTTTCACATTTTTGCGGACCCCTTTGATGTGCAAGATGCCCCTTCTGTGCTTCAAATGGAGCTCATTGAGCTGCAGTGCAACTCTGAACTCAAAGCAGAGTTCAGGGAGGTGAGTGGAAAAGCAGACAAGCTTGGACAATTTTTGAGAGACTTGAGCCCTAGTTTCCCTCGGCTTTCCCGAATGTTCAAGCGGACCATGTGCCTTTTTGGTAGCACATACTTGTGCCAAAAGCTCTTCTCCACTTTGAACTTCAATAAGTCCAAGTACAGGTCCAGACTTACGGATGATCATCTTCAAGACATACTGAGGGTCGCAACTGCTTCCTCCCTCCGGCCAAATCTGGCTCGGCTATGCGAGAGGAAACGCTGCCAGGTCTCTAGCAGCAAGGAGTAGGCAAGAGAAGCCATGTTCAGAAGAACAGTTCATTTTCTACAGTGTTCCATTCATGTTCAGAAGAAGGTTATAGAACTGTTAATACAGACATTTCAATCTAAATACAGCAGATATAGAAGACTGAAAGATACACACAAGTTCACTGACTAAAAATATCTTATTATTATTTTATTTATGTATTACAGATTGATTTATTTTCTTATTAATTCTTAATTTGTTTATTTATTTTTCATATTTTGTATTAAAAAATAAAAATAAAGAGATTTGAGAGGATTGGAATTTTTTTAACCATGCCTTTCTTGTGGAAAACCTAATGCGGCCCAGCCTCACCCACACTCTGCCTGCAGCGGCCCCCAGCTAAATTGAGTTTGAGACCCCTGTCCTACACCATAAATCAGTAAGAGAGGGTACGACCTCTCTCATGGCCCCAAGTGGTGTGTGCATGCCAGAGCACTCTGGAAGGCACACAGAGTCTTTACAGACTACTAAGGATCAAACCTCTATCATCATGCAATCGATTATACAACTCTAAGCATATATGAGTAAATATTTCTAAGCATAAATGACAATCAACAATATAAACCTTACAGCTGGTTTTAATAACAGAATTCATTTGTTTCTCAAATGAGAAAGAGCTATCGAGAAACACTCCTAAATCTTTAGTTCTGAACTTTTCCAGTGGGCCAAGGTCAACATTATCTGCTAATGCTAAATAGGCTGCCGTTATTAACTAATGCTAACACTATTTCCCTTAACTTTATAACATTGTGAACGGCTAATGCTAACACTCTTTTCCCTAGCATTACAACATCTGAGCTGCTAATGCTAAGTAGGCCGCCATTAGCACCTACGTCTATCCATCCATCCATCCATTCGCTTCCGCTTATCCTTTTCAGGGTCGCGGGGGGCGCTGGAGCCTATCCCAGCTGTCATAGGGCGAAAGGCGGGGTACACCCTGGACAGGTCGCCAGTCTGTCGCAGGGCCAACACACAGGGACAGACAACCATTCACACTCACATTCACTCGCACATTCACACCTAGTGGCAATTTGGATTATCCAATTAACCTATCCCCACAAGCTGCATGTCTTTGGACGGTGGGAGGAAGCCGGAGTACCCGGAGGGAACCCACGCAAACACGGGGAGAACATGCAAACTCCACACAGAAAGACCCCGGCCTGATGGTGGAATTGAACTCAGGACCTTCTTGCTGTGCGGCAACAGTGCTAACCATCGTGCCACCGTGCTGCCCACCTACGTCTAATTTAAGGCAAATACGCATTAGAACCTAATGCTCATATCGTTTTCCTTTGCTTTATAACAATGTGAGCAGCTACTGCTAAATAGCATTAGCTAATAACAGCAGTCTAATTTAATGCAAGTTAGCCTCATTTGCATTACAACGATGTGAGGAGTTAACGCTAAGTATGCTGCCATTAGTGGCTAATTCTAATTAGGGGTGAATAAATATTACCAGCTAATGCTAATATCGTATTCTCTTCCCTTTTAACAATGTGAGCAGCTAGTGCTAGGTAGGCTGATGCTAGTAGCTAATGCTAAAGCTAATTTAATGTGAATTAGCATCACATTAGTGAGGAGTTAATGCTAAGTAGACTGCCATTAGCAGGTAATGCTAATTTTAGGTGAATAGGAATTGGCAGATAATGCTAATACCATATTTTCTTGCTTTATAACAATGTGACCAGCTAATGCTATGTAGGTTGCCGTTATTAGCTAATACTAATTTGAGGTGAATTAGCATTATCCCCTTATGCTAACAATGTTTTTTCTTACTTTTTAACAATACAAGTAGCTAATGTGAACACTTTTTTTTTTTATTGAATTCTAATTTTTCCCTTGCGATGTGAAGAGTTAATGCTAAATAGGATGCCATTAGTGGCTAATTCTAATTTTAGATGAGAAAGCATTAGAAGCTAATGCTAATACCATATTTTCTTGCTTTATATCAATATTAGTAGGTAATGCTAAGTACGTAGCCATTATTAGCTAATGCTAATTTAGGTGAATTAGCATTATCCACTAATGCTAACACTGTTTTTGCCAACTCTTTTCCCTTGCATTATAACAATATGAGCAGCTAATGCTAAGAAGGCTGCCATTATTAGGTAATGCTAATTATTATGTGTGTTAGCATTATCCGCTGCTGCTAGCAATGTTTTATCTTACCTTTTAACAATATCAGCAGCTAATGCTAACACTACTTTAATTTCAGTTAAACCTACTTAGCATTAATTAACTTCATTTAGCATTAAGAAGTTTTTGCTATAGGCTACCATTAGTGGCTAATGCTAATTTTAGATAAATAGAAATTGGCAGCTAATGCTAATACCATATTTTCTTGCCTTATAACAATGTGACCAGCTAATGCTAAGCAGGTGCCATTATTAGCTAATACTAATTTGAGATGAATTAGCATTATCCGCTTATGCTAACAATGTTTTTTCTTACTTTTTAACAATACGCCATTAGTGGCTAATTCTAATTTTAGATGAAAAAGGATTAACAGCTAATGCTCATACTGTTTGCTTTGTAAGAATGACAGCAGCTAATGATATGAAGTCTACCGTTATTAACTAATGCTAATTTGATGAGAATTAGCATTATCCGATAATGGTAACTCTTTTCCCCTGCATTATAACAATGTCAGGAGTTAATGCTAAGTAGACTGCCATTAGGGGCTAACTCTAATTAGGGGTGAATAATTATTAGCAGCTAATACTAATACCGTTTTCTCTTTTTCCTTATAACAACTTGAGCAGCTAATGCTAATTTGATGCGAATTAGCATTATATTAGTGAGCAGTTAATGCTAAGTAGGCTGCCATTATTAACTAATACTACGTTGACGTGAATTAGCATTATGCGCTACTGCTAATACTGTTTTCTCTTACTTATTAAAAATGATAGTAGCTAATACTAATACTCTTTTCCGTTGGGTAACAACAAAGTGAGGAATTAATGCTAAGTTGGCTGCTTTTAGCGGCTTATTCTAATTAGGGGTGAATAATTATTAGCAGCAAATGCTAATACCGTTTTCTCTTTCCTTATAACAATATGAGCAGTTAATGCTAATTTGATGTAAATTAGCATTATATTAGTGAGGAGTTAATGCTAAGTAGGCTGCCATTAGCAGCTAAAGGTAATTTGAGGTGAATAAGCACTAGTAGCTAATGCCAATACCCTTTTCTCTTGTGTTATAATGATGTGAAACGTTAATATTGTTCTCAAACAACAGAATGAGAATGAAATATTGATTCTAACAGGGCCCATAAACAGCATTAGCTTAGCAGCATTAGCTTATCAGAGTCTCCATCATGGTCACACAAATCCTTAGCGGAGCAAAGTGGCCTACTTAGCAATAGCTGCTGTAGAAAGCAAAGGGAAAACAGTATTAGCATTAGCTGCTAAATGTGCACTTGAGAACAAATCTATTGTGAATTCAGCCGTGAATGTAGTGTTTCCAGTAAGCTTCCATTTCCAAATGTTAGCTGCTCCTGTCTGCCTCTTTGTCACACACACAGACTGAAATGATTCACAGCCTTGTTTCATCCTTCTGTCAGTGTCACTGACTGTCACTGTGACTGTGGACATACAGCATGGGAAACACACACATGGCTGATACTTGTATCTAAAGTTACAAAATGTTGTCTCTGTCCAAATATTACCTAACTGTAAGTCTACTTTTAATGAAACTCTCAACATGACTTATCAGTTATCATTAATGTTCCTGCAAACAGACTCCTTGAAGACCCCCTACATAAATATCCATGTACTATCCAGCTAGACTAGTGTGTCTGTCCCTGAAAATATTCCTGCATGTGTGATTGTTCATGTCTCATCTGCAGGAAACAAACAGGAAGTGAGTGAAAGACACAGGAAATGATTCCAGCTCTTCCTCCTATATCAGACATTCTCTCCATACCTGAGAGTGTCCAGTCTCCAGCCTGGATCCTTCAGTCCAGCCGACAGCAGCTTCATTCCTGAGGGACCTGGATGATTGTAGCTCAGGTCCAGCTCTCTCAGATGGGAGGAGTTGGAGGTCAGAGCTGAGGCCAGAGAAGTACAGCCTTCCTCTGTGATCAGACAGCCTGACAGACTGCAGACACACAAAACAACAATCCATCTGTTATCCATCTCTATAGCAGCATAACTAAGTGATGGTTCAGGGTCACCTGATCCAGCTCTAACTATAAGTTTTATCAAAAAGGAAAGTTTGAAGCTGATCGTCAAAGTAGAGAGGGTGTCTGTCTCCTGAACTCAAACTGGGAGCTGCTTCCACACCCAGTCCAACATAGCCAGGCTTTCTTTGCTGCTTTGACAAAACCTCAAATCCCAGTCAGAGATGGTGAGCATCATCACAGTGATGATCATTTCTCTGTTAACCCAGGCTTTCTGCTTCAGGATCTGTGCACGCTCACAGAACAAGGAGACCTTTAAACATCATTTCACTAAATGGATGGACTGAGCTCAGCCTACAGATGAACTGGATAAATAAAGATTTGACCTCAGTGTGCTCAGTGTTCCTGTCTATTCCTAACATATTCCTAACATGATAGCTGCACTTTAGAGCTCTAAAACTGGAACTGACACATATTTAAACTCCACATGTTACTCAGTACATTCAGTTCTGACACTCGCCCACAGTCCAACAAAGGAAACATGGAGATCACATCAGTTTGTCACCAAAGTCTAATTATTCCAGAGGGCAGTGTTGATACAACTAAAGTTATTTTTAAGCAAAGTTGAGTTTTTTATTGTCGCAGTACTTCATGTCTGAAGTATCACTTAAATGCATTACACGCTGTTGATGGCAGCAAACAAACCACCCAAACAAACAGAGGTGGGAGGCTTGGGCAGACTACGTAGGATCAGCTTGTGGGAGGAGTCAGGATAAAACCAAAGAAAGACAAGCTAACAAACACCACAGTGAAGTGAGTAGCTACAAACTGCAGGCTGATTAGTGTTGTTGAAGAAGTCGGTCTGAGGAACGTTCTTAGGATCAACAAATGACGGCATGTATGAGCCTCCCTCAAGACGCACCATCACAAGAAGAACACATGAGCTGTAGAAAAAGGAGAGACTATGAAAGCCACAGCGTTACAACGTGCACCAGCTGTTGGTCTCTCTGGAGACTACTGGGCGTGGCTGGGTAACCATGGTTACCTGGGAGTTACAGTACATGATATTAATGAAGAGTGGGAGCTGCGTTCTATAGCAAACAATTTGTTATGAGGTAATCAGCTGATCTTAGTTTAACCGGAAGCCCTTCACAATAATTGCAATGCCTTTATTTTGTACAACTACCATCAGTTCGTCTGTACTGATGGTAACTTAAAGTCACACTAATGTCGTTTAGTTTCTATAGTTTATGTAGTGGAAGTATACTACAGTACCCTGATCACTGATAGGACAGATTTATGTAGATATACACCTTTGTGTTTAACATTACTGCATTATAGTACTGTGATCTTTGTCCTTATATATGGCTATATTAGCTATACTGATGTACGTACATATAACTGGATATGTAACTTATCTATTCATCTTATTTGTCATGTATTTGTATTGTGTACTTCCTTTTTGTAAGAAACCACACACATGATCACAGCCGCAAGAATCAATCAGTGAAAGAATAAAGTGTCTCAAACCAAACCTTAAGCTCTTTATTCCACATGCTGGGATCATTTGGCCTTCAGTGGTGTTCTGGCTGACACACCGGAGTGACCAGAGTGCTAAAGAGTGAATCGGACACACCAGTGTCATCTCTGATATCTCCACTACATTTAATCGTCCTTCAGCTTGTGGCTGCCGTTAGCTGGTCTGCTAGTTAGCTGATTTGCTAGTTAGCCGGTGTGCTAGTTAGCTGGTGTGCTAGTTAGCCGGTTCGCTAGTCAGCTGGTGTGCTGACCAGCGAACCAGTAGGTTACAAGATGAGCTTGTCTGTCTGATGAGCCAGCTCTCTCTGTCTTGGTCATTTTGTCCTTGGGCAAAACCTAACCTACCACTACAACTGTAGCTTACCTCCACCAGTGTGTGAATGTGAGAGTGAATGAATACAGGGAGTGCAGAATTATTAGGCAAATGAGTATTTTGTCCACATCATCCTCTTCATGCATGTTGTCTTACTCCAAGCTGTATAGGCTCGAAAGCCTACTACCAATTAAGCATATTAGGTGATGTGCATCTCTGTAATGAGAAGGGGTGTGGTCTAATGACATCAACACCCTATATCAGGTGTGCATAATTATTAGGTAACGTCCTTTCCTTTGGCAAAATGGGTCAAAAGAAGGACTTGACAGGCTCAGAAAAGTCAAAAATAGTGAGATATCTGGCAGAGGGATGCAGCAGTCTCAAAATTGCAAAGCTTCTGAAGCGTGATCATCGAACAATCAAGCGTTTCATTCAAAATAGTCAACAGGGTCGCAAGAAGCGTGTGGAAAAAACAAGGCACAAAATAACTGCCCATGAACTGAGAAAAGTCAAGCGTGCAGCTGCCAAGATGCCACTTGCCACCAGTTTGGCCATATTTTGGAGCTGCAACATCACTGGAGTGCCCAAGAGCACAAGGTGTGCAATACTCAGAGACATGGCCAAGGTAAGAAAGGCTGAAAGACGACCACCACTGAACAAGACACACAAGCTGAAACGTCAAGACTGGGCCAAGAAATATCTCAAGACTGGTTTTTCTAAGGTTTTATGGACTGATGAAATGAGAGTGAGTCTTGATGGGCCAGATGGATGGGCCCGTGGCTGGATTGGTAAAGGGCAGAGAGCTCCAGTCCCACTCAGACGCCAGCAAGGTGGAGGTGGAGTACTGGTTTGGGCTGGTATCATCAAAGATGAGCTTGTGGGGCCTTTTCGGGTTGAGGATGGAGTCAAGCTCAACTCCCAGTCCTACTGCCAGTTTCTGGAAGACACCTTCTTCAAGCAGTGGTACAGGAAGAAGTCTGCATCCTTCAAGAAAAACATGATTTTCATGCAGGACAATGCTCCATCACACGCGTCCAAGTACTCCACAGCGTGGCTGGCAAGAAAGGGTATAAAAGAAGAAAAACTAATGACATGGCCTCCTTGTTCACCTGATCTGAACCCCATTGAGAACCTGTGGTCCATCATCAAATGTGAGATTTACAAGGAGGGAAAACAGTACACCTCTCTGAACAGTGTCTGGGAGGCTGTGGTTGCTGCTGCACGCAATGTTGATGGTGAACAGATCAAAACACTGACAGAATCCATGGATGGCAGGCTTTTGAGTGTCCTTGCAAAGAAAGGTGGCTATATTGGTCGCTGATTTGTTTTTGTTTTGTTTTTGAATGTCAGAAATGTATATTTGTGAATGTGGAGATGTTATATTGGTGTCACTGGTAAAAATAAATAAATGAAATGGGTATATATTTGTTTTTTGTTAAGTTGCCTAATAATTCTGCACAGTAATAGTCACCTGCACACACAGATATCCCCCTAAAATAGCTAAAACTAAAAACAAACTAAAAACTACTTCCAAAAACATTCAGCTTTGATATTAATGAGTTTTTTGGGTTCATTGAGAACATGGTTGTTGTTCAATAATAAAATTATTCCTCAAAAATACAACTTGCCTAATAATTCTGCACTCCCTGTAGTGGGATTGTAAAGGGTCTTTGAGGGTCTCGAAAAGCGCTATATAAATGCAATCCATTATTATTATTAAGAGCATCTTTAGGCCTGACTGTGCTCATCCTTCCTCCAACCTCTCCTTACCAAAGATAACAACTACATCAGTATTAGCTCAATAACAATTTCTGCAATTCAATTGTGGACATTCATTTTTAAACCTTGTGTAAAACGATAAAACCTCAAAGTCTGAGCATTATTCTTTGTGCAAACAGCTCTTGCAGGTTCCCCCGGACTTAGGTTATTTTTATTATTATTATTTAATTACTTTCCTTTAAGCAGCTGTTCAGGCTACTAAACTCATCCCAGAAATAACAAGTGACACCATTAATAGTAGAGGTGGGAATCACCATACAACTCGCGATACGATATTATCACAATACTTAACGCACGATACGATATTATTGCGATTTTTTAAAATATTTTGCGATATTTAAATTCTGCACATAAAGGTAAACTTTATCAATATTCATTTTATCTAATATCAAAGTCTCACACTCAGTCTTTCTCTCATTTCAGTCAGTTTTATTGTTGACAAACTGAACGGTTTGTATTACAGTCTAGTCCAACTTAACTGAATGCAACCATCTGGTACAATTATAGCTATTCTGAACTATGCAATTTATGAAAACTATGCAGCCCCTTCAGCAACTGAAGAATTTGAAAGTAAATTTAAAAAAAAATATAATTTTACATTAAATAAAAAAGTTTCAAACTTAATTAAAATTAAACATGTCTTAAATTAAAATAAGTAAACTGTCATGTTTATTGCTGCCAAAAAAAAAGTTAAACACATTTGGACAGTGAAGGAATGTCAGGATTGTTGCTCAGAAAAAGGATCAACATGCTCTGAAGTCAACATGCTCTGACTCCAGAGCATGTTGACTTCAGAGAAAAAATTGTTTGTAACAAAATATCGATTTCTGCTGTCCCTGTATCGATACATTATTAGCAAACAAAATATCACGATACTACACAGTATCGATTTTTTCCCCCACCCCTAATTAATAGTGGAGCTAACTTTAACAGGTGAAACTGATTTGACCTATAAGGCTACTGCAGTTACTTCTTATCAGGTTTAGTAGGGAAGACATCTGGATGAGGTAGTTAGTAGTATGTAGTTAGTACCGGGCGACTCCCCTCCCCCACATCGGCACCAGAACCCTGTATTATCTACAGGGTAAGACTGCCTGTTTTATCAAACTATGGCCATTACTACTGTGATCATTTGCAGCCCAGTGTGCCGCTCTCTCTGCTGGGATGAACCACTGGAGCTCACCCAGTCCTCCCTTTCTTTCTCTCAAGAAGAAGTGAAATAAATATATTTATTATGTTACGAGTCTAATATTCTTTAAATCAAACTGTAATGTATAAATCAAGCAAGAAGATTTGGTGGCTCCACGTGTTGTAGAAGAAAAGATAAACATCTCATTTTGAGAAATCAGCCTTTAAAATTAAGTACTGTGAATAAAAAACAAACAGCGAGCCAATCAGCAGTCGCCAATATCCTCCTAATTTCATTCACAAAGAAATCAAATATATATATTATGGGCCCAAAGGAGCCTAAATCTTTAAATTAGGCAGTACGTGAAGTATTTTTTTAAATAAACAAAGACATGACTATAACAACTTTTAGTAATTCAGAGTCCAATTATCCACTCAAATGTGAATAAAAGTTCACTTGACAGCTGTAAAAGTTACCTGTTTATACAATAATATAATTCACATTTCAAATGATCATCTGTGGAAAAGTTTGAATCCTGACCTGAGAGTTTCCACTGCACACTGTGAACTCTTTAGTCCAGCGGACAGAAGCTTCACTCCTGAATCCTGCAGGTCAGAGTTACTCAGGTCCAGCTCTCTCAGACTGGAGGACTGGGAGCTGAGGACTGAGGACAGAGCTTCACAGCTTCTCTCTGACAGGTTACAGCCACTCAGTCTGAAAAATAAAAGACAATCTAAAAACAAGTACTCATGTAGAGTTTGTTAATACATTTCACAACATTAAATGTTGACTTTCTATTTTTAAAGGAAACATAAACATACTAAGATACAACATCATATGTATGAACTTTAATTAATAATGCTAAAAACTAAATGTTTTCTGATCTGACCTCAGAGTATTCAGTTTACAGTTTAAACGTTGTAGTCCAGCAGACAGAAGCTTCACTCCTGAATCCTGCAGCTTTCTGATACTCAGGTCCAGCTCTGTCAGACTAGAGGACTGCGAGCTGAGAACTGAGGACAGAGCTTCACAGTTTTCCTCTGAGAGTTCACAGATGTTAAGTCTGAAGATAAAAACATGAATAAAGATTGTTGTTAAAGTGTAATCAAGGTGCAATAGCTTATTGTCTTGTGCTGAGCAGGTTAGTAAAACTTCCGTTTAACTTTGAAATGAATAAAAATGCTATGAAACAAGGATAACTGGATAAAGACATAAACAAAAACAAACATCAAACACATAAACAAACAGAACTAAACATAATACAAATTGATCTGACCTCAGAACATTCAGTTTGGCATGTGGACTCTCCACTGCAGCAGACAGAAGCTTTACTGCTGAAGCCTTCAGGCTGTCGGTACTCAGGTCCAGCTCTCTCAGACTACAGGACTGGGAGCTGACCACTGACAGCAAATTTTCACAGCCTTTCTCTGAGACGTTACAGCTGCTCAGTCTGAGAGAGAAAGGAAAAAAACAAAAACAAAAAAAAACAAACAATATATGTGATCAAATTAAATTTGTTTATATGTTGAACCCTTTTTTAAAAAAATTTATTTAAACCTATGAGACTATGAGTGCTACCAGTCCAGTGCACATGATTGGTACCTTGATGGTACCTTGCTCAGGGGTACCACAAGGTAACTATTCGGTGGATTCGACCCCTGACCTTATGATCATGGGGCGACCACTCTGCCTACTGAGCTAATAATTCTGTGTACACTGTCATACAATATTAACTAAAACAATTATTTTAGAAAATTTTAGTAATTCAATAATCATGCTCATTACCTGTGTATTGTGAATAACACTTGATTTTAAACACTAGCTGTATAAAACTCTTCCTGTTAAAGGTGTGTATAAAGGAGATGAGCTGAAATGCAGACTTCATGGAGAATGTTTGCTGTCAGCATATATCAAAGACAAAGCAGAGATCCATCCAGTCTCTTCCACTAAGCCCACAGAGGGACAGACAACCACTCTCACTCACACCTGCATGAAGTTTAGATCACCAGGTAACCTAACTGCATGTCTGTGGACAGTGGGAAGAAACTGTAGAGGACCCAGAGTGAACCCACTGTAATTCTGTGATAACACTGGTTATGGAAGCCTTACAGTTACATATGGTTACTGACAAGAAACACGACCTTAGAGGCAATTTCAGTAATGAAGACCGAGTTTCTCCCTCCATACAGGATGAAAACATGACAGCACAGCAGAGATTTATATTTAAAAAGGGAGGGTGTGCACTGAAAGTGAGATACAAACTTGAACTTAAATTATGAACATCAGAAAAAGATGTAGGTGAAGTCTGGCAGGTGAAGTTTGTGCTTTAGAATAAAACAACCAAACTCCTGGAGTTGGAGACAAGTGAACAAGCTGAGGATAATAAACCTGTCAGAGGGGCTGAAGCATCAGAGCTCATGTTCTTATAGGCTGGGTCTGGATTGTCCTTTGATAAGAGTTACAGAACAAAGTGTGTTTTAGAAATGCTGGAGTGAAACATTAAAACTACCATATATTTACCGAGTGACTGATGATCATTTAATTTACTATTTTAAAAAATGTTACAGTGCTCTTTGAACTCAGCATTTCTGATTTATTTCCCATGATTTTAACAATGAAGCGATGACAACATGTTTACTCACAGAGCTTTGTTGGAGGCTTTGACCACTGGCAGCATTCTCAGAAGAGCCTCCTCTGAAGCGGAGTATTTCTTGAAGTCAAACTCATCCAGATCTTCTTCTGATGACAGTAAGATGAAGGTCAGAGCTGAGCACTGAGCAGGAGACAGTTTACCTGTGGAGAGACTTCCTGAAGTCCTGTATTGTTGGATCTCCTCCACTAGAGAACGATCATTCAGTTCATTCAGACAGTGGATCAGATTGATGCTTTTCTCTGCAGACAGATTCTCACTGAGCTTCTCCTTGATGTACTGGACTGTTTCCTGATTGGTCTGTGAGTTACTTCCTGTCTGTGTCATCAGGGCTCGTAGGAGAGTCTGATTGGTCTGCAGGGAAAGACCCAGGAGGAAGCGGAGGAACAAGTCCAGGTGTCCATTTGGACTCTGTAAGGCCTTGTTCACAGCACTCTGGTAGAAGTGTTTCTCTGCAGATTCTCCTGTTTCAGACTTCTGGGAGGTTGTTTGTTGTTGTTCCAGCAGATTGAGTCCAGAGTTGATGAAGGTCAGATGGACATGAAGAGCAGCCAGAAACTCCTGAACACTCAGATGGATGAAGCAGAACACCTTGTCCTGGTACAGTCCTCTCTCCTCTTTAAAGATCTGTGTGAACACTCCTGAGTACACTGAGGCTGCTCTGATATCGATGCCACACTCTGTCAGGTCTGATTCATAGAAGATCAGGTTTCCTTTCTGCAGCTGATCAAAAGCCAGTTTTCCCAGAGACTCCATCATCTTCCTGCTCTCTGGACTCCAGTGTGGATCTGTCTCAGCTCCTCCATCATACTTGACCTTCTTCACTTTGGCCTGAACCACCAGGAAGTGGATGTACATCTCAGTCAGGGTCTTGGGCAGCTGTCCTCCCTCTCTGGTTTCCAGCACATCCTCCAGAACTGTAGCAGTGATCCAGCAGAAGACTGGGATGTGGCACATGATGTGGAGGCTTCGTGATGTCTTGATGTGGGAGATGATCCTGCTGGCCTGCTCCTCATCTCTGAATCTCTTCCTGAAGTACTCCTCCTTCTGTGGGTCAGTGAACCCTCTGACCTCTGTCACCATGCCAACACAGTCAGGAGGGATCTGATTGGCTGCTGCAGGTCGTGTGGTTATCCAGAGGCGAGCAGAGGGAAGCAGTTTCCCCCTGATGAGGTTTATCAGCAGCACATCCACTGAGGTGGACTTTCTAGGGTCAGTTAGGATTGTAGTTTTGTGGAAGTCCAGAGGAAGTCGACACTCATCCAGACCATCAAAGATGAACACAACCTGGAAGTCTTCAAAGCTGCAGATTCCTGCTTCTTTGGTTTCAGTAAAGAAGTGATGAACAAGTCCCACCAAGCTGAACTTTTCCTCTTTCAGCACATTCAGCTCTCTGAAAGTGAATGGAAATATGAACTGGATGTCCTGGTTGGCTTTGTCTTCAGCCCAGTCCAGGCTGTATTTCTGTGTTAAGACTGTTTTCCCAATGCCAGCCACTCCCTTTGTCAGCACTGTTCTGATTGGTTCGTCTCTTCCAGGTGAGGCTTTAAAGATGTCTTCTTGTCTGATGGTTGTTTCTGGTCTGTCTGGTTTCCTGGATGCTGTTTCAATCTGTCTGACCTCATGTTCATCATTGACCTCTGCAGTCCCTCCCTCTGTGATGTAGAGCTCTGTGTAGATCTGATTCAGGAGGGTTGGGTTTCCTGCTTTAGCGATGCCCTCAAACACACACTGGAACTTCTTCTTCAGGGTGGATTTAAGTTTACGATGACAAACTGCGGCTGGAAGTTCTGAATAATAATAATAAAAATACAACTTTAACAATCACATTTTACAAAATGCTGATGACAATTTCTGACCCACTGAGAAATGACTGAACACACTGGTGTCACAAGTCTCTCATTTATCCAGCAGCTTAAATCTTTAGATAAATCCTCTTACGTCTCTGCAGACGGTCAGCCAGCTCCTCCTGCTTCATTCTCCTCAGGAAGTCCACTGTGATCTTCACAAATGCCTCTCTGCTGTTTCTCCTCTGCTCATCATCCTCCCTCTGAAACTCCAAGCACTGGGGCTTATTTGGATTCAGAGCCTTCTGGATCTTCTTCAGCTCGTTCTTCACAAAAGTGATGATGTTGTCCTCCAGCAGCTGGAACAGAATATTTATGAATGACCCACCACTCTGAACTTTAGTCCACACAACATCCACTTCTTTACCATCAAGGGGCATATCATCCACGAACTCTTTACCAATTATAGGTTTGACTTTATCTGATTAACTGAGACTTTGTCCACAACTCCATGATCCCAAAACGTTGATGCTGTTCATATGAATGCAGCGATTTCAGTGGGAGAAACATTTCACTGGTGTTCAGAGCTGAACTACCAACAGGTTGATGATCAAAGCCAGAAACTTGGAGATGTTTCAGGTGACTGAGTTGATCGTACAGACAACTGGTCTTAAAGGTTCACTCTGTTTACACATACAGATCAGTATTTAAGGTTTGACTCTCATCATCCACTGGAGCACAAACTGGGCGTCATCAGGACACAACAACACAGAACAAACACCATCCCCACAGACACAGCAGCCAGCGAAGCAGAAGAACTTCACATCAAGAAGGTCCTGAGTAAATGTGAACGCTGGTTTGAGGGCGGAGTCAAGGAGGCCATTTATGTGAAAAGGAAAGACCATCTCTGAATGGAGGAGGGGCCTAAGGGTACATTTGTCACCATCTTACATGCTGTGATTGCAGCCATTCCCCAGCTCTCTGTGAACTGGACTCATGACCATTGATCAACAACCATTGATCAATGGTCCTGACAATATGCGTACCAATGATCAATGAACTGACCTCCCAGCCCATTGTTCCTTCAGTGGGCTGGTTTCAGTCATACAAATGTCCTGTTTATGAGATTGAAACCTGCAGTCAGCTGAGACTGAAGAAGTCACCTGATGATGATGAAACGTTTCTCCCACTGAAAACATCCAGATGAACAGAATCAAGCTTTTTGGGATTTACGTACCTGGATGATTGAGCATCAAGACACAACTCTGTGACTTTTCTCAGATGAATCAATCCTCTCCTCCAGCTTTGTTTACATCTACCAGCCCTGTGGCGCTGCCCAGGGAAATAATCTATGTGAGAGGTGGAAAGTCATACAGGTGTCTGCTCCTGCCTTCAGTTATTTTATCTACTGTGTGTCAACTGGCTGAACCTCCTCCAACTGTCTACTGTCTCCCTAAACTCAACAATGACTTCGTGATCTATCCATTCTCTGACCAAACACATCCTGCTGCAGGAGGTTAACATAGCAGCCAATGATGATCCCACTCACTGTGAACAACACATTTGGACCTGATTTGCTGCTCTGGTTTACACGTGAACTTCCACTGCTGCTGTCACCAACTTGAGAGGCTCTACAGAAAAACTGGACTTGTCCATAAAAATCATAAACTACATTACAAGGACAGCATTGCTCAATCAACTCTAATTACTACTGACATGTTATCTCTTCTAACTAAGGTACAGACACTCAAACTTGCTGCTTTCAGTGAGAAGTCAAATGTCTGAATATGAGCTGGAAGCTGCTGAGAGTCCTCCTCCTTCCCGTGGGGTTTACTTTCTCTACTACTTTCACTATAAACACGCCCCTTTCATGCACCTGCAGAGGGCCACCAGCAGATGGAGCTGTCTTAAACAAATCCACTTGGATAGTTAGCTGTAGATGACTTTATCAGTATGATTGTAGGACTTTGAGTTATTCTTTAGATTTATTTAAACTCCTATATTATGCACAAGCGTTGAGCGACCCATAATTTCTCTGTACTTTTCATAAGAGCAGCCAGACTTTCAGCTAGTTTTTCTTTTTTAAGTGCTCTGCAGGTTTTATGAAGGTGTGTCAAAGTTGTTCTTTGGACATTGGCTGCTTATTAAATCATTTTCAGTCCTCGTACCGGAACATTCTTCAAGCTAAATCCAAGTGTGTTAGACCAGAGTTAACCTGATAGATATGTGTGGGTGTGTAACTCTTAGGAGCTGATTGGCTGCTTTTTATGGGGGCTGGGTCTTTGGAAAGTGTTTTAGTAACACACCCTGAACTGCACACTTTAACAAACAACATGAGATTTTAACTGTAATGTAAAACTCATGTGATTCACTGTTATTAAGCACAAACACATCTGTGGCCCTGTTTCCATTAGTAGCTGCTCAGATCGACTCGCCACAGGTCGCCACGACTGGACTGGATCCACTGGTTTCCATTACAGTTGAGGACCACCTAATGTGGTCGTCTCAATACAGCCGAGTGTCAGCTCACATCATTAGTAAGTGCTAATGCTGCTAATTTCCATCATATTTGTCATTTATTGCTCAAAGTTATTGAAGAAACAGTTATTCAGCTTCATTCCCACTGATCTCGACTACAAACTGTTTCACTTTGGTTTTTGTTTAAAGCCTCGATGTTTAAAATGTTTCCCTGTGATCACATTTGCACCGTCTGATTTCAAAGTTTGTTTTCTTTTGGTCATTTAGTCCACAGAGTCCTTGGTGTTCTGAAAGGGACCTATAAATAAATGCATTATTATTAATATTAAAGTAGTTGTTGTACATGTACAGACCATAAATATGGAGTCCAGCTGTGTTTGATGCTGCTGGGCAGACTGACCACTGGGAACCTCTGAGCTCTGCTGCTCCACTCTGTGGAGGAACCATGAAGGATTAGATCAACACAGGATAAAGATCCAGGAGTTTCTGCTCAAATAACTTCATCTGAATCAAGTCTGTCAAGTTTTAAACTCTCAGATTGTGAACATATCAGTAATTTTCAGTCTGTTTTCATGGACGTCCTTTCAGTGGTGATGTCAGGGATGATTTTGAAGAAGCTCATCAAACTGAACCATCAGCAGATCACTGCTCCAAAACCAGAACATGATCCGAGTCTCCCTCCACCACCAGAACACCAGCTTTACTAACGTGGTAGATCAGTGTAGTACAGATCAATAACTGATGAGTCATTTGATCAAAATCACTGAGTGCTTCACGTCTGACCCTCTGATGCTTCTGTAGACATTTTGCATATTTAATGAATGTCTGACAGTTTTACATTCATTCTATGAACACAGTGGAAATGTTGTGTTATAGTCTCCATGTTGTTTCCAGCATCATAAATTCTTAAGTTCAGAAAATTAGATTCTTTCTTCACAGCTGAAAAACAACAACATTTATTCTCTATTGAAATCTGCATCGTCCACTCCAAAGGTCACAATCTGAAGGTAACATCTGGTTTTGTTCCCTGTGGTTAACTCTGAGCATCAGTATGGTGGGATTTATCCACTACATCCACACCACTGTGGTTCAGTGTTGTCCTGATGGAGTAACAGCAGCCAGTATGATCCAGGCTTTAGCTGCTGGGTCTCTGTGTGACCTCTCAGACTGTTTAACAGATCAGACACAAAGAGAATCAGAGCAGCTCTGTTCTTTAAAGACAAACATGAACCCACTCAGGTCACACTTTCCCCACAGATATGAGCATCACTGTCCTCAAACAGCAAATGACCAAGTCGAACATTTGGATCTTTTCTCTTTCATTGTTTTCGTTTTAATGAATCTTTGTAACAATCTGAGGATGTTTCAGGTCATATTTATCCAGGAAACACAAACATGTAAAGGAGTCATCACAGCTCTCTGACCTCGTTGCTCCAGGTTCACCACTGAAGTCTGGAATGCTACCTTTGGACCGGTCACTCCTCACAGACGGACAGCTGGACCCTGCAGACTGTGACCTCTGACCTCTGCAGACACAAACATGATTGAAGCAGCTGTGGTCACACAGACTGCAGATAATGCAGCTGTTTCCTGTCAGTAACATCCTCTTAGATTAGAGTTCAGCTTTTTACAGGAAAACTGGACAAAACTGATTTTTGTTACAAACTCATTTTCATTTCCTCTCAGCTCACAAACACAGTCAGACAATCAACCAGAGTCAACACTGATTATAATGTCAGTGCAGAATTATTTCTGTTACTCAGTGAGTTCAGCTCTCTGACCTCGTTGCTCCAGGTTCAGCACTGAAGTCTGGATTTAGATCTTTGGACCCGTCACTCCTCACAGACGGACAGCTGGACCCTGCAGACTCTGCTCTGTCCTCCTCTTCCTCCATCATCGTCTTCAGTCAGTCTGAGAGATAAACCACAAACACTCAGTGAGTTCACATTAACAGGAGGAACTGAGTTACAGTCGCTGACCTCTGACCTGTCATGTGACCATGAAACCAGGTCAATGTGTCTGTAGGTTCAGTCATCCAGGTCATGTGATCTAAGGAGCTTGGAGAGAAAAGAGACGTCTTTAAGTTTCTGGAAGACGTTTCATCTGAGAAGCTTCTTCAGCTCTAAAACCAAACGGTGGAGAGTCCCAGATATTTAAACCTGAGAGGGAAAGAAAGCATGTCGCTGACCCACCACTGATGTTATTTCAAGGAGGAAACTGAGAGCCTTTGCACCAGGAGCACAAACATCAGCTCCAGCAATGATCCACTGATGTGTTTTTATTCCATGTATGAATGTTGTTATTGACAGAGATGACGTTTGTGTGTCAGTGATGCAGTGACTGTTGTTGTTACCTGTACAGGCTGGTTAGACTCTATGAAACAGATCATACAGATCTCTGCATGTTAGAAGAGACTATTAAAGGTCATGAATGAGACAAAGGCAGGGAGGCGTCCTTTACAGCTAAACAGCAGAGTGAGAGAACAGCCAGCACCTCTACATTTATCACATTATACAGCACATGTATGATACTGACAGGGATGAGAAGAATTTAGTGATTCTGATCCCATCATTGATATTACTTATTGATTCTCAGTAGCTCTGCTCTGACAGTCACCACCATCACTGAGCAGCATATCAAAGACATTTGTGCACATTAACTGCATGTTGTGGCTCAAATGTTTGTGCATGTTGGAGGCATTTCCTCTTTGTTGTGATCAGTGTTGGTCATTACTCAAAACAGTCATTATTACACATATTACACAGAACACTTTGATTAAAAGTAATGGAGTACGTTACTTCATTACTCCTCATAACATTACTTTGATGTTACTGTGTAAAATGAACAAATGAGCATGTAACAACATAAAGCTGAGGTACAGCCCCACACACCAACACAGATCCTGATGAGGTCACGTGATGTTTCTCTGAGTGTTTATGAACACAAATCAAAGATGAAACAGCACAAAGACACTTCAAAGTGATTCTACTGTAGAAACATGAACAGGTAGAAACCTGCAGCCTGACTGCTCATCACTTTGTTACCTGTTCAAGTTCAGCAGCAGCAGCTCACTTTATCACGGTGCTGGTCTGGGGTCAGTGTTTACTCAGCTTTACGTCACTCTGGGTTCTTGGCCAGCTTAGCGTTAGCTTAGTGTTAGCTGAACGTTAGCTTAGCGTTAGCATGCTGTGTGCTAGCTCAGCGTCAGAGCTCTGCAGGTGTCTCCTGTGTAAATATTAATCACAGTGACAGTAAAGGAGGTAAAGGGCTGTGACGTCATCACGTACGCTGCGTCCTCTGTGGGCTCTGAGTGAACTCAAAGTACAAACTACAAGTACACAAACACGAACGTAGCTCAGAGTGGCGGACACACTCGGCCTCGTTGGTCCAGCTGTGAGTCCGTTACCGTGAACTATGGAGCGGCAGATTTGTGCTGAACTAAGCTGCACACAGCTGATGTTAGCCAGGAAACATTACACACTGACTTTAATGGAGAGACCGGAAATACAAACACACACAGTTTGTTGTGTGAAGAAATCAAACACGAGCTGAACAAACAGTAAAGTTCCTAAAGACAAACTGTTAAAGGAGGAAACAAAGCAAACTTACAGTTTCTTCACACCAACAACAAGCTCCACTCCACACCTGGACACTAAACACGGACACACAGGTGAGCTGCTTCCTGGAAGGAGGCGGGGCTCCACCTGAAACTCAGCACAGGTGGGAGGGGCTCAGCTCTGTGTGTGCTGATGTGTTAACTTTAAAAATATGCCGTCTGACTGCTCAGACTGAGTCAGAGTAAAGTTCACATGCTGACGTGTGGAGACATGAAACCTTGTTGTAGCTGCAGGTGTGAACACACTGATCCCAGATCAGCTCTGCTGTATTTGTAACATGAACATTTCTGCTGCAAAGCTTCAAATGTTCAGCATGTTTCTCTGTTTCCAGTCTATAGATCCAGTCACACTTTCTACCTTCACCTGTGCAGTAAAGACTGAGAGCAGAGCTGAAAGCAAGCGTCCAATCAGTGAGCAGCATCAACACCTGAGCTTCATTCAGACTCTGTTATTGAAGATGTTGTTGGTACAAAGTTCATCTGCTGCTCACATGAATCCATGAAAGATTTATTTCACTGAATGTTTCTTCAAAGCTCATTTCAACCTGTTGAAGTCATGAATGAAAGTGCAGACTGAGAGTGGATCACATGATGTTTGAGGTGTGTCATGTGACATGTTCAGTATTGTCACACATGTCTAGATTGTCCCTGATATCATTACTGCTCAAACACTGATGATTATATTTGAAGAATTATTCCTGATGGCAGCAAAGTTTGAATGGAGCTCTCTGTCTGTGCTGATTTGTCGCCCTCTGGAGGTCAAAGCACAAACTGCATGATGTCACTGTAACCACCACAGAGACAGGAAGTGTTTTTATGACTGAAACACTGAAATGATGCTAACGGCTGTCGTTAGGCTCACTGACAGCAGTGCTGATGTGTTCATGTCAAACACTGGCTCAGGTCAGACTCCTTCATCCTTCTCCAGCGTGAGGCCGCCCTCAGACCCACAGGAGCTCTGACCTTTGACCTCCTGACCCTAACCATTTTAGTCTTGTTGCATCTTTAAATGCAAATCCATCCAAACTGTAGCCGAGCAAAAGAAGCTGGAAGCTGTTCTATGAATGATGTTGTTGAAGGAGCTTGGAAAGAAAAGCGTCTGGACTTCTTTAAGTTGTTTGAAGAGGGACATGGACATCTTAACGCCCACTCACATCCTGGGACATTTGATCACAGGAAATCACATGATAGCGTGGGGCTAGATCTCACAATGGGTTCACCCAAAACCTTGGCTGATTGAGACCCACACCCGTTTTCACGGAGGAGGAGGAGTTTCACATGCTGAACATGTGACAGCCTGGTTTAAAGGGACCAAAAGTAACTAGACACCTGATTCAGTTCAGGTTTATTCATCCGCTCCAAACCACAGCAGCAGTCACCTCCAGGGAACCAGCTGACCCATGTAACTAGGGACAGACCACAGCCCAGAGCACTGGTTCATGATGTGTTTGTGGACTGTAGGTTGTTTGGATAGAGATGAGATGTACTCAGCAGTCTGTCTCTAATGTTTAATGAAATGTTCTGAAGATGATAATAACTTGTGATTTTCTTTTGAATGAATCTTTAATCGTGTTGTAGGGCCTCTGACTCTCATGAAGATTTTCACATCAATGTGCTTTTCACAAAGATATTAACAATGAAAATGACGTGCAGCCCTGAACTACTCATGCGTTAACTCAGCGGTTCCCAACCCCCGGGTCACGGACCGGTCCGTGAGTCGTTTGGTACCGGGCCGTGAGAGTCGAGGCTCGGTGTGAAATTGATGGTTGATAGGTTTGTAGCATAAACCTGTTCGCTGGATCGTTCAATCCAGCTACACAGCAAAGCAAGACACGAGTAGTTCTTTATGTTTCTCGTGCACGGGAGAGACCTGGACCAATGCCGTTCCTTCGCTTGACCACAGTCGCTCTCGTCCGTTCCCTCGTAACACTGTTCTTTTATTGAGGTTACATGAACATACATAGGTTCATTAACATACACGTGAACAAAGGTACCAGTCTGTATGTTATGTAGGTGTGTGTGTGTGTGTGTGTGTGTGTGTGTGTGTGTGTGTGTGTGTGTGTGTGTGTGTGTGTGTGTGTGTGTGGAGTCAGAGTGTGACCCCATAAACGACTTCCCTAAACCTGCTGGTCTGGAAGTCCAGCAGTTCATCTAAACAAAAGGCACTTAGACTAAAACAGACATCCTACCACAAAACAATAAGAAGGTAGCACCTCTCCCATGATCCCAGGACGTGGGTGTGAATGCCAGAACACTCTGGAGTCACACAAAGTCTTTAAAGACTACTATCATTACACAATTGGTTCTACACCTCTAAGCATATATGGTTAGATATTCCCCAATAACAATGACAATGATAAAATATAAATCCAACAATGGTTTTCAGGGTTTTTATCGTTAACTTCGTTTCCCTGGGTCTTTCCCGTGTTGTAGTCGTGTGTCTTATTTTGAAAGAAATGTTTACGCGTTACCATAGCGACCAGACAGCATTAAGGCTGCAGACAGGTGCATCCAACAACATTTTATTTTCCCTTATTTGATTTATGGACCTAACTGTATGAACTGGACTTTGGCTGTAATGCTGCTCCTCTTCATCATTGCTGTGTTGCATTTCCATCATTCTGCTGCTGGATTCACTGCAGGCTTTAACAAACACTCCTTTGGGTCCAGGCCCAGCCACGTGTTTGTAAGCTGCTGTGCTCCTCACAAATAAAGCCTGAAGCAGCTCAGACTGTTAGAAGCAGCACTGAGCCCTGTTACAGTTATAGTGTTAGAGCAGCGGCTGCAGCCTACAGCATTTAAACTAGCTGACAGTAAACACATCAGTCCAGATGTTACCACATTACTTTGTGATGCTGAGAGTTAAAGGAGACTGGCTGATTAAAATCCCATTCCTTACATCACCGTCCTCTGCTCTGACTGCTTTCATTTAATCACAATCAGAATACTTTTTTGATCCCAGGGGAAATTATTTAGGTTACAGTGCTGCAGCACAAACAGGAACAAAGACACAACACACTAAGTAAGAAATAGCACAATATACACAATATATACATGCATACATATGAGTCACTTATAAGTAACATGTGAGTGCTGGGGTCTATGACAGCAGGCAGGTCTGTATTTATGTCCAGGCTGACATGAACAGCTAGTAGTTCAGGGTTCAACACTCAGGGAAGTGTGTGACCTTCCACACTGACAGAAGATGCTAAACATGACTTTAAACTGTTGTTTGTTAAAGCCTCACAGATCTGAGAGCAGGGCTCAGTGGGTACATGAGCCTTTATACATGAAGGCTTTCTGTTTCCAGGAGAGGAAACATGTGATCCAGCTGTGTTTGGTCACATGGATCTGCTCTGCATGGATCACCTGACTAAAACATGTTATTATTGTTCTTACAGTCTTAAATCGGTACATCAGGTGGGTCACATGACACCCGGGGGTGACAGCAGCATCTTTCCTCTTTAGAAAGCTGCTCTCTGTGCCAGGAGCTGTTGTCACAGTAACAGCAGGAACAGGAAGTCACACGCTCTCTGCTCTGTGATTGGCTGCTTCTTATCTCAGCTTCCTGCAGAGGGTGGGGTCTGCTGATAACGCACACCAACAGAAGTGTGACTTTCACTTCCTGTTTATTGCTGTTGTTCTTAAAGCTCTCAGGCGATGCTGCAGCGCCCCCTGCTGACACAAACTCCTCCCTCTGTCTCAGAGGTCACAGGTCAGCCTGCTGCAGAGGGTCTGCCTGTTCATGGACTTCCTGTTACAGAGACGGGTCTCAGCGTCAACACTGGTTTCTGATTGGACGGTGTGGAACCCCAGCTTCCTCCAGCCGAGTGATGTGTGGATTCATCACTCTCTGTGGATCAGTGTAAGTCTGTGTGTGGGTCAGCTGCAGGACTTGCTTGACCTTTGACCCTGGCAGACAGAGCTGGTTACTGCTGTGTGACTCCTGCCGTCGCTCCACTTTAAATTTTACTTAAAATAAGTCCTGACATGGCCCCGCCCCCTCTGACCTGCTGCTCCTGGATGTGCTGAGGACACAGCGGAGGCTCAGAGGGGGCGGGGCTTTTCTAGTGATTCTATCTAGTGATTTAATTCTGTGTATTTATATGTGATGGTGTTCCTGCGTTCAGCCTCAGCTGATATCCACAGACGCTCCTATTAGCTGGTTTTAAAAACACATTTTTCCATTAAAGAGACTCTTTTAAAAACACGTCTGCCTGAAATTCACATTTCATTGATTTTGGGGGATTTTAACAGAGAGATAGAACTTTATGAATCCCTCATGTTTATCCTCCAGGAAATCCAGTTTGTAGCAGCAGAACACCGACAAATCTTTACACAGCACAGAATTAGGATATCAAATAAAGGGGAATAAGAGAATATGAATATAAGCATAAATATGTACATATATACACAGACCTCACACAGAGACAGCAGCTACACTGTGTGTGGATGTGATCCACAGTCACAGCTGTGGGTTTCAGTCAGTGTGTCTCTAACTTCATGGTCACATTTCAAAGCTTATTGGAGCCAGAAGATGTTCAAGTAAAAGATTTATTGCTGTACTCGTCTACCAGGATAACAGGAGGTTCATAAAGCTGTGTAATACTTCAGCTTTCCATCATGCAGTAGTAGTTGTGTCCCTTTGTGTTTATTAGTGTGTTCACACGTCTACTTTAACTTCACTCTGTAATGAAAGGATTCAAATCCCTGATAAATACATACATGCTGACTCTCAGTCTCAGTGAAGGAGGAAAGGATGGATGAAGGCAGCCTAGTGTGGGTCATGTGTGTCCAGCAGTCATCCAGGGCCTGGATCCATCTGTAACAGGAAGACAAAGTCCAGCCTGTAATCATCCTATCAGGCACAGCGTTTCCATCCAGCATCCTGACGACGCTAACAACCCGTCAAACGTCTCCTCTGGTCCACAGAAGTCACACTTCCTGTGTCATGTTTACCTTTTTAAGTGTGCTATTCAAGCCTGTGTGACCAACTCTGACTCTCCAGATTCCATCCTGGTCTCTGCTGCAGCTTCTTCTACACGACTGTTTTCTGTATAATAATATCTGCCTTTCCCGTCTCTGTCCCAGTGTGCCTGCCACTCGTCCTTCATCTTTACCTTCATTATACTCTTCACCTCACTTTCACTGTATTTTATAGTCAAACCTGCACGACTTCTTCTTGCTGCACCTTTTTAAACTTATCGTCCTGTTCATTGCATCAACACCGATATTCACAGGGAGCCATAAGAAATCCACTTCTATCCCTCTGTGTTTGATTCTATACAGTAAATGAAGTATATCAAAAACAATATGTTGCCTAGAGTCTGAAGACATATCACCTGTGCTCACTAGCACGCTGCTAGAGTCCCAGCAAACCACATACCTCCATATTAGTGCGTCCTCCACCCAGTTCAAGCCAGTAACATCACTACCAGCTCCCAGTATAAACTGCCACATCATCTGTAATTCTTTTACTCATCACCAAACTTATTTGTGGGAGAACAAATGCAGCAGCCGTTCTTTTATCTGACAGTGTTGACGCATCAGTAAATATCCTCACATGACCTGAGGACTTTCCCACTATATGAACCTGCTTTTAGTCGCCCCTCCTCCCTCGCCACAAGCTTCCTTTACAACATAACTTATAAAAAACAACTTTATTGACAATCAGCAATAACAATTACAGACAGTCTAGAAGAAGAATCACATGATCAAGGAGCAGAAGTTTATGGTTTTAATAGCTTTTACATTTTGGGAAAGTTTTAAAAACATTGTTTGGTTTTCTTTCTAAAGCGTTGAAAGGACGGCTTTGCATCAGAAAAGTAAGATCAGCAAATGAATCCATTAAAGTTCTTTTGCCTTGTTTGCAAAAGAAGCCAAACAACATTTGTGTTACAAAGAGAGACTTCAGAACAGATCAAAGATCACAAACATCAGGCACTGATGGAAACAGCCAAACACAGAAACAGAGGCACCAGCAGGTGAAGGAGGCCTGTTGTAGAAATGACTCTGAGTGCTCAGGTAGAAACGCATGAAGAACCAGTGCGTCTAATATTTGGAAACCAATCTGTGTTTGAGCGTCCTGGATGAAACACAGATCATGTTGCAGAGCGAGGACGTCGTCTTTCCTCCCGAGTGTGTAACTACAGGACGTGTGCAGCAGGTTTAATCGTCCTCCTGACAGTTACTGATGAACGAGTCCTTCAGGGAGGCTCCAGGATCACTGTGGCTTTTACCAGCTGCTGCTAAACTGAGAGGTGTTGCTGCTTCATGTGTGAAGATGTTTGCATGGCTTTAACAGTGCAGACGTTCCTCATGTGCACCCATTTCATATGTTTTATTGTGATGTTTAGTAACATCTGCTTCGCTCCTTCAGGCAGACGATAAAGTGAGCTCAGCCTTAAACATGTGGAGAGAACGTTTGACCCACAGTCCTGGGACGACTGCAGAACAATGGTTTGTTTTTAATGATAAAGTTTCATAATGGAAATAAATGCTGAGCCTGTTTCATGATGTTGGCCCTGCAGCATCAGGCAGGATTAATACTGTAACAAACGTGTGTCACAGTTATAATGACTTTAAATGAAGACTTGGGTTGGATGGAGATGTCAGCTGGATTTGTGCTGACTGTCACTTTAAATGTTTTCAGTTCTGTTCAGCTTCTAAATCTACTTTTGTATAATGTTTGCTGAGTTTTGCACTTCATGACGCTTTTAAGAAGAGCCAATAAATCCTGACTTTACACAAAAATAAAGGTTTAATGTGTTTAGTGTGACAGTGGAGGAGAGCGCACATAATAAGAGTCATTAACAGAATGGTGACAATTATAATCTGTCTCATTTTAGGAGCAGCTCACAGGCACAACAGACTACAGAGCAATCAAAGCACCAGTTAAACGTCCATGTGACCGGCTTACAGCCAATGAACAATCAGTCCCCACTGTCCCCACCAACATCACTGTACTGGAAAGACTGTGCTGCCATGGTCAGAGATGAACTGGTGCTAAAATGTAAGGCAGCTGATGTGTGTGGCCTTAGCAGCACAAATGCATCACGGCTGCAACGCTGCAGTGTGTTTAAACATTTGAACATTTCTGTGGCTTCAAACCAGCAGCTCCTCTGTACTCAGTCGTGTTTGTGTGTCTGTCAAAGTGATTGTTGTCTTTAAAAAGCCTTTTGTGTTTGAGTTTTGTGGGCAGTGCCGAGCTTCTCTGTAGTCTAAGCTGAGTCGATATATTTGATTCCATGTTTGGTGTGATTTTCAAAGTCAGCAGCAGCAAACGCTGAACAAGCAAAGTTTGGGCCCATCAGAGACAGCAGTGGACCTGCTGACCTGTAGGTGTTGGAGGTGTTTGTGTGCAGCTGTGGGTCAGTCAGCTTTGTTTCACTTATCCATGACAGAGCGCTGTTAGCTGTGAGTTAGCATCCACTGAGCTGTTTCATCTACTCTGTCACTGCCAGCAAGCAGAGCCCAGGGTTGGCTTCAGAAGCTGGACGTGGCCTTGCTCAAGGGCACTTTAGCAGCACGTTCCCAGCAGTA
Organism: Maylandia zebra; assembly: GCF_041146795.1. Lineage (NCBI taxonomy): Eukaryota > Metazoa > Chordata > Actinopteri > Cichliformes > Cichlidae > Maylandia > Maylandia zebra. The sequence goes on along the minus strand of NC_135168.1, from coordinate 7,682,900 downwards.
ACAGAGGGATTCAAACTGGTGACCCTGGAGTAGGAATCACCCAGAAAAGTCACCTTATGCCAGAAGTTTTAGTGAGACGGGAACAACATTACAGCTCTGATGTCATTGACCTGTGCAGTGAGGACATATTGAACTGTGAGGACACAGCTTATAGGTTCAACACTGACCCTGGGTCAGCATGTGCAGGTGACATGGTGTTGGTGTCACCACTACAGACAGCTCAGGTTCAACTGGTTCTTCTTTGATTTGCTTCTATAGCACAAAGGTTGACACCAGTCTGGTCCAGTTAGCATCTGAATCCATAAACGTGTGAGCTCGTCCCACCAGAGGACGTCAGCATCATGGGGATAATGTCTACAGCAGGAAAACACAGGGACAGTTGGGTTTGCTGCACATCTGGAACACACAGTTAGCTCAGATATGTTCATGTCGCTAACACCAATACAGCGACTGAGTGCTCTATAGCAGCTAATGCTAACAACTGTAACACTGCTGTTTGTCATGGTTTTCAGACCAAATGATAACAAAACGTTGGGAAAAGTGAAATATTGGAACATGAAATCATAAATTATTACATTTAAACAACAATAATACAGCTAAATTTCCCCTGTTGGCTCATAAGCTGCTCACCTGGATGCTACATCAGTGCAGTCCTCTCTGAACATTAGATAATCAACACACACACACTTATTGTTGAGAGGCTGACTTCACTAAACTCACAGAAACTCTTAAGAAGCTCCTCAAATGATGACTTTGGAGTTTTGTGTTACTGTCAGTGTATAAAAGCTAGAAAAGGAAGAAAAGCAGGAGAAATGATCAAAGTGCTGCTGTGTGCAGGAAGAACTACAACATGTTAGTGAGAAACACAAACAGGGTGTGAAACACACTCCAGAGGAAACGCTGTGTGCAGGCTGTCTGTGACTTCCTGTATCTCTGCCACAGACTGGGACAGACACCAGTGAAACCAGTCACTGTGGTCATGTGCTTGTAGCCAGCAGCCTGTGATGTGAGGCTGCTTGAGTCAGTCATCTGCTTCCACCATGTAAACCTTGGTGTCTCCTACATGCACAGATGTTTCCTGCAGACTGTGCTGCTCCAGCTGTCACACAGATGTTGAATCAGCAACATCTGTGTCACGTCCTCCCTGGTCCCACAGATAACAGGCTGCATACAAGAGGCTCACCTCTGCTACCTGCTGCTCCACTCCCCATCGCTGTTTTGGCCACGCCTCCCGTTGGTCAGCAGGTAAAGGTGAAGCCTGGGACATGGAAGCCTTTACAGCAGAGCTTCATGGGCCTGACAGCAGCAGGCTGAGGAGAGAAAGGTGACAGAGTTCGCTGTTACAAACAGTTTCTCAGCTTTGATCTAAAAGAGCTTCTTTCCTGTTAAAGCAGCTGAGAGTGAGCACATGTTCTCCCCCTGAGGTTCTCATGACAGAGGAAGAACTCACAGCTGAGGAGGACCAGGATCTCCATCCACTCACAGTCCCTGCAAACAAAACCACCATTTGAACTTTAACATTTGCTACGTGTGCACACAGTAAGTGATGGAGGATGAACTGGTCCTGTCTCTGTTGGTGGGCTCATATACTGGCAGGAAGGAAGCTTCTCTGGGATTTCTCAGGCTTTTCCCCGCAGCACGCCGTGTGATAAATACTCACAAATACTCACAAACGTGTCGTTTCATGCGTCGGTCAAACACTCGACGCCCAGCTGGAAACACTTCAGGGAAGTTCATCTGCCCGAGATTCAGAAAAGTCACAGAAAATGTCAAATTGTTGTGATATAGATGTTTATCAAATCAAATCACTTTTGTTGTCACATCACATGTGCAGGTACACTGGTACAGCACATGTGGGTGAAATTCAAGCAACAGAGGTGTGCAGGACGATAGGATATGATCATGGTCACAGCGCAGCCCCAGTGATGTTAAACACAGAGGGTTCAAACCTGTCGTTGCTTCATCAGTGTGGACGTTTAACGATGGATGTGACCATGTAATTATGGTTACATCCATAATTAAACTCACGATCGGCCCACATATTGTTGTCTTTTGTTGCAGACACCAAGTGTTGAGATCCTGTCTCAACCTCCTACATTCTTCCAGCAGGTTACACATTATTTTTTGTATTTGGAATCAAATATATGTGTCAGTTGGGCCTAGTGCAGGGGTCAGCAACCTTTAACACCCAAAGAGCCTTTTGGACCCGGTTTCCACGCAAAGGGTCAGGGTTCGGGAAAACACTGGGAGCCGCAAATACTTTGTGACATCTAAAATGAAGATAACACTGTGTATATTGTTTTTACCTTTATGCTTTGTGTGAACAACTACAGTGTGTTGCTTATGAAATCCATGAAGTGCTACAGAGAAAATTACATTTGATTTATGTAATGAACACATTTTGAGCTCTTAAAGAAATATAACAAAGGAAAGCTGAACTACAATGATCCATGTAGCAAACACAAACTGTTATATCGCCTTTGGGCTTTTGGAGCCTTGACCTGACTTTTAAAAAATAATTGGAAAAAAGCTCTATGCTGCTACAAAATGAAAAATAGATATTTGCAAAATTCTGCCCAAGTATGTATTTTATGCTGACATAATGTGGATCTGAAGATCCATAACTGGCCTACCTGGGGCTGAAAGTCTCCATAAATGCAGGCGTTTCGGCGGCTACACCGGCTTCCACGAGTGTGACGCTTATTTTGAGAAAATAATAGAATATAAATGTATTTTTATATTTCAATATCACAATAATCTTCCAATGTAGAACTACAAGTTAAAAAAGAAGTAACATAAATCAAATCCACTTCAGCTAAATACTTCTCATTTATTTCCATCTTACATGCTGTGACTGCAGCCATTCCCACATCTCTGTGAATGGGACTCATGGACATGGATCAGTGGTTGTTGATCAATGGTCCTGAGAATCTGCATAATTAAGATGAAGGAACGGAGCTCCCAGCCCATCGTTCCTGCAGCTGCTTTCAGTCTTTATGCAAATGTCCTGTTTGTAAGACTGAAACCTGCAGCTGAGACTGAAGACGTCACCTGATGATGACGACACGTTTCTCCCACAAAACGCTGCGTCCAGATGAACAGAAGCAACAGACTCACTTTCCTGGATGATTGAGATGCATCAAGACTTCATTGTGTGTTACTTCTCATTCAGCACAGACACATTATTCCTGTTAGGTCATGTCAGCTGTCACTCAGTACAAGCACAACTGTGAACAACACAAACTTCTCTTCAATGTGTCACAGAAACACTAAGTGTGAGAGCCTGTATGACACACAGGACAGACTGTAAGCTCTGCTGGCTGCACAGCACTTTGTAGCAGTTTTCCAACATGTCCTCCACCCGTGATGTCAGTGGTGGGACCCCAGTCACAGCACTCAGCACCACCTCCTTTAAATGGATTTTATAGCAGTTCCTCCCGTTACTCGGTGCAACGCTTCTTAAATGTGTTTTTGCAGGATAAAACACAGCAGGTGGTGTAGAGAGGACGTCAGCTGACGGAGCAGAGGGAGGCAGACTGTGGATAAATGACAGAGTGAGAGGAGAGCAACCATGACAGAAGCACAGGTGTGGCAGATAGAAGTGGCTTTATAGACACTTATTGTCAGTCCTCGTGCATGCTGTGGAAATAAGTGTCTGTGTCATGAGGTGACATGTGAGCTTATCTTTGGTCAATAAAGCTGAACGACCAGTTTTCACTTTGCTTGTTACGCTTGTTTAGTGACGTCTGGGTTTCTGTGGAGCCCGAATTTTGATGAGTTCTGGTGAAATCATCTGAGATCATCTGAGCATCGGTGAAGAGTCAGCAGAGAAAGTGTGGGACAGAAGTTTGCTTTGGACACATGGACTGAAATCAAAAAGGAACAAACAGGATTTCCAATGGACAGTATGGAGAAGTGAAAGTACACAAAGGCTGTGCTGGAACACGTGTGTTACACTTTTTGACAGCTGAGAACAAAACACAATATTTTGCATCATCTCTGCAGTGTCTCTTCTTTCCTCTGCTGTTGTGCTTTTAGCTCCAAACTGTTTCAAATGGTTTGTCAGCAAGCTGACCTCTGACCTCTGCAGTACTAACTCCTGACCCGTACAAAGAGCGGGCGTTTCTGACCTTTGACCTGCAGCTGTATGTCTCTCAGTCTCAGTTCTTCTCTCCGTCACTGATGGAGCAGGTGTAGTTGCTGCTGACAGTCAGTCGTTTGTTTTCTCAGAGTGAGGCTGAAGTCTGAACTGTTCAGAGCATCAGGTCTCATCAACGTGCGCTGCTGTAACGCCGCTTTGTCCTCTGAGATCACCAGGTATGAAACCTGAGTGCTGACAGAGCAGCATGTTCCCCCTCATTCACCTCCACCACCACAGCCAAGGCATGCTGGGAAACTGAGGACACACAGACGGAGAACTGAAGTGTCTGCTGTGTGTTCATCTCAGAGTCCTCACAGGTGACACATTAGCTCCAGAACACCAAGCCAGGTGTTTGAAGCCTGACAGGGATTCTTCCCATCCAGAGGGAGGATTTAGCTGCACAACAATGAACATTAGTGTGTAGTTTAGAAACACAGACTGTGCCTGCACTGCATCTAGTGAAGAAAAGTGTTACTGCGAGAGAACCAGGCTCCTTTAAAGCAGCTGATATTAAGGTTGAAAAATCAACAATAAGCTGATGTAATCAACGTTTCACAAAATGGTCAGCAGCTAAAATCTGGAGCCGTTCTTTGGTGGTAATTAACAGTTTGTTCTTGTTAGCTAATTATGTCATTAAAGGTAGCAGCAGAAGCCTTGTGTTGAAAGCCCATTCACTCACACATTCACACAGTATGTGTGTGTCTGTGTTACACTGTGGACATCCCTTCTGTTGGAGCGCCATCTTGTGGCAGGTTTAAGAAATGTTCTTCTTGTAAATCCAAACTGATGCACCTCCATAGCAGACTGTGGAGGCTTTCAGTGACATGAAGACTTGATTTATACTGTCATATTCTCCTGTTACACAAAGCACAGCACGCTGAACATGGATGAACTGAAACTCCCAGCATCTGACTGAGGAAAAGCACAAATCATTCTCACACTGACTCCTGCTTGATTTTAGATTTGCTTTCAAATCCTCACACTTTCATATGAAGCACTAAATGGGCTCCAGACTGTTTATCTCAGCTTCCTGTCAAACACACTGCTGCTCACACCGAGGCTCAGTTTACTCCTCCAGCCTGGCTTAACCTGCTGTCTGTTAAAAACAGTCCCACACTCCTCTGTTTAATCCTTCTGATCAGACTCTTTGATTTTGTATTGTTTTTACCTGAACTTGTGTTTTTGACATGGTTCTGTCTGTGAAATAAAGCTCACACACACACTGCTACAGTCCTTCATACACTTAGAAACGAAGCTGCTCCTTTCCTCAGTGCTGACACATAAAGAAGAGTTGCTTTTATATCCAACACGTCTCTGTTCCAGAAAACAGCTTCAGCAGCCTCTGAGTCTGAACTTGGAGTTGGTTATAAGCCACAGGCCTGTGTGCACAGCAATGAGGAAATATAATGCAGTAAGTGAAACATGGATGTGTGGAACAGATTATCCCAAAGGTTGATTCTGTTCATCTGGACGTTCTCAGTGAAACATTTGGTCTCTCGGTCAGGTGACTCCTTTAGTCTCAGCTGACTGCAGCTTTCCAAACCTTTGTCACTGGATCACTCACTTCATCTCCAACGTGTCCCTGACACAGACAGCTGGAGCCGTTACAGCAAAATCATTGATCATCGTTTTTAGAACATTAGCTGGTGTTGGTGGGCAGGCTAGCAGTGCTAATTGTTAGCACTAGTTCTGCTGCTCTCCCTTTGTCTCTGTTATTGTTGGTCTTTAGTGAACAATAGAAAGTGTCTTCATGAGACTGTTGCCTAATGTTCAAATGTAGATAACACCACCTGCACCAACCTGTTACACAGCACAACCCTCTGGTGTAGCTTTGGCTGGAGCACATATTGGCAGCTGCCAACAATGGCGGCCGCTACTAAGTTTTAAAATTTAACGAGGGAGCACTACTTACTTACAATGAATTCCTTACACTATATAATTTTCCCGTCAGTGTTGGGGAATTCTCAGTGGTGCTTGGTGCCATACCCTCAGGGACTTTAATGTTATATAAAAACACTGACAGCTCAATATCTGCCTCAGTCACTCTCCCTGATCCAGCTGAGTCAGCAGTGGGAAAAATCTGCTTTTCACAGGAACTTGGTAACAGCAATAAGAGAATACGTAGTTTATTCCAAGAAGATATCATGTCTCTCCCATATATAGAATATCTTACTGGAACCGACATGTTCCAGATATCACCTGGAAGACAGTCTGGATGATCCCATAAATATCTAATTGTGAACAAGGTGAAGGAAATCTCATATAAAATTCTTCATAAATGTGACCCAGCCAGTCACTATATGGTAACATTTAAAAGAGACATAAATACTAATTGAACTTTCTGTGGGGATCATGCAGAAACTGTGGCACATCTCTTTTGGTTCCTCTACACAGAGATTCTGGAAGAATTTAGCAGTTTTGTTATTGTCCATATTTTAAGGGAGTTTTCTTTACGATGGGAAAATGTTTTATTCTGTTTCTTTAAGTTCCCCAGGAAGAATGATAAATGTTTTTTTATAAAAAATGTGTTAATACTTTTAGCTATTTTATATCCATAAATGTAAGTTTATTAATAAAACACCATATTTCTGCCGTTTTATAAGGATATGAATTGTACATACAATCAATTTCAGACTCAACCAACAAAAAGCCTCTCAGAACAATATTTATATGTTGATTTTTTTCGCCTACTCATATCATAATTTTTTACTCCTGGTTCTGTATGTTCATGTTCTGTTCTTTTGTAAACTTCATCTGTTTGTATGTTGTATACTCATTGTGTTTCAATAAAGTTCGATTTAAAAAAAGGTACGTTCTAAACGAAGCTTCAGACGTCACTGATCACGTGACTCTGGCCAAACGAATCAAGCCTCGACACGGTGCTTCTGAAGCAGCGCGTTGATCTTTCTGACACACGCACCGGAGCGTCAGCTTCAAGCGGACCATCACTACGTCTCACATCTAAAGGTGTCAAGGTAACTTTGAACTGAGTTCAGTCAATCTGGAGTTTTTCCAAGTTTTCTGTTGCTCTCTGTGAGAGAAGAGCGTTAAAGGCGGGGCTCTCCAGAGTCCAGCAAAACAGGAAACCACAGCTGGGTGTGTGTAAGTGTGCAAACCAATAGAATGCATCGTGGTGGGGGGGGCATCACGGGCAAGAAAAAAATAAAATAATCGGTCGTACCCATGCTTCCCCGACGTCATGCCAGCGCATATTGGGAAATTCGTAGGCACCGATCGGTTTTCTATCAGCCATTTGCTGGGAGTAAGGGCGCCCTCCGTTTGCGAGGTGCGCCTGCTGCTGGCGGCACAGGGAGGAGAGGGCGGGGCGGCGGGGAGTCTCTGGCTGGCTGGAGCGGCATCTAATAACCAACTCGCAAAACAAAATAAAAACAACAAACAGATATTATGATACAGACTTATAATCTGCACCCATGTTTTTTCTACATTCTATAAAGTGAGCGCGAGAGCCCTCGGTGCGCCTGCGCGCTGCTGAAGTCAAAGTAAACTTTATTGTCATCTCCGCTACAGACAGTCCAGCATATAGAGAGACGAGACGACGAGGCTGCAGTTACAGCGGTGCAAGTAAACAAACAATAAATATAAGAAGAGTAAGAAAATAAATCTACACTTTAGGACTCGGGGTAAAGGATCAATAACAATTTAAATTTATAATTTACAGTTTGATGATTTAAAGTCTCACACAACCCGTCAAAAGGGGCGGGGCCGGCTGCTTCCAAGTAGAGCACATTTCATTGATAATGATGTAAATCCAAGCCCATCATGGATTCACGATCTGAATCCTGGGTTGTGTGAAATCCCAGAAATCAACCTTAGACAAAGTGAATCTGTGAACTAAGGTGTAGGTCTGTTAGGCAGGGCCGTGCAGAGAGGTTTAAAGGGGCGGGTGCTCAAAGTTAAAAAGGGGCACATTGAACCAGGCTGAATAACAACAACACACTTTCATCAAGAATCTAATATGGGCAACAAGGCAAAGCAAACGTAGCCGATGCTTTACCTGATGGGTACAATGTTGCTGTTGAGGGGTTGCTGTGGATAGTGCTGGAGGGCAGGCAGGGCTGGACTGGGACAAAAAATCGGCCCGGGCATTTTGACTGGAGACCGGCCCACCAAAAATGTGACGTCATTCATGGATAAAACCGCAAAGGATTCTGGGAACTTTTGGCAAGCGGTACTAGCGCATGCAGGCTTTCAATTGAACTCAGTTACACAGCGATAAAAAGAAACACAAAAAATGGCAAGAAGCTGCTGTATTATTAACTGCAATAGCCGGTGTTGTGCCAAAAAGTGATTGTCTGCCAAAAACTGATTTCCGGTATTTGCAAAGAAACTGATTGCTCGTATTTAAATTGCTATAAATAACTTGTTGGGCTATAATATGTGAAACATATGTCAAATGCATCCCTCATGGATGACATAAAGTCATACTGAGCTACAAACAACATTAATGTAACAAGGTAGAAGCCGCAATCAGTCTGTGGCAGTGACTTTTATATAACCTTTATTTCTGCCGTAAAAAAAATCTAATTAACATTAAAAATGTATTTTGTAAGAAGTAGTTGGACAGCAGAAATGGCTCAAATATTACAAGTATTTTTCCACTACTAATTAATTACCGTTGAGCTCAAAGGTTATATTAATACACGGTTAACGAATGTGTACTTATGACGACGATTTGTGAGACGAACAAAGGTAAACGTACCTTTGTTCGTACGATGGTCTTTCGGTGCATTTCAAGGTCCTGTACCCATCCGTCGGTAAACTGTACCTGGGCTTGTTGCAGTGAGCTGAAGTTACTAAACTTCATGAGTGTATGCACTCACTCCAAGAACCGTATAATTATAAATCTGAGCGTGGTGAAAGTTGGGCAGCACGCTAACGTCTTTTGTCCCTCTGTGTGCTCGTAAGGATCTGACCCTTTCACTCCTTTGATTTTTCCTCGTAACTTTTCTTTGTCTTTTCGTCGAGTCTGTGTTTGTACGGACCGGCATTGTTCTCCGTCGTTTTGTACATACCTTTTTTGTGCGGCAAAGAAAAATCAAGAAGGTATTGGAACCGGAGAATGAACGTTTTGCGGTGCTGCAATTGCAAATGCTTGTATTTGATGCGGTACTTGGATTGTTTTGCCAGGAGTTCCCGGCATGCAATGCGCAAAGTCACGTGGTCTGTCAATCGCTATAGGAAAAACCATAAAGCCTTTGCATGAAAACAACTGCTTTGATGTACACTGCCTTGTTGGTATATATGTATCAATCTGATAAAGTTAAACCTACACCATTCCCCCTATTCGGGATTTTAAACAGTACATAGCGGAAACAAAAAGACTGCTTGGTAGAGTTAACCTCCTGAACTATCTACAACACATGGTAGAAACCTGAAATTAAGACCAAGAACACTAGAGGTGAGACATGATCATTAATTAATATTAAAATTAATAAATGACAGATTTAGGGATATTTTCATAAAGTATTTATTTACCAAAACAATAGAAAACAGCATGGTAGCACAATATATTTTGTTAACACAGCAACCTTTAAATATGAAAGGAGACAGAGAAAGAAAGGTGAGAAAGAAGAATAAGAATAACACTTAATTGAGTTTTTGATGGCATTTTACACACAGTACTAATACAGTATCTAGAAAATATGGGAAAATACTGGCATCATATACAGTACTTACTTCTGAAGAAATTATATGGGACCCTGAAAAACAGGACACAAGTGAAAGGACAAAGAACTGTGAATGGCAATTGATGGACTTGCTCAGATGATCACAGTACTGGCATCTTTATTCCAGAAAGGAATTAGAGAAATCATATACACTAGTACTTACGTTGATGAACTTAAAAAGTTGAATGGTCTCGAACCTCTTAAACAAACAATGTATGATCAGACCCTGACAAACAGGACAGAAAGGAATAAAGATTAGATGAATATTAAAATCTATAAAGGACAGATTATGATTGAATTGTATCACCGAAGACTATTCACTCATCAATAAAAGGTCACCTACAACACTTCCACAGCAGCAACACTGAACATATCTTAAGACATGGAAACCTTTATGAAGTGAAAGGACAGTGAAGGTTGAGAAAGAATTGTACTTAATAGATTTTTTCAGACGATGACAGTACTGGTATGCTTACTCTAGAAAAATGGTTGAATCATATTCCATATAGTACTTACTTAAAATGAACACACTTCAGTCCTCCTAAAATGACTGACAGCATCTGAAATGAAACAATGACAGATTAAGACTGTAAGAATATATGTTTATAAATGCCTAATACTCCAATCTCATATTTATTCTATCTATTAAGATGGACAAATTCTAAGCATTTACCAATCACTTGACTTGTTTGAAGTGAAGGTAGATACTAAACGTATTCGTTTAGGCAATAACAATAAAGCTGAATTTAATATTAACAATAGATAATTAGGAATGTTTTGCTCATTTTTATTTCACCTCACCAGGTTACAAAAGGAGCTTTCTCAGCAGGTCACTCTTCTCAGCTACCCTGTCAATGACCATGTCAGAGTCCAATGACATGAGAATGTCCTTTTCAGTGGCCATCAGCATAAACATCTCCAGCTTGTTTGCAGACAGGCTGCTTCGGAGTCTGCTTTTAATGAACTTGAGTGTAGAGAACGTTCTTTCACAGGCAACCTGAGTGAGGGAGAGGGTCAGCAGGTACTTGTATGCCAGCCCAAGGAGACGATAGGCATCAGACAGCATGTTGAACCGCCTGAGTATTTGATAGCAGCACAGTGGGCAATTTTTGCAAGAACCACAGCTTTCGGTCACAATTTCACTTTCTTCGTCCCATTCTTCAGATCTGTCCTTTGCTGTTCTGGTCGTGTACTCATCTACATGTGATGTCTTAAGCCTTTCCCACTGTTCAGCAAAACGTTTCAGTTCTGACTGAAGGTTATTAACTGTAGCCCTGCTGTCAAATTTAAGTAGACAGGCGCTGAGGTTCTGAAATGCATTACTTGGAAGAGAAACTGTTCTGACCTGGCTAAACTTCCTGGGGTCCAACCATGCCAAATCGGCAAGAAGAGGGCCATGTATGACAAATCGTCTGTGGATTGCTTCAATAACTGTGTCCAGGATGATGTTGTGCACTTTCACCTCATATGATTTCTCAGCATTGATTTGCAACTCATCTTCAGGCATCTCTCCGGCCATGCCTTTTCTCCTTTTGGCTCTCTTTTTAGGTAGTTCAGCCTCCACTTCCATGTCTGTGTTGTTCTCCCTCTCCTCTAGTTTTTGATTTGTCTGTTTCACAAATGTGTCTGCAGCTGTCTTCACAGTTGGAAAGTCCCTGGCAATACTTTTGAGGCCATCTTGTGTGGCAGTCACCATATGATGGGCAGAGAGAATGTCCATCCCCTTTGACTGGAGGTACTTTGACAGAGGAGTTGTTTGCTCAAACACTCTAAGAAATATCTGTGCTGTTAACACAGTTTCATGCTTCAAGAGACACTCTTTAAAGCCTCGTGCTTTGGCACGAACAGCTGGCTTTTCTTTTTCCCTCTTTTCAATGGCTTCCATCGTCAGCACTACATCAACGAAGAGGCCATCATCTGGTTTTCCAAAATGTCCAAAGATTTTCTGGAGGGCATCATGCTTGGCCCACCACCGTGTCTCACCTATTGGACTGAGGCATCTGTGTCTTGTGTTTTCGGTTTGTTTCTCCCACAGATTAAGCCTGTGATAGGACTCCTTGATGAACACAGCTATGTCATTAAGTAAATTAAAGAGTGATCCACTTTCAATGACACTTTGTGTTATGTCAGCAATCACAAGATTAAGTATGTGTGCATAGCACCACACATGCACATGAGTTGGAGACTGGGCAGTCATAAGTGCTGAAAAGCCTTTGTACTGGCCCTGCATATTTGAAGCACCATCTGTTGCATTCCCAATGCACATGGCCTTGTCTAGATTCAGATGCTCTAAAACTCCAGAAAGCAAGTTTACAAAGTACTGCCCCGTGGATGCTTCGCACCTCACTATGGAGACAAGCCTCTCCTGCACAGACTCAGTAACATACCTGATGATTACTGAACACTGATCATAACCTGTGTCTAGCTGAACAGAAAACATCCCAGCTTTCTGGACATCACTGGCGATGCTCTCTTGAAGGAGATGGCCAAGTGCATCAATCACTGAGTTGACAGTTGTTTTGGAGAGTAGGGTGATGAGAGATCCTCTACCTCTTGATCCACTGGTCTGATGCAACTTCTTGCTTTTTTCAATGCAGTCATTCAAATGTTCTCCAAGGCACATATCATACTTGCCTAATAACACAATCAGTTCCAGAAAGTTACCATGATCGATGGTGTTATCACCTAAAGTGTATGCAGCCTCATTCTCCACATGCCTATAGCTGAGTCCCCTCTTCCCAAGTACTTTGATCACATCCACTATACGCTCTAAAACTTGCCGTCTCTTTTTCACTTGTGCTCTGTGAGCTGACAACTGACTGCCAGCAAACAAGCTCCTGATGTTGCCTTTTGAGCACCTTAAGAAAAAAGCTTCAGCACAGGTCTGGTGTGTAGTGCTCTTTTCATGCTCCTCTGTGCGCAGATGTATATGTCGCCAGTCACTCATGCCTGTTATAAATGTGCTGGTGTCAGTCAGCCTTGCAAATGCCAGACACACAAAGCAGAACAATAAATGGCGTTCTTTGCAATAAGTAAGCCACTTCCTGTTGGTGCCATCTTTACAGCTGAACACCCTCATCACAACTGCACTGCTACTGTTCTGCTGTGGGTGGTAATCTAAGAAGGCCTGTAATATGGCAGGTTCAGGGCGAGCAAAGTAATCGATGCCCTGGCTCTCTCTCTCTTGCTCTTCCATCTCTCTCTCTCTTGCTCTTCCATCTCTCTCTCTTGCTCTTCCATCTCTCTCTCTTGCTCTTCCATCTCTCTCTCTTGCTCTTCCATCTCTCTCTCTTGCTCTTCCATCTCTCTCTCCTGCTCTTTCATCTCTCTCTCTTGCTCTTCCATCTCTCTCTCTTGCTCTTCCATCTCTCTCTCCTGCTCTTTCATCTCTCTCTCTTGCTCTTCCATCTCTCTCTCTTGCTCTTCCATCTCTCTCTCTTGCACTTCCGTCTCTCTCTCTTGCACTTCCATCTCTCTCTCTTGCTCTTCCATCTCTCTCTCTTGCTCTTCCGTCTCTCTCTCTTGCTCTTCTGTCTCTCTCTCTTGCTCTTCTGTCTCTCTCTCTTGCTCTTCCATCTCTCTCTTGCTCTTCCATCTCTCTCTTCCATCTCTCTCTTGCTCTTCCATCTCTCTCTCTTGCTCTTCCATCTCTCTCTCTTGCTCTTCCGTCTCTCTCTCTTGCACTTCCATCTCTCTCTCTTGCTCTTCCATCTCTCTCTCTTGCTCTTCCATCTCTCTCTCTTGCTCTTCCTTCTCTCTCTCTTGCACTTCCATCTCTCTCTCTTGCTCTTCCATCTCTCTCTCTTGCTCTTCCATCTCTCTCTCTTGCTCCATCTCTCTCTCTTGCTCCATCTCTCTCTCTTGCTCTTCCATCTCTCTCTTCCATCTCTCTCTTGCTCTTCCATCTCTCTCTCTTGCTCTTCCATCTCTCTCTCTTGCTCTTCCGTCTCTCTCTCTTGCACTTCCATCTCTCTCTCTTGCTCTTCCATCTCTCTCTCTTGCTCTTCCATCTCTCTCTCTTGCACTTCCATCTCTCTCTCTTGCTCTTCCATCTCTCTCTCTTGCTCTTCCATCTCTCTCTCTTGCTCCATCTCTCTCTCTCTTGCTCTTCCATCTCTCTCTCTTGCTCTTCCATCTCTCTCTCTTGCTCTTCCATCTCTCTCTCTTGCACTTCCATCTCTCTCTCTTGCTCTTCCATCTCTCTCTCTTGCTCTTCCATCTCTCTCTCTTGCACTTCCATCTCTCTCTCTTGCACTTCCATCTCTCTCTCTTGCTCTTCCATCTCTCTCTCTTGCTCTTCCATCTCTCTCTCCTGCTCTTCCATCTCTCTCTCTCTTGCTCTTCCATCTCTCTCTCTCTCTTGCTCTTCCATCTCTCTCTCTCTTGCTCTTCCATCTCTCTCTCTTGCTCTTCCATCTCTCTCTCTTGCTCTTCCATCTCTCTCTCTTGCTCTTCCATCTCTCTCTCTCTTGCTCTTCCATCTCTCTCTCTTGCTCTTCCATCTCGCTCTCTTGCTCTTCCATCTCTCTCTGCTGCTCTTCTGTCTCCTCTGTCACAGACTTCTCCACTTTTGATGATAAATCAGCTGGTGCAACATGTAAGGATTGGCACAATTTGTTAAGATTTTGAGAAATTTGAGAAACTAACCTTAAGCATAAAATAAAATTTACTATCAGTAACTTCATAGCACCCGCCCAGCAGTATATAAACTCCGTCATGCTAGTTACGCTGTACTTGTTATTAACCTGTGCAGTTAATAAAAGGACAGGTAATGTTTGTCGCGCTGTTGCACACACAGCACGCTCGTTTGTTTCAGTTCGTCAGTAGCAACAAGACAGCTTACCAACGTGTACGTAATAAGCTAATACTCCTGGGTGCTACACACTACAGTGCACGCTGTGCACCTACTTACTGGTTGTGTGGCATCAGTCTGTGTCTCTGAGTTAACTTGTGTTTCTCCTACAGCTCCGGACCGCAACAAATGCGCGTGCTCTTTGTGAGCTCGTTCCCGGCTCGTAACCAGCGCGTTCTGCTGTCAAGGGTGATCATTTGTTAAATGTGATCATGTGACTGATGCAAGCCAGATCCTTTTATTTAGCAAAACTGTGATTAATAGTTAAATATTATTGTTGAGGGGCACAGACAGGACTCCGCACCCACACACACATAAAAAAAATAATAATCTTTTTTTTTTAAAGTTGCCTCAACAAAAGGGCACCTTGGGCACCCATCAGGAAAGGGGCGGGTGCTCAAGCCCCTCTAGCCCCGCCCTCTGCACGTGCCTGCTGTTAGGTTAATTGTGCTGATCCTCAGGTTGGGGGATTTGCGTTTGTACTGGAGCGCAAAATTCAATCCAATGGAAGATGGACAACAAAAGTTCAAAGCCATCAGGTGCTCAGGTTAGAAAAAAGAGAAAAGATGCAGGTAAGCAGACGTGTGATTGGATAATGGCAGGTCATCCTGAACCAGTCAGACTAAACTCCAAACAATACATTATGTTACAGATTTTAATATTAATTAGTCATTGTTACTTGTTGATTTGTCCTTTTCTCATTGTGTGACGAATTATGACGACTGTTTGGTAGCTGTTATTGTCTCTCTCTCTCTCTTCATGTGTGTTTCTCTGGTGAAACAATAGTTTTGTGTTAATGTTAGGGCTGCACGATTTTGCATAAAATGAGAATCACGATTTTTTGGCTTAGAATTGAGATCATGATTCTCTCATAACAATAAATAAACATAAAACAACAAATGTCTCACGTTTTGTTGTTGCAGCAAAATGTTGTCCTGCTTGAAATTCCGTCTCCACCGTTGCTCGACGCTGCGTGTACAGAGCAGGTAGTGCAACAATAGAAAAATAGTTGCGGGACGGCACTGTGTAGCGTTTGTCTAGGGTGTTGATCGTTTTCCTAAATCCCTCGTTTTGCACAGTGTTGATGGAGCCATATCTTTGGTCAGGTGATAAGTGATAGCCTCCGTAATGTCTTTGTGCCTGCGGGAGTTCGACGTGTATAGGGAAGCGCTGTATAAGGTTCCCGTTATTGATGTTTGGGTGGTTGACCGGGACGGATTTTCTCCTGTCACTTTCTCGTCATCCCTGACGTGCTCTCCGTGGTTTTTTCCCTGCTAATTTTAGCATCACACGGCACAGCTTCTGTATCACGTGGTATAAGGCTCCGCCCTTGTCATTTGTCGAGCAGGAAGAGTGAGCGCTTGTTTTCATGCAGATTACGTCCCGGATCAAAATGCGGTACATTTGATCTCTGTTGTCTTTGCCTGATGATTGGTTTGAGTCTTGACAATCCACATTGCTGGCGTTGCATCTTTCAATGCCAGCAATGGCAGGTATCAGTGCTCAAACCTTTTGTGTTTGTTTCCAACAAGTTGCCCACCTCGGGAAACAAACATGTGTTCTTTTACTTGTCAGATGAACATATGAGACACTTTGACTCTTCAGTGCAGTGTGGAGCCTAACAAAGATCTGTTTTGTGTCCCAGCTGATCAGCAGGAGGAGGAGAGTCTGACGGAGCAGCAGAGGAACATTTTCAGCTACTTGGACTCAGCTCAGCCACTACAGAGGAAACAATGAGCTCAACACAGAAGGTGACAGACAGAGCAGGACCATATGACCAAAGATATTTATCACCATATACATCTGAACATTTGCCATAACGATGTAGCTGACGATAGAATTGACACCAGACAAAATACTTTACAGCTGCACAACTTTATTAAAAACCCATCAATGTATTTTCACTGAAACAAGCAGCTGTTGTTTATGTGCATTAAAGTTATATAAAAATGTAACAGTGCAAATGCAAATTCCTCGCTGACAGTTTAACCAAAAGGCGTTTCCAGTGGAAACTGGCCGACACATCCTGAGCATAACCATGTATAATATCCACTAAACTTCAGAAGAGGTTATACAGTCGTGGCCAAAAGGTTTGAGAATTGCATAAATATTGGAACCTGGAGAAGTTGCTGCTTAAGTTTTTATAATAGCATTTTGCCTGCACTCCAGAATGTTATGAGGAGTGATCAGATGAACTGCATCGTCCTTCTTTGCCATGAAAACGAACTTAATCCCCAAAAAGCCTTACCACTGCATTTCATTGCTGTCATCAAAGGACCTGCTGAGACCATTTCAGTGATCGTCTTCTTAACTCAGGTGAGAATGTTGGCGAGCACGAGGCTGGAGATCATCATGGCTGTATCCCGATTCAGGTTCTGCAGCTTTAAAGTCCTCAAGGGCCGCGTACTCAAAGACCGCTAAGGCCGAAGTGCGAGGCTCGTAGGCTCGTGAAATGGGACGTCTAGCCTCCGTCGCGCTGCCCAGGTTGCCTAGCAACCATGATACTAACAGCTGGAAACGTTTCATACGGCTTTGTTTGACAGAAATGAAGGAGAACATATTTAGTTCATTTGTTTCTACATGAGCTCTGTGTGATTTGATGAGTATCTGAGGCTGAGACCACAGGACTGTGAAACATGATTGTTGGGCTTCATTTCTGTGCTGAACAGTCGTTTAAGATTAGCTGTAAATAACAATTAGCTGATGTTGTTCATGAGACTAAAGTCATCTCACTGTGGTAATGTAAATATAATATGGCCAATATTATAGTTATTATATTAATCACTTCACTCACAGACAAGTATCTGTGACAGTGTGTATACAGATGTATCATATATAAGAGACAAATATTGTTCTTTTAATATGTTGGTACTAAATTTGGCTCAGTGCTTACATATATGTGTAAAAAGCAAATGTACGAGCTGTGATAACTGTGTCTGATAGAATGAAGAGTAGACTGATATATGAAATATTCCTTTATTGGGTGAGAAAATCAGACCATGTCATAACTGCTGTAAGTCACACAGAATAGATATCAGAGCCTTAAACAGGCTGACGTCTGCTAAATGGGTCAAACTGGGCAGGAAGTCTACAAACACATAACATCCTTATAGAATATGATGTAAGATTATAGATCAACTTAGCTCAGAATATATAAAGCATATAAACAGTTACAGCAATATGATGCAACAAACACAGCAGCTACTGATCCAAAATACTCAAAGCTTCATAGAACTGAAACAAACATTTATTTTTAGCTCCATTCTGCTGCTGATACAGACTTTAGGTTTCTGAACATTGAACTTGTTGCTGCCTTTCATAGTGTGTAACTTGAAGGCCCTGAGTACTCTGAGTACTTTCTCCCACACTGGAAACACTGGGATGATCACATTATTTGAACATTACCTAATAAGACTGATTCAGCACAGACAGTTATGTTAAACTTTCCTAGCAGTCCTTCACAAACAGGGAACAGTCTGTCTATTCTCTCCATCTGTCAGCTGCTGCTGGCTCTTCCTCCTCCTCTTCCTCACACACTGCTGAGTTTGTCCTGGTGGATCATCAGGGCTGCAAAGCCTCACAGATGATGTGCAGCAGTGGCTCCCTCAGTCTGTCCTCACTCTGGACACTTGCAGTCGTCACACATGGAAATCAAATGTGTGATAAGCTGCAGGATTCAAACACAAGTGTAACTTATAAACACATGTTCATACTTTTATTCCACAATCAGAGAGAAAGAAACAGAGAGAGAGTGCAGGACAGACAGACAGGTGACAGTCTCAGGTGTACACACTGCTACACAACAGCACCAGAGAAGCAGGATTTAGTGTTTGTGTTATTACGAGTGTAAACAAGAAGAGTTCCAGATGGTGCAGTGGACACATGTGTGACTGCTGTGATTAAAGCATCTTTCTTTCAGCTTAACGAGTGAACCGTCAGCTCGTTCAAACACACGTTAAAGTGCGTTTGGCTCGACACCACCGAACAGAGACAGCAATATAACACAGCTAACATTAACAGTGCAGTGAATCCTGCTTGTGCCGTGATGTTCAGGACTGCAAACCGAGCAGCATCACTGACTTTCAGCTTGTTGTGTTTGTGGATATATGACTGACTTTAATTATCCACAAAATCATCACATTCTCTGTCAGATTAAGGTCGACTATTGAACGGCGTATATTTTAAAGGCTTTAAAACCAAGTTAACGCTGAAAGTACAAACATCACTAATGTCACATAACTCTGCCGACAAGGCATAGCTATGGCTATGAAATGCTCTTTGTGTATCACTTCTTCATTATGAAAGATGTCATTAATGCACTAGTAATGTCTCATCTGGAGTATTGTTCAATCATTTGGTCAGCAGCTAATAAGACAGATCTTAACAGACTTCAGTTAGTCCAGAATAAGGCGTCCAGATTAGTGTGAAGATGTTCATACTATACTAATATTGATCAAATGCATAATAACCTTTCTTGGCTTCCTGTACAGGCTAAAATATTCTATGGCTTACTTGTAGTTCTAAAGAAAGCAATTCTGTTAAACACACCACATTTATTCTGCTCAGCTGCAGTATCCAGATGAAATACATCATCATATTACACAGTTTTCAACAAGCTGCAATTTAGTAAATGCTCGAGTTAAAAGTAACGTTTTGTAAAACTGTTACATTTAGAGCAACTTTTAAGTGGAATAAGTTGCCTTAAAAAATTAGAGAATTATTCAAAACTTCAATGAACACTTAAAAGCCGATTTACAGAGCTTTTAGTTGTTGTAAATATTGTAAGACATGATTTGTTTTTGAAATTTGTGTAATGTGCCTCAATGTTATTGATATTATTATTATTATTATTATTGATTGCTTATATTTGAACAATTGTGAAACCTCACTGTGGATGTAAGAGTGAAATTATGTGGATATCTTGAATCCACTTTATTGTGTAATATTTTATGTGAGTATTTGACGGAAGACGAGCAACATCTGTTGTGGAAGCTAACGGGGTCCCTTTAGAATAAACAAACATAGGATTTATTATCACTGAATAATTCTGTATAAATCTATACAAATTATAGAAATATGTAATAGGAAACAACAAAATAATCTAAATTATAAAATAACGTGTGTGTGTGTGTGTGTGTGTGTGTGTGCGTGTTTAGTGTTTGAACAGTCATGAATTATCTTTAACAGCAGGTTGGATGTAATGTGTTAGAACTACCAGCAGGTGGGGATAAGAGACCTTTAAGGTGTTTGGTGCCACGCTCCACCTTCAGGTTTAAAACTAGTGTTAATGGAGTTTGAAGGTTGAGTTTGTTCCACGACTGCATTTCACTCACTGCCTCTGTTTGTATCTCTGTCACTGCAGGACCAACATGGAGCCAGAAGTCAGCGCTCTCAGGAGGCCGACAAACCTCACAGAAGAAAGGGAGAGAAAAAACACACCTGTGACGAGTGTGGGAAGGGTTTTACTGTGAGGGCTAAACTAAAACGGCATCAGGTCATCCACACTGGAGAGAGACCGTTCAGCTGTGACTTGTGTGGAAAGTCTTTTTCCAGGAAGGGTTACCTAAAAACACACCAACTCATCCACAGTGGAGTTAAAGCGTACAGCTGTGATCAGTGTGGCAGAGCTTTTACTCAAAGTAGCAACTTACAGAATCATCTAGTTACCCACTCTGGAATTAAGCCATACAGCTGTGACGAGTGTGGGAAGGGTTTTACTGTGAGGGCTTCACTAAAACAGCATCAGGTCATCCACACTGGAGAGAGACCGTTCAGCTGTGACTTTTGTGGGAAGTCTTTTTCCTTGAAGGGTTCCCTAAAACAACACCAACTCATCCACAGTGGAGTTAAAGCGTACAGCTGTGATCAGTGTGGCAGAGCTTTTACTCACAGTAGCAACTTACAGAAGCATCTAGTTACCCACTCTGGAATTAAGCCATACAGCTGTGACGAGTGTGGGAAGGGTTTTACTGTGAGGGCTAAACTAAAACAGCATCAGGTCATCCACACTGGAGAGAGACCGTTCAGCTGTGACTTGTGTGGAAAGTCTTTTTCCTTGAAGGATTCCCTAAAAAAACACCAACTCATCCACAGTGGAGTTAAAGCGTACAGCTGTGGTCAGTGTGGCAGAGCTTTTACTCACAGTAGCAGCTTACAGAGTCATCTAGTTACCCACTCTGGAATTAAGCCATACAGCTGTGACGAGTGTGGGATGGAGTTTACTCTGAAGGCATCACTAAAACAGCATCAGGTCATCCACACTGGAGAGAGACCGTTCAGCTGTGACTTGTGTGGAAAGTCTTTTTCCTTCAAGCGTTCCCTAAAACAACACCAACTCATCCACAGTGGAGTTAAAGCGTACAGCTGTGATCAGTGTGGCAGAGCTTTTACTCGCAGTAGCCACTTACAGAGTCATCTAGTTACCCACTCTGGAATTAAGGCATACAGCTGTGACATCTGTGGAAAAACTTTCAGCTGGAGAGGGAGCCGAAATACACACCTACGCATTCACACCAGACATGATGTGTACTGCTGTGAACAGTGTGGCAAATACTTTACAACAGACGCACAGTTACAACGACACATGTTTACCCACACTGAGGAGAGACCTTATCAATGTGACCTGTGTGAGAAGACTTTTAAATCTCCACGTTACCTGAGACAACACCAACAGATCCACACCAGAAAGAGACTCTACAAGTGCAGCTACTGTGAGGTATGTATTTATATTGTTATCTTGTCATTTTAGCCTGACTGTTTGGAACAACTCTGCTCATTAAACTGTGTTAGCATGTTAGCAATTCTACTGCATGGAAAAGCAGCTCTGAGTGATTATTCAGATTTTCCTTTCAGTTATGATTTTAGTATTACTGTAGTATTATGGTGGTAGTATTGTAGTTATTGCAGCCCAGTAAACTGAGTGTGTTAACTGAAACAGTCAAATGTAGTTGGACGTCTGCAGAGATGCTCTTTATTTCAGGCGACGTTCAGGATACAAATGTTGAAGGACTGACTTACACTGTCTTTGTGTCTTTGTTTAGAAGCAGAGCGACACAGATGGATCCAGTTCTCAACCCTGTCATCACTGTGGTGGTGGGAAAGACTTTCATTGTGACCTCTGTGGAAAAACTTTCAGTCAGCAAAAGACCCTAAAAGTACATCAACGTAGACACACTGGAGACAAACTGAAATACTGCAAAGAATGTGGGAGAAGCTTCACCACAACAAGTGAGTTAAAACAACATGAACTGATTCACAGTGGGGTTAAAAAGCACCTCTGTGATCAGTGTGGGTCATCCTTCACCACTGCAAGTCAGCTTAAATCACACAAAGGAGTCCACACAGGAGAGAAACCACACAAGTGCAGACACTGTGAGAGAAGCTTCTCACAGTCAGGTATTCGTAACATTCATGAACGTTCACACATGGAAGGAAACTACAGCTGTGACCAGTGTGACAAGAGCTTCAGGAATCTCAGTTCATACTCTGCACACAAACGATCCCACGTTACTAATAAACTGTTTCACTGTTACCAATGTGCCCAAACATTCACCTCATTGTCTGCTCTGTGCAAACATCAGCGCGATCACTCAGGGCTGAACTCACTCCCATCACTGGATCACAGTGAATCTGAAGACACAGAAAGATCCTCTGGTTTCTGTGTCAGACTCAAAAAGCTTGAGATCAGGCTCCACAGAGTTCAGATAGAATCATTTAAACTTGTGTTGAACTGAACTGGTTGCTGGGCTGAACTTCTACATAATACAGATCTACATGGGATCTTCTTTTCTGTATTTACTGAGTCAGTTTTGTCCTTTTTTCTCTGTCCTGGTTTTGCTCGTCTGTAAATGATTGAAACTCAGTCAAATAGTTCATTGTTCTCCAGCAAAACGTTTTGGAAACTCATGTTTAACCTTTAAAACTCTGACATGTTTTAGCACACAAGGCTTCATCGGGGAGTTCACTCATGATTGGACCATGAGAACAAAGGTTTTTAGTTCTTTCAAAGAGAGTCTTGGAGATGTTTGATGTTTCTGTTTTTCTGAAACCACCTGAAAGAAAAACTATTTTTCTTGCTTTATGTAGTGTGGAAGTTTTTAATGTTTCTTCATCTGTGATGTTCTTGAATGTGTTCACGTGAAGATGGTACAAATAAACTGTCCTTTCAGCTTTAGCTCCTAATTTATTCATTATTTATGGATGTAGCACAGCAGCCGTCTCTTGATTAACACATGGAGGGCTCGGGATCTGATGGTGTCGTCTCCCTAATTTGCCCACTCAGTAAATCTCACTCATGGCCAAGAAATTGAAATAAACCTTGTTTCCCTGCTGGATAGTGATCCACTGTAACTCTGCTCCTCCTTCCTGTTTAGGATTTCTGTGGCTGAAGTAAAATTCCCTCCATCCATCACTTATCCCAGCTAACCCAAAGTGAAATAAAGTTTTGCTGGTCTTAAAAAAGCATTACAATAATGGGCATTACCAATGCAAACTGAATGATACAGAAGATGAAAGAAGAGACTTTGATCAGTTAATAAAGCTCATGATCTGGATTCATTGTGGCTGCTACACAGATACTTCTGGGTCACTTCTCTCAGTTAGGAACCTTCCTCACCAAACTGACTGTTGGACCACACCCCTGGTTTCATGAGAAATTGTTTCAGCCATGATTTCTCTTCCTGTATTTCAGAGTAAAGACTGAAGTGACAAATGGAAGCATGTTTAAAAAACACAATGTGAGAGAGACGTTGAGGTCCTTAGAAGTTACCCTGGGTTTTTCTGTCACCCTGCTAGATGTTACTGTTGAGAAATCAGTTTTACCCCGGTTCTTCTTATTCCTCGAGCATCCAGAGATGGCACCGGACTCAGTAGTCATTTTCACAAAATCTTTATTCATCTACATTCATCTTCATTCATCTTTAAGCATGCACTTCTAGAAGGGAAGATGAGGCCGGTGTCCCTCTACAAAAATCTTCACTCCTTTGTTGGTTACAGTCAGCTTTATAGAAGTGACCCCATCATAAAACCCCTCTACGGTGTGCTGCAAACTCTCTCTGTTTGTATGTGCACGAGCACGTGAATGCCTACATGTGCACGTTCCCACGTGTCTATGTGAGTGCTCGTGAGTGAGTGTGTGCGCATACCTGTGTGTATGTGTGAGTGCACATGAGTGAGTGTGCGTGTGGATGTGTGTGTGTAACAGTTAAAACACTGTGGGGGTAGATGACTCCCTAGAGGTCATAAACCCCTACCTTGCATCCTCTGGGGAATTTCCACTCAGTGGGGGAGAAGCCTTCTAAAATCTACTCCTAACTTCACAAGAGAGTGAGGCCTTTATTACTTTACAAACAGTGTCCCTACAATAATTCTACATTCTATGATAAC
Organism: Maylandia zebra; assembly: GCF_041146795.1. Classification (NCBI taxonomy): domain Eukaryota; kingdom Metazoa; phylum Chordata; class Actinopteri; order Cichliformes; family Cichlidae; genus Maylandia; species Maylandia zebra. Next base: position 7,658,836 of record NC_135168.1, on the reverse strand, counting down.
ATATTTGTAAACTCTAAAATAAGCTAAACATTCCTACAAGTCCCCCTTTTTTATCTGCTCCATGGCAGATAAAACTAAACTAAATCTTTCACCATAATGTTTTCATACTGTGACTCCCCATTTCCCAAAAGTGGCATCATGGTGTCGGCCTTTGTATCAGACTCTCCCACAGCACGATTGATGAGTCTTACGAACAAGGCTCTGATACAAGGCACACAACAACACCCACATGTCACTAATACTGCAATGAAAACAGACAAAGAAACCATAATTGACATACGTAATAAAATCTTTCCATTGCCCAAAGACAGAGGTCGTCCACGCTTCCAACAGGTCATCTAATCCCGAATGCTCATACATTACGGTGGACGTCTTTAGGCCTTCCAGAACTCGGGTCACAGAGCCGTCGGGAACTGTGTTATTTGGAATGAAAGTACAATACATATCCCCAAACGCCCCCTTTTTATCCCAACAACATATCTAACGCCATCCGATTTAGTACTGCCATTAAAGACGTTGGACTCAACTGTTCAGTAAGCCCTTGCATTTAATGACAGCACAAAGATCAAATGCATACGAGATTGTGGACCCTTTAACGTAGTCCAACTCTACACCGCCATAATAATCCAAACACTCATCTGATTTACCTGTTTCACTACGTTTGGTTCGCTCCACCGTGGCCTGTGATGGTGGAGTTGCTGGAATGGATTCAGGTCTGTCTCTGGGCAATTCACTTGCAAGAAAAATCACAGTTACAATCACAACAGTTATCACTCCTAACACTACCATTGCTCTCCACTTTCCCCATAACCCCATTTTAGTTATTTCTCTCATCGCTTTTGTCCAATGTAATCTCACTTGTTCTTTTGTTTTGTCTTTTTTTTTTTTTTTATTTACTTTTGTTTTCGTCGTTATTGTTATTATTATTTTTAAACCTTTATCTTCTGAGTCGGGTGATTCTCTCTTACTCTTCTTTCTTCAACTTCCGGGGTAGACTACCCTTCAGTCGTTGCATGGATCTTCTGCAGAGGATATTCTGTCCCTGGGCTGGGATCCATGTAGGGGGGTCTCAGCCGAGTTCCCCCTCTTTTCCTTTGCAGAGAGCCTTTCCGACCTCTTAGGCTCTTCCGCTACAGCACACTAGCTCCAGTGGTACCAGGTTTCCCCTTTCCCTTTCAGTCGGACCGCGTGTGAGGTCCTGGTCTCCACCTCGAATGGACCCCCCGTCCACCTGGGCTCGTTCCACTTTCGTTTGTAGACCTTCAGCCACACCCACTTTGCCTCTGGCACCTCACGACATCTACAAATTGAAAAAATAACACTCCTCTCTCCACACGGCTTTCGCCATGTGTCAACTCCCCAATGAGACATGCATAAGAATGTTGCACAGTCTCCCTAAAACAATCTAAATCAAACTTCACATTTGCAACCAACTATAGATCATGAAAGTGATAAAGTACTCAGCATAACAGACAAGTATCATGTGCAGGTTTTCTCCAATCATTAAATCACTATTATTACCATAATTTGTCCCAAATCATGAATCATCCCAATTTATTCCACAATTTAATCTGTGACTTCCCTTAAACAATGTCACTCCACCCATTTCATCACTATGAGCTCAATAGCCCATCTTCAAATATTCCATAAAAGCTGCATCCCTTATTTGTTTTTCTCATGTCACTTGTCCACTTCTGCTGAATGCTACATGCACTCTTAAAGAAAACAAAACCTGTAATAAAGAAACAAACATCCACCAATTGTTCTGCTAAAAACCACATCATCAAATCACATAAAAAACTGCAATGCTGTAGAAAAAATGCAAATGTTAGCGCTGCGCAGGTGTGTACACACTTTCTCACAGTAACTTCTGTGAGTACCACAAGCCCATGAATAACACACCTCTGATAGATTCACAAACATAAAAATGGCATTTAAAAGGTTAAACCATCACGCAACCTCAGATGTTGCTGTCATCCTTCTGCTCCTGTAACAGAGACACACACAGAGATACATCCACACCTTTGTCAGGTGGGGGTTGACTTCACGCAATGGTGTTAAGTCAGTCAGTCTTGTCAGCTTTTACCAGTCAGTCAGTTTGTTTTATTTCCATTCATTCATTCATTCATTCATTCATCCATTCTTACTTTCTTTGCTGATAGTGGAACCTGTCGTCGCATTTAGTTTCCACTCTCAGCAAAATGACGTCATTTCAAAAAGAAAAGAAGAACTTTAGATCAGATTACATCGCTGAATCCTTTTTGGACAGGGACTTGTCCCAATAAGTGGCTTTCTCCAGAGCCCATTTTAATGTGGAGAAACCCACCCGCAACGGTTTTCTTGACGACGTGTAGCACTTTTAATTCCCGACGTGCAGATCTGCTTAAAGAAAAGAAATTCACAAACAAAAATCAGTGCACTGTTCAAAAAATAAAAATAAAATGAAAAATGACAAATAAACTGAAAAACAAAAGAAAAAATACAAAAGCCCGGTCTTAGGACTTGTCACAAAATGTTCTTTCTCTTATAGGTGAGAAAACACCCGTACTTCAAAAACAAAAACAAAACAAAACAAAAATCTGCCAGTTTCACTCATTTAAACTCTGGCTGCAAGATTCTGATCACCCTGCTCTCATGTTCCCCAAAATAATACTAATTCAGTCGTCTATGTATCAGTTCTCAACCCACTCAATAAACCAGACAGGATGATGGTAACCGTATTGCCTACTTAAAATTGTGTGTGTGTGTGTGTGTGTGTGTGTGTGTGTGTGTGTGTGTGTGTGTGTGTGTGCCCTCACAGAAGGAAGGTCACAAACCAATGATTCTAAAGACAGAACAGAAAGATACAGTTGGAAGATGAATGATTGCGTTTTTATGATGCGTAGTAAAACGACCCCTTCTTCTTCTTCTCTTTGTTGGTGTTGTTGTTGTTCGTGTGCGCGCACGTGTGTGTGTGTGTGTGTGTGCGTGTGTGTGTGTGCCTTAGAAGTCAATTAATACATTAGCCATACTTAAAAAAACATCTGAATTTCATTTAGAACTGAGATTCTAAGTTGTAAGCAGAAATCTTATGCACAGCCAGAAACATGTTTCCCCACTTTCACAATGCTGAGGTGTCAAATCCACAACCCCCAACAAATGTTTTGTTACACGCGGGTGTGAAGGGCAAGCTTTACTTACACAGCCTCACACACACTAGATTTTTAAAGTTTTTGGGTACAGTGGTTTAGCCACAGATGCAACATCCACTTTTGATAAAGATCCCTCCACCTGTTTATTTCTTAAGAAATTAAGCATCTTTATTAAGCTCTTATTTATAAATGTCTACACAATAATAGACACTGTGTGCTCTGTGACATTATAGTCTTCTACTGCTGCTTCCATCGGTTTGCATTTTAAACTCCCGGCCTTTCAGTTTGTTATGAACGACTTTATATGTTGATGATGAACATCAAGTTCACCAGGGAAGACACAAAGGACAACTGTTTGCCTTTCCTGGACTGCGCCGTGCACATTGAAGAGAACGGCAACCTCAACATCGAAATTTACCGGAAGCCCACACACACGGACCAGTACCTCCTCTTTGACTCCCATCACCCTCTGGAACACAAACTTGGAGTAATCAGGACCCTACACCACCGAGCAGAACATGTTCCCTCTAAGCCTGAAGGAAAAAAGAAGGAACAAACACATGTAAAGGAAGCACTCAAAACGTGCGGCTATCCTAAATGGGCGTTTTTAAAGTCAGCAAAGAGGCAAAGAAAAGAAGACCAGACACCAGCGAAGGAGGATAAGAAGGACAGACGCAACAACATTGTCATCCCCTATGCAGCTGGTGTATCAGAGGAACTCAGGAGAGTTTTCTCCAAGCATGACATCCCGGTGCATTTCAGACCCAACAACACGCTCAGACAGAAACTGGTTCACCCGAAAGACAAAACGCCAAAACACAAACTTAACAATGGGGTGTTTGCTGTACAGTGCAGCGAGGAATGCTCAGACCTCTACATTGGAGAGACCAAACAGCCACTTCACAAGCGCATGGCACAACATAGAAGAGCCACCTCCACAGGACAAGACTCAGCTGTCCATCTGCATCTTAAGGATAAAGGACACTCTTTGAGGATGCCAATGTTCACATTTTGGACAGAGAGGACAGATGGTTTGAAAGAGGAGTGAAAGAAGCCATCTATGTCCACTGTGAGCGACCATCATTGAACAGAGGCGGGGTTTACGACACCAACTCTCTGCCATCTATAATCCAGTTTTGAGATCCTTCCCAGACGCCTTAACGCCCACTCACATCCTGGGCCCTCTGACCTCAGGAATTCGCATGATAAGGTGGGGCCAGGTTTCACAATGAACACACCCGAAACTCTGGCTGATTGGGACCCACACCCAGTTTCACACCTTGGCTCAGGCGATTAGAGGATCATCAGGGGGTCCTTTTGTCCCTCTGTGGGGGGTCACTCCCACTAGGTTTATATCTGGGACTCTCCACCATTTGACCTTAGAACTGAAGAAGCTTCTCGGATGAGAGGTGAAACGTCTTCAAGTAACTTAAAGAAGTCCAGACGCTTTTCTTTGCAAGCTCCTGTGACTACGATGACCTGGATGACTGAGAACCTTCACAGATATATGAATATAAAACAGTGTGAACAACAAAACATCAGCTTTGGAAACTTTGATGTAAAATTCTGCAATTGTTTTCTCAGATATAGCATAAATCAAACTAACATACATCAGTGTATTATTAATGTGCACACACACACACACACACACACACACACACACACACACACACACACACGTGTTACAATAAACAGCTCTTATGCTTCTGTATGATTCTCAGTGCTTTCCATTTGCGTGTCCACAGGTTGCTGTAAGTGGTGCTTGACTGCAGTTTGCTCTCATTTCAAGTGGTTTGCTGTCACAAAGCCAACAGGAAGTCCGGCCATGGTTGAGCCAACTGAAGATGGGTTGAAGGTGGCGTCCTCGTTTCCTCTGTGAGTGCGAGAGGACAGACAAAGCAAACACCGTTTGGACAGCATTAAAATATTTACACTGATGATTAATGTTGTGTCTTTGCACCTGTAGCGATACATGTTGGAAAATGGAGACTTTAGCCACCAAGACTGACGTGCCTGGAAACTTCCCTGTGAGTACGCCCACAAAGACAGGAAACAGTTTAGCCACCGCGGTTAATCCTCCATCATCATCATCCAGTATTTTTCACATCTTTTCTTCTGCTGTTTCCCTTGTTGTCAGTCACGGGGTTTGTGACTGAAATGCGTGTGGTCGACGGGAAGCCTGACGAGTACGGCCTGAATCATTCCATCAACACCGGACGGAGTGAAACCTTTGTTGAAAACAGATTATATGGTAACGTTGCATTTAGCTTCAGTAAACTGTGAAGTTACAGCAGCAGATTTACATCACGTGGCTTCACAGGAAGTAGTCTGGACCTCAGCGCTGAGGTTCAAGCAGCTCTGCTTGCAGACGGCATCCTTCCGACAGAGTCAATGCGTGAGTGTTAATATAAACATTGATCTAGGGATTTCCACCCATTTAACACGTTATTTTATCATATGTTATTTTATTTGTTATTTTATACATTTTATTTTGTGATGTGATGTGAGCACAGGTGCAACCCAACAGGCCCCAAACGTTCCTGGCAGCAAGTAAAAATGAAATATAAAAATATAGTCCAAACAGGTAAGGTGTAATTGTATTATGAGCCATAGTGCTTGGTCTGTTTGTCCCATGTAAATCAATTGCAGTTAGAGGCTACATTAATTTCCTTTCTGTAAGCACTTATTGAAATTATCTGAGCACATTACAAGTACATATTTGCTTACTCTGTGTGCTCAAATGTGGCCCGTTATAGCCAACAGAAAAAAAGCGGAGGCCTGAAAAACAGGTGGGGGTCCTCCACCACCACCACTCACAGAGGCTCAGCAGTTGGCCCTCAGCCAAAACAGTGGGCGCCCTGTGGCTGAAGGCATCTCTGCGGGGACATCCTCTGAGTCAATAATCCCGCAAGACACAAGTGCCTACATAGGGGGTAAATTCAAAATAATACATGATGTGCATACATCCTTTCTTCACAGTCACCTTTGCAGTGCTGCTCATTCATTTGATAAACTCTTTACCATAATGGATTATTTTGTAGTGAAGTTATTTTCCTACTGATTTTGCCTTCCCTCAGTCTTGGTTGTCTTTGAGAGCATAATGACAATGAAGTGTAAGGTGATTGGTATGTTTGTTAATTGCCATTTGGTCCCTTGTAAGTTATAAGTGACCTGTATAGACCTCATATTCTATCAGTTGATGGTGGTGGTGTACTGCATCTGGTGCAGCCTCCTGTTGAGCCAGACCAACATGCAGTTGTGAGTAATACTCCACAGATTATATGAGTTTACAGTAGAACAGCAATGTTGTTTATTTCTTTACTACAGGAAAATAATGAAGAAACATTGACAGCTGTTACAGAGGAGGAAGCAACAGAGACACTTTATGAGGTTTACATCTTTTAATACTTTGTGTACAGGAAACACAGGCGACCAATAAAGCCAGTTGAACAAAAAATCAGTTTATTCTTCTTTCAACATGTTGAGGTGATGGGTCAAAAGAAATGATTGTGACATATGGTGTCTCTGACTGCGCTTCCATCTTGTATGTCCGTGGGAGGGTCAGGATGTTCATGGTTTGGATCACTGCTGATGTTTGGTTCAGAAGGACAGTGTTCTCCTCTAATTGTGGCAATGTTGTGAAGAATCACACATGCCACAATAATGTCACATGCCCTTTCTGGGGTGACCCTGAGTCTTTGCAGGCACTGGAACCGGGCCTTAAGCATTCCGATAGTCATTTCAATTCTGGCTCTTGTCCTGCAATGAGCCAGATTATATCGCTGCTGTGGGCCCGGTTCAGGGTCAGAGTAAGGGGTAAGCAAATAGGGTAAACATGGATACCCCCTATCACCAAGCAAGTAGCCAGTGAACTCTCCTAAGACAGAAGGATATACTTCAGTTCAAATGTCCCTGAAGCAATTGGTCTTTATATATTTTAAGGTATTCTCAACTCACCATGTCCAAATTTTGTGCTCAGTGTACATTCACGGAATATTTGTGAGTCATGGACAGAGCCTGGCCACTTGGCTTCCACATTTGTGATAATGTTGGCAGCATCACATATGATCTTCACAGTGCAGAGAACACAAATTAGCATCCATTACTATAATGAAATAATTTGTTAGTTTGAAATGCTACAGGGAACTATGTACCTGTACATTAATGCTGTGGAAAGACTTCCTGTTCACATAGTCTCCTTCATTTACTGAAGGAGCAATGATTGGAATGTGAGTGCCATCTGTACAGCCAATCACGCCTGGGAACCCTGAAAATAAATGTAAAATTTAAGTAGTAGTTCAAGTATCACCACATCATGAATTAAGTTTTGGTCATCCTGATACCTGCAATCTTGTGGGTCTATGACCGGGGAACACCACAAACGAGTACAGGAGACGTTTCAGTGCAACTGTAACATTCCTGACTGCCCGACAGATGGTAGCCTTGGAAACGTGCTCAGCGTCACCAATATTATACAGAAAGCTAATTAGTAAGAGTATTGTTACTCTCCGCAGGAGTAGTCCAGCAGTAGAAATCAGTCCAATAACAAGGTGTGTAACATCTAGCAGGGTGACAGAAAAACCCAGGGTAACTTCTAAGGACCTGAACGTCTCTCTCACATTGTGTTTTTTAAACATGCTTCCATTTGTCACTTCAGTCTTTACTCTGAAATACAGGAAGAGAAATCATGGCTGAAACAATTTCTCATGAAACCAGGGGTGTGGTCCAACAGTCAGTTTGGTGAGGAAGGTTCCTAACTGAGAGAAGTGACCCAGAAGTATCTGTGTAGCAGCCACAATGAATCCAGATCATGAGCTTTATTAACTGATCAAAGTCTCTTCTTTCATCTTCTGTATCATTCAGTTTGCATTGGTAATGCCCATTATTGTAATGCTTTTTTAAGACGAGCAAAACTTTATTTCACTTTGGGTTAGCTGGGATAAGTGATGGATGGAGGGAATTTTACTTCAGCCACAGAAATCCTAAACAGGAAGGAGGAGCAGAGTTACAGTGGATCACTATCCAGCAGGGAAACAAGGTTTATTTCAATTTCTTGGCCATGAGTGAGATTTACTGAGTGGGCAAATTAGGGAGACGACACCATCAGATCCCGAGCCCTCCATGTGTTAATCAAGAGACGGCTGCTGTGCTACATCCATAAATAATGAATAAATTAGGAGCTAAAGCTGAAAGGACAGTTTATTTAAACCATCAGTGAAGATATTTAACATTTGAATTTTTTATTTAACATTTGCAAGATTCAATAACATAAAGAACCTGAACAAGAAAACATTTATGTGCATCAAAATACATTAAAACAAAAACTTTATAATAGGAAACAGTTTTCAACCAACTGATGAAAAGAAATCTAACCACTTGACATGAACTCTACAGTAGGACAGTTTTGAAAGCTTAAAATGGAACTAGGGGAAGAGTTTGATTCACAGCTGCCTCATCAGATTTTTACAGGAGATTCTATCTGAACTCTGTGGAGCCTGATCTCAAGCTTTTTGAGTCTGACACAGAAACCAGAGGATCTTTCTGTGTCTTCAGATTCACTGTGATCCAGTGATGGGAGTGAGTTCAGCCCTGAGTGATCGCGCTGATGTTTGCACAGAGCAGACAATGAGGTGAATGTTTGGGCACATTGGTAACAGTGAAACAGTTTATTAGTAACGTGGGATCGTTTGTGTGCAGAGTATGAACTGAGATTCCTGAAGCTCTTGTCACACTGGTCACAGCTGTAGTTTCCTTCCATGTGTGCACGTTCATGAATGTTACGATTATCTGACCGTGAGAAGCTTCTCTCACAGTGTCTGCACTTGTGTGGTTTCTCTCCTGTGTGGACTCCTTTGTGTGATTTAAGCTGACCTGCAGTGGTGAAGGATGACCCACACTGATCACAGAGGTGCTTTTTAACCCCACTGTGAATCAGTTCATGTCGTTTTAAGTCAGTTGATGTGGTGAAGCTTCTCCCACATTCTTTGCAGTATTTCAGTTTGTCTCCAGTGTGTCTACGTTGATGTACTTTTAGGGTCTTTTGCCGACTGAAAGTTTTTCCACAGAGGTCACAATGAAAGTCTTTCCCACCACCACAGTGATGACAGGGTTGAGAACTAGATCCATCTGTGTCGCTCTGCTTCTAAACAAAGACACAAAGACTGTGTAAGTCAGTCCTTCAACATTTGTATCCTGAACGTCGCCTGAAATAAAGAGCATCTCTGCAGACGTCCAACTACATTTGACTGTTTCAGTTAACACACTCAGTTTACTGGGCTGCAATAACTACAATACTACCACCATAATACTACAGTAATACTAAAATCATAACTGAAAGGAAAATCTGAATAATCACTCAGAGCTGCTTTTCCATGCAGTAGAATTGCTAACATGCTAACACAGTTTAATGAGCAGAGTTGTTCCAAACAGTCAGGCTAAAATGACAAGATAACAATATAAATACATACCTCACAGTAGCTGCACTTGTAGAGTCTCTTTCTGGTGTGGATCTGTTGGTGTTCTCTCAGGTCATGTGGAGCTTTAAAAGTCTTCTCACACAGGTCACATTCATAAGGTCTCTCCTCAGTGTGGGTAAACATGTGTCGTTGTAACTGTGCGTCTGTTGTAAAGTATTTGCCACACTGTTCACAGCAGTACACATCATGTCTGGTGTGAATGCGTAGGTGTGTATTTCGGCTCCTTCTCTGGCTGAAAGTTTTTCCACAGATGTCACAGCTGTATGCCTTAATTCCAGAGTGGGTAACTAGATGCCTCTGTAAGCTGCTACTGTCAGTAAAAGCTCTGCCACACTGATCACAGCTGTATGCTTTAACTCCACTGTGGATGAGTTGGTGATTTTTTAGGGAACGCTTCAAGGAAAAAGACTTTCCACACAAGTCACAGCTGAACGGTCTCTCTCCAGTGTGGATGACCTGATGCTGTTTTAGTGAAGCCTTCAGAGTAAACTCCATCCCACACTCGTCACAGCTGTATGCCTTAATTCCAGAGTGGGTAACTAGATGACTCTGTAAGCTGCTACTGTGAGTAAAAGCTCTGCCACACTGATCACAGCTGTACGCTTTAACTCCACTGTGGATGAGTTGGTGTTGTTTTAGGTAACCCTTCCTGGAAAAAGAATTTCCACACAAGTCACAGCTGAACGGTCTCTCTCCAGTGTGGATGACCTGATGCTGTTTTAGTTTAGCCCTCACAGTAAAACCCTTCCCACACTCGTCACAGCTGTATGCCTTAATTCCAGAGTGGGTAACTAGATGCCTCTGTAAGCTGCTACTTTGAGTAAAAGCTCTGCCACACTGATCACAGCTGTATGCTTTAACTCCACTGTGGATGAGTTTGTGTGTTTTTAGGGAACGCTTCAAGGAAAAAGACTTTCCACACAAGTCACAGCTGAACGGTCTCTCTCCAGTGTGGATGACCTGATGCCGTTTTAGTGAAGCCCTCACAGTAAAACCCTTCCCACACTCGTCACAGGTGTGTTTTTTCTCTCCCTTTCTTCTGTGAGGTTTGTCGGCCTCCTGAGAGCGCTGACTTCTGGCTCCATGTTGGTCCTGCAGTGACAGAGATACAAACAGAGGCAGTGAGTGAAATGCAGTCGTGGAACAAACTCAACCTTCAAACTCCATTAACACTAGTTTTAAACCTGAAGGTGGAGCGTGGCACCAAACACCTTAAAGGTCTCTTATCCCCACCTGCTGGTAGTTCTAACACATTACATCCAACCTGCTGTTAAAGATAATTCATGACTGTTCAAACACTAAAATCATGCACACACACACACACACACACACACACACACACACTTTTATAATTTAGATTATTTTGTTGTTTCCTATTACATATTTCTATAATTTGTATAGATTTATACAGAATTATTCAGTGATAATAAATCCTATGTTTGTTTATTCTAAAGGAACCCCGTTAGCTTCCACAACAGATGTTGCTCGTCTTCCGTCAAATACTCACATAAAATATTACACAATAAAGTGGATTCAAGATATCCACATAATTTCATTCTTACATCCACAGTGAGGTTTCACAATTGTTCAAATATAAGCAATCAATAATAATAATATCAATAACATTGAGGCACATTACACAAATTTCAAAAACAAATCATGTCTTACAATATTTACAACAACTAAAAGCTCTGTAAATCGGCTTTTAAGTGTTCATTGAAGTTTTGAATAATTCTCTAATTTTTTAAGGCAACTTATTCCACTTAAAAGTTGCTCTAAATGTAACAGTTTTACAAAACGTTACTTTTAACTCGAGCATTTACTAAATTGCAGCTTGTTGAAAACTGTGTAATATGATGATGTATTTCATCTGGATACTGCAGCTGAGCAGAATAAATGTGGTGTGTTTAACAGAATTGCTTTCTTTAGAACTACAAGTAAGCCATAGAATATTTTAGCCTGTACAGGAAGCCAAGAAAGGTTATTATGCATTTTATCAATATTAGTATAGTATGAACATCTTCACACTAATCTGGACGCCTTATTCTGGACTAACTGAAGTCTGTTAAGATCTGTCTTATTAGCTGCTGACCAAATGATTGAACAATACTCCAGATGAGACATTACTAGTGCATTAATGACATCTTTCATAATGAAGAAGTGATACACAAAGAGCATTTCATAGCCATAGCTATGCCTTGTCGGCAGAGTTATGTGACATTAGTGATGTTTGTACTTTCAGCGTTAACTTGGTTTTAAAGCCTTTAAAATATACGCCGTTCAATAGTCGACCTTAATCTGACAGAGAATGTGATGATTTTGTGGATAATTAAAGTCAGTCATATATCCACAAACACAACAAGCTGAAAGTCAGTGATGCTGCTCGGTTTGCAGTCCTGAACATCACGGCACAAGCAGGATCCACTGCACTGTTAATGTTAGCTGTGTTATATTGCTGCCTCTGTTCGGTGGTGTCGAGCCAAACGCACTTTAACGTGTGTTTGAACGAGCTGACGGTTCACTCGTTAAGCTGAAAGAAAGATGCTTTAATCACAGCAGTCACACATGTGTCCACTGCACCATCTGGAACTCTTCTTGTTTACACTCGTAATAACACAAACACTAAATCCTGCTTCTCTGGTGCTGTTGTGTAGCAGTGTGTACACCTGAGACTGTCACCTGTCTGTCTGTCCTGCACTCTCTCTCTGTTTCTTTCTCTCTGATTGTGGAATAAAAGTATGAACATGTGTTTATAAGTTACACTTGTGTTTGAATCCTGCAGCTTATCACACATTTGATTTCCATGTGTGACGACTGCAAGTGTCCAGAGTGAGGACAGACTGAGGGAGCCACTGCTGCACATCATCTGTGAGGCTTTGCAGCCCTGATGATCCACCAGGACAAACTCAGCAGTGTGTGAGGAAGAGGAGGAGGAAGAGCCAGCAGCAGCTGACAGATGGAGAGAATAGACAGACTGTTCCCTGTTTGTGAAGGACTGCTAGGAAAGTTTAACATAACTGTCTGTGCTGAATCAGTCTTATTAGGTAATGTTCAAATAATGTGATCATCCCAGTGTTTCCAGTGTGGGAGAAAGTACTCAGGGCCTTCAAGTTACACACTATGAAAGGCAGCAACAAGTTTAATGTTCAGAAACCTAAAGTCTGTATCAGCAGCAGAATGGAGCTAAAAATAAATGTTGGTTTCAGTTCTATGAAGCTTTGAGTATTTTGGATCAGTAGCTGCTGTGTTTGTTGCATCATATTGCTGTAACTGTTTATATGCTTTATATATTCTGAGCTAAGTTGATCTATAGTGTTACATGATACACTCTCAGAAATACGAGAGAGAACAAGGGGAGAGAAGAGAGAAGAACATTTTTGGTCTTTAAATATTTGGTCTATAGGAACATACTGGTGTTTAAAAGTCCAGAAATGCCCCTTTAAAGGTTCAATCTGAAATAAAGTACAAATCTGTATTATAAAATCTTAAGCAGCAACTTCTCCAGGTTCCAATATTTATGCAATTCTCAAACCTTTTGGCCACGACTGTATAACCTCTTCTGAAGTTTAGTGGATATTATACATGGTTATGCTCAGGATGTGTCGGCCAGTTTCCACTGGAAACGCCTTTTGGTTAAACTGTCAGCGAGCAATTTGCATTTGCACTGTTACATTTTTATATAACTTTAATGCACATAAACAACAGCTGCTTGTTTCAGTGAAAATACATTGATGGGTTTTTAATAAAGTTGTGGAGCTGTAAAGTATTTTGTCTGGTGTCAATTCTATCGTCAGCTACATCGTTATGGCAAATGTTCAAATGTATATGGTGATAAATCTCTTTGGTCATATGGTCCTGCTCTGTCTGTCACCTTCTGTGTTGAGCTCATTGTTTCCTCTGTAGTGGCTGAGCTGAGTCCAAGTAGCTGAAAATGTTCCTCTGCTGCTCCGTCAGACTCTCCTCCTCCTGCTGATCAGCTGGGACACAAAACAGATCTTTGTTAGGCTCCACACTGCACTGAAGAGTCAAAGTGTCTCATATGTTCATCTGACAAGTAAAAGAACACATTTTTGTTTCCCGAGGTGGGCAACTTGTTGGAAACAAACACAAAAGCTTTGAGCACTGATACCTGCCATTGCTGGCATTGAAAGATGCAACGCCAGCAATGTGGATTGTCAAGACTCAAACCAATCATCAAGCAAAGACAACAGGGATCATTTGTTTCTGCTTATTTAGCATTCACAGCATTTGTAGTTGCCTTCTGTGCAGGGGAAGTCCACGCACACTGTGTGGTACCGCCATCCGCAGAAGGTGCATTCAACCTCTGTAAGAGAAACGAGATTGTCTGAGACTGAAATGATATTCACTAAAGAAGTGGTGATTTGTAAAACTTCACATTTTGATCCGGGACGTACTCTGCATGAAAACAAGCGCTCACTCTTCCTGCTCAACAAATGACAAGGGCGGAGCCTTATACCACGTGATACAGAAGCTGTGCCGTGTGATGCTAAAATTAGCAGGGAAAAAACAACGGAGAGCACGTCAGGGACTGTGCAAAACGAGGGATTTAGGAAAAGGAAGAGAGAGAGCAAGCAAGAGAGAGAAATAAAAGAGCAAGAGAGAGAGATGGAAGAGCAGGAGAGAGAGATGGAAGAGCAGGAGAGAGAGATGGAAGAGCAGGAGAGAGAGATGGAAGAGCAGGAGAGAGAGAGCCAGGGCATCGATTATGGTTAGTTTGAGTCTTGACAATCCACATTGCTGGCATCTTTCAATATGTTTGAATGCACCAGTGTAAGTGCAGCCACTCAGACTCAATGTGTTCATAGAAACAGGTGCACATGTGTCACGAGTTCATCCAGCAGTAGCTATGGCACTTGGCCACAGGTGGCAGCAGTGGACTGACCTCCATTTGAGACTGCTCCAGCTGCTCTGTGACAGTCAGTAGATCTGCTACAAATTGCAGATCATATGCAAGTTTTGGAAATGACATTATAAATATTCCTAACTTAGCCACGGCAGCCATGTTGATGCATTACCTATATTGGCTGAAAATGTTCATTTGCAGAGAAAAGACACAGGCAGACTGTGCTTACAGGACAACAACAACAACAATCTTTATTTATAGAGCACATTTAAAAACCAACGGCATGCCAAAGTGCTTAACATAGAACAAATTAACACAAGTATAATCAGAGTCATAAAAATAAAAGTGTAGAATTATGTTCACAGGAAAAAGCCACCAATAGAAAAAATATAACTATAGCACATAGCTATAGCACAATATAACTGTGCCATCAACACACAATGGGGATAAGACATACACAGTGCAAATAAAAAGCAAGATAGGAAAATTAGTAAAATAAATCACTGCAGACAAGGCCAGCATTTAACCGGTAGAAAACGCAAGATTAAACAAATACGTTTTAAGCCGTGATTTAAAAGATTGAATAGAGTCAGACGTCCGAATGCCAATGGGAAGGTTGTTCCACAACTCTGGTGCGGCCAGGGCAAACGCTCGATCACCTCTAGACTTCAGCCGAGATCTAGGCCGCACCAACAGTAACTGTGAGGATGATCTTAAAGCCCTAGCAGGAACATATAAGCTTAAGAGTACCTTAAGATAGCTCGGTGCTGTGTTATTAGTGATTTTAAAAGTAAACAGCAGAATTTTAAATTGGATACGATATTTCACAGGCAACCAGTGCAAATCAGCTAGGACGGGAGTAATGTGGGCAAACTTCTTAGTTTTGGTTAGAATGCCTGCAGCAGCATTTTGGACTGTCTGTAATCTATGGAGGAGGGAGAGTGGAGTCCAAAATAGAGTGAATTGCAGTAATCCAGCCTCGAAGTTACAAAGGCATGGATGAGTTTTTCCAGGTCTTTATGCGGGATATACTGCCTGGCCTTAGAAATAAGGCGGAGTTGGTATAAACTCGATCTAACAACAGCAGACACTTGTCTATCAAGTTTAAATGAGCTGTCAAGTAACACGCCCAAATTCCTAACAGTGTCGGAAAAGGAGCTAGTGAGAAAACCAAAAGCATCACGAAGTTTGGCACGAAGGACGTCACTGCCAAAGACCACAATTTCAGTTTTCTTATCATTAAGGATAAGAGTATTTGCCAGGAGCCATTGCCTGACCTCACACATGCACTCTCGAAAACTATTCAAGGACAAAGCTAGGTCATCATTTAACTCAAAGTAGATCTGAATGTCATCGGCATAATAATGAAAAGCGATGTGATATTTCTCAAAGATAGCACTTAATGGAAGCATGTACAATGAGAACAGAGTAGGGCCTAACACAGATCCCTGAGGGACACCACAACAGACAGGTACAGCGAAGGAAGAGGAAGTGGCCAAGTGAACCGAGGAGAGCCGATTGGACAAGTATGATTTAAACCAATCCAAGGCAACACCCTTGATGCCTACAGCGTGCTCAAGTCTCGCCAATAGGATTTTATGATCAACCATATCGAAAGCCGACGATAAATCCAATAGCACTAGGACCGAGGAGCGCCCATTATCAGCCATTAGTAGAAGGTCATTGAGAACTCGGAGCAGCGCTGACTCAGTGCTATGATGTGGTTTGAAGGCCGATTGGAATTTATCATTAATGCTATTCTCATCCAGGTAGGCCTGGAGTTGAAGCAACACTATCTTCTCAAGAATTTTGGCCAAGAACGGAAGCTTGGAAATCGGCCTATAGTTCGCATAATCATTATAATCGAGGTTCCTTTTTTTAAGAACAGGCTGAATTATAGCATGTTTAAAGGCTGATGGTACGCAACCAGAGAGCAAAGAAGAGTTCAAAAGGGACAATATACTAGGTCCAATTGCACTAAAACAGTCCTTAACTATACGAGATGGAAGAACATCATATACGAGATTAGTATTGTTCAGTTGTTCAACCAGACGCTTAAGAGTAGGGAGTGAAACGGGTTCAAACTGATAGAAGGAAGAGGAACAGTCAGGGGTAAACGCAGGGCCTGTCATTAAAGGAAGAGCAGATTTAAGAGATGAGACTTTATCTAAAAAATAATTTAAAAATTGTTCGCAAAGAACCGTGGAGCACGGCAGCGGCATAGTGGGGCAGGGGTTGACCACAGAGTTAAAAATTTTAAATAAAATTCAAGGATTGTTACCATTGGTAGAGATAATTTTTGAAAGAAAAGCTGCTTTAGCCATTTTGGCAGCAGTTTGAAACTTCAAGCGACTAGTACGTAGGATGTCGTAAGATGCCTGGAGTTTATCTTTCCTCCACCTTCTCTCATCCCGCCGACACGCACGTCGTAGAGCGCGAACAGAGTCACTTAACCAACATTGTGAGTAAGTTCTGGGGCGCTTCATTTTAATAGGTGCCACAGTGTCGAGGATGGAGGAACATGTAGTTAACAGGGTATTGGCAAAATTCTCAACCATATGAGGGGTAAGACAACCTGACGTAATAGATGCAGAATACACAAAAGAAGCAGAGAATTTCACCACAGTATCAGCATTAACAGTACGCACATCACATAATAACGTTACATGTTATTATGTGATGTTACTGAAATCATCATGAATAACAGGAGTGGTGATTCCTGTAACTTTGTGTATATAATTTGGCATTTCTTACTGATGTAGGCCAAAAATAAATACATAAACTGAGCACCTGATGGCTTTGAACTTTTGTTGTCCATCTTCCATTGGTTTGAATTTTGCGCTCCAGTACAAACACAAATCCCCCAACCCGAGGATCAGCACAATTAACCTAACAGACCTACACCTTAGTTCACAGATTCACTTTGTCTAAGGTTGATTTCTGGGATTTCACACAACCCAGGATTCAGATCGTGAATCCATGATGGGCTTGGATTTACATCATTATAAATGAAATGTGCTCTACTTGGAAGCAGCCGGCCCCGCCCCTTTTGACGGGTTGTGTGAGACTTTAAATCATCAAACTGTAAATTATAAATTTAAATTGTTATTGATCCTTTACCCCGAGTCCTAAAGTGTAGATTTATTTTCTTACTCTTCTTATATTTATTGTTTGTTTACTTGCACCGCTGTAACTGCAGCCTCGTCGTCTCGTCTCTCTATATGCTGGACTGTCTGTAGCGGAGATGACAATAAAGTTTACTTTGACTTCAGCAGCGCGCAGGCGCACCGAGGGCTCTCGCGCTCACTTTATAGAATTTAGAAAAAACATCGGTGCAGATTATAAGTCTGTATCATAATATCTGTTTGTTGTTTTTATTTTGTTTTGCGAGTTGGTTATTAGATGCCGCTCCAGCCAGCCAGAGACTCCCCGCCGTAATAAACTACGTATTCTCTTATTGCTGTTACCAAGTTCCTGTGAAAAGCAGATTTTTCCCACTGCTGACTCAGCTGGATCAGGGAGAGTGACTGAGGCAGATATTGAGCTGTCAGTGTTTTTATATAACATTAAAGTCCCTGAGGGTATGGCACCAAGCACCATTGAGAATTCCCCAACACTGTTTGACAAGTTTGATGAGCATCTTGACTTTTGGTCTTTGGATATTAACAGTCCTGGATATGTGACTTCTTGTTTAACAGAAATGTTACAGAGAGCATTTGCAGTGCAGCCTTTAATTGCTAGTAATTCACATTTTTTTAGATTTCGACATAAAGCAGATGCCTCAGAGAAATCACTAATAACACTAAGGGCTGGACGGATTTGATTTGCATTCTTCAAGAAGAGTGTGGTGTCATCAGCTAGCTGGCTGATGATGAGCTCCTTATCAGCTGTGCTGATTCCTTGTATAACAGGTCAAATCTCGGGGTGGAGTCTTAATCATTTTAATTGAGCTATTGCCATTCGTGTACAAGGTTTTGATAGCTTTACAGAAAAATGCCAAATTTTTCCAAAGACTGGAAAATAAATTGATGTTCAATTGTATCAAAAGCCTTTTAAAAATCCAGGAAGAGAATGAAGCTATAGTCAGATACCAAATCAGAGTAATCAAGTAGATCTAAAACCAGTCTCATGTTCTTAGAAAGGTGTCTGTTTCTCATAAAGCCTGATTGTGTCTCATCGATAATTGTGTCCAAGAACTCTTTCATTCTGTTAGCAAGTACTAAAGCCATAATCTCATAGTCATCATTGAGCAGACAGATGGGTCTCCAATTATCAATAAGAAGTAAGTCTTTGTTTGGCTTTGGAATAAGTGTTATGAGACCCTGAGTAAGAGTAGGAGGGAGGATGTTATTCTCTACACTTCCTATGAAAAGCTGCAGTAAGAACGGAGCCAGGAGATTAGAAAATGATTCATAAAACTCTGCAGTCAAACCATCTGTGCCGGGAGATTTGTTGGCCTTAAGTGCAGAAATAGGATTACAAACGTCCTCCACAGTCAGAGGGCTGTCACAGTGACTTCTATCTTCCACAACAATAGTTTTTAGGTTTTTAATATTATTGAGAAACAGCGTTGAGACATATATATATATATTCTACTTTTCTAAATGATTGACTATTTCAATGGAGAACCTAAATGACACGGACCCGTGTTTGTTATTACATATCTCTATTTTGAATGTGACAAGTCTATCATTGCCTGTTATTCATAGGTATTCACAGAGTTTTTGGCCTTTTTTCCTCTATAAAAGTTAATTGACTCTTTACAGTGGCCTGCTGTGGTTAATAATAACATGTTCAGTCATGAGTGAAATCAAAGCTTTTCTTCACTTTAGCATTTAACATTCCCAACAATATAATGTGATACCTTAATTAAAACACAGCTAATAAAACACAATTTTCTTAATGCAAACATCAGTGACTCAACATTAGCAACCAAAGGGTTCAGTCTGCAGCTCACACTCATGTGAAGCTACAGCCTCCCCCTTTAGTCTCTGTCATCCTTCTGCTCCTGCACAAACAAAGCAAGACAAAACCTCCACCCTTCTTCTACAGGCTGGGTGAATTGTTGTGGACATTCACTAATCCTAAAGTCGGCACCGTTTTTGTCTCAGTATCAAGTCAGTAAAACTTTTAGTCGTCAGTCCGTCACAGTCCAGTCACATGCATACATCCACACACATTCATACCAGATATTGCTGATAATGGAGTCTCACGCGCAGCCTATTCGAGCCTCCATCACCAGCAAGATGATGTCATCATTTTAAAGGAAAACAGCTCCTTGTTTTTGGACTGGATTGACTCGCTGCAATCCTTTTAGGCTCAGGACTTCTCATGTGATCAATGTCACATATAAGTGAATTTCTCCCAAGCCCATTATAATCATGGAGAAAAACACTTTGCCACTGTTTCCAGTAAGAATATTTTATAGCGCTTTAAAGTTCAACCTCTCAGGTCTGGATTAAAGAGCTGATTTGTTAAATCGGGAACTCACAAAATACCAAAATATCACCACCGGTGGATCACACCTCTCAGATGTTCTTATCTCAGTGCACTGTAACAAAAGCACAAACAAACGCAACCAATAAAATACTAATAAAGTAACAGATACTGGGGCCCATTGCAAACATGTCCAAGCATAAAACCATCTTTCTCTCTCTTAGAGAAAGAAAACAATCCAAACCTCACTGATAAAATCAACCTAGTGTCAAGCAAAACCCAAAAATCAACCAAAACTTCACCAGAAAGTTTTCCTCCCTCCCGGGACAATATTGTGCAGGAATACAGGCACCGTAACTCCTTTTGCACTGACAAAAACATGTTGGATTGACTTGATTCAATAGTGGACACTGGTTGCACACAAAGGTTTTGCTTTGGCAGAAACTTAAACAACTGAGTTAAATCAACACAACCTTTTCATATTCAGTAAACCTGCATGTTGTGTTCATAAAACACGATTGAAACATGTTCAGATGGAGTAAGTTGAGCTCCTGGAACATTTTAATCCTTCAACTGAAATTGAATGGGTCTACAACAACTACCATCCTCCTATCTCTATCCTGGTTGCAGCAGGGCTGGGAAATAACCCTGAAGTGATAGGTTACCAGGCAGGGTACACCCTGGACAGCTCACCAGTCTATCAGATAGAAACACACAGCCGTTTACATTCATGGATAATTTAGCCCAGGACCTTCTTACTGTGGAGCAACAGCACTAACCAGCATGCCAACAATGGAGGAAATACAGGAAAGCTATGATTTCCTGTATTTGAGGCAGAATTCTTTTGTTCTTGCCCTTGACAGGTTAATCCACAATAAATAGCAACAGCATGCATGTGGTGTGTGTGTCGTTGTCTGCCTCTTATAACTCCAGTGATTTTCCTGTAGTTTGAAATCTTATGCGGTGTTGACACAATAATTTGTTGTAAACCAGGAAATTCCCAACTGTGGTAGAAAGCACAGCTTAGCCTGAGCAAATGTTCAAAGAAAAGTCGTCACTTCCTGATTTCTGCTTCACTGATAAATATTGTCACACTGGGGTTTTTGCAAATGATATCAGTGAGCACTGTGTGGCAGCTGGAGTCAGACAACTGAAGCTCCCACAATCAAGACCACAAACAGCTTTCAAAGGAGATTTGAAGCTTTTCTGGCAGCAAGCTTCATGATTTATGGGACTGGAACTGGAACAGAAACTACCTGATCACCAATGGTGAGCTGGCATGGAATTATTTTTATGACATTTTATCAAAGTTATAAATAAGCATGCCCATTAACACATAGTGAGTGAGCATGTTGTCTTCCCACGCAGTGAACAGCGGATGCTAATGTTTTTGTCACTTTTTACAGAGTCAAACTCAAAGTAAGGTCAGTGCTTCCACGCTTTAAACGCTGCACGCTCACACTCTCTCCACACTCGATAGATTATCCATTGTTCATCTGCACACAGCTGCGGTTTTAGTAACGCAGTGTGCTTACGGGAAAGTAACAGTAATCTAATTACCTTTTTTGCAATAGTAATCCCTCACTTTACTCGTTTCTTGAAAAAAGTAATCGGATTACTGCCCATCTCTGGTTGGAGCTGTGCACTTGTGGGTTCCACCTTGTGTACACGTTTATCTTTGCTGTGTGTACTTGTACCTCTGAGTGGAAGCTGAACTCTTGAGTTCGAGTATCGAAGCATCAGCTGTGACGTTAAAGTCCAAACAGCTCGTTCATTTGACGTGCAAATGAACGAAGGTAACGCCGTTTTCATGTGGATGTGTCACTGAGACACTTTCCACATCCACAGCTCACAAAATGGGAAAACTATAGAAGTATAACAATGAAGAAGTTACTATGTTACGGGTCCCAAGGATGAAGACCTCGATGACAAATATGTTACCTGTAAAAGCAGGTGAAGAGCAGAGTAAGGAAGACACGATGCGTCTCTGCTTTCCTCCAGAACGTGTCTGAGTCTGATTTATTTCACACAAATAAATGCTATAAAACACTAAACATGAGCTTTCAATATACTGTTCAGCTGGTTCCTCATTCACATCAATTACATTTACTTATTTCACAACATCAGTGAAATATACTCTTTTTAACTGGTTCAGTTTCTCAAGTTCACACTTCTTTCCATAACAGCTACATCCTTTTATCATATCAATAAACACATCACATTGTCTTCTGCAGTGTCTTACTGGCTAAACAGTTCTATTCAATAACAGCATTGGTAAATACATTACATTTGTTCCCTCCAGTAATTTACTGGCAAAATCACTATTTAGTGCATCATGAAACACAGCTTGTTGAATCAACCCATGAATGCCTCTGTTAGCTACACAGAGTTGCTCAGAGTGCTTGTGTTACACTAGCTAATCTACTCAGTCACTTTAACAGAACTATTAACATTCACATCTCACAGAACTGATTTGATTGGAGCATTACAACACGTTTGCACAGAGCATAGGAGCGCACTGACTCTGCTTCACGAGCGCTCCACCTAACGAGCGGGCTCGCGGTGCGGTCGCGCGGGACACTCCTCTGGTTTTCTCCCGTGTTTACATATAAATAACTTTGGCGGACCGCCTTAACTCTCCCATTCACATTAACGTGGGTAACCATGGTGACAATAAACAACATTTTCGGTGCGAGCACCGTGTACCGACCTGTAAAAGCAGGTGAAGAGCAGAGTAAGGAAGACACGATGCGTCTCTGCTTTCCTCCAGAACGTGTCTGAGGAAGCAGCGGAAGGTGGGCTCCACTTACTGCTCCCCGAAACCCCGGAGCAAGCACCAAAGTTCCGCCCTCACTGCTTTCTAACATAAAATGAATCCCTGTTACATGGATTTTCTATCCTCTTAAAGAAACTGAAAATAAATACATATAGCAATGAAAAATGTCCCGTTACATGAGTGTTTTACACAAAATAATATTCATGTGGTCATTCCCTCACAGGGGTGCCACAACTACACTGCTGTTTTGACAGAGACACAGTGTGTTTATCTAACTTGGCTGAAGC
Source organism: Maylandia zebra (assembly GCF_041146795.1). NCBI lineage: Eukaryota > Metazoa > Chordata > Actinopteri > Cichliformes > Cichlidae > Maylandia > Maylandia zebra. The sequence goes on along the minus strand of NC_135168.1, from coordinate 7,635,866 downwards.
CAAAGTTCTCCAGACAAATTCAGTCTGTTTCTGCCAAGTGTGAACTCACTGGATGAGCGCCAGATACACAGAATCAAAAAGGGATAAATTACTTTTCTTATGTCATGTTCCCGTCACAAACTGGCTCAAGGAGAGGGGAAGCAGGAGTCCACAGATGAAATGTTCCTATAAATAAAGTGGAATTTATTCAAACTTTACCAAAACTTCAACACATCAAATACAAGCAGTTCAGCAGGGAGTGGATGTGTGTTGCATGTGCCAGGTGGATGCAGAGAGAGGCCAGGGCCACGTTCAAACCTGAACACGCTGCACAGTGTTTTGTTCCATTTGTTAGGGATGAATGAAATGCTTCCTTGAAAGGATGTGTGCAGTCACCAGTGGGCGTGGAAGCATGTGCGCCCTCATTTGGTGGGTGTGCAAGAAAAGTCATCCTGTCACACAGCAATGCCTACATAAATCACACCACTCTGCTTAAAATAATAATGTTTAGTGAAGCAGGTGAAGCAAAGGGCTGCTTTTAATAGGCTGGGAGACCCAGGTGTGCTGCTTTAGCTGCTGAGCCTCTTATGACAGAACAGCGGAGAGTGGTAAGAAGGGAGGAGGGGGTCTGGCTGTGTTTGTGAACGATAGATGGTGTAACTCTGGGCATTTCTCTATCAAAGAGACGCTATGCTGTAAGGACATTGAGCTGCTAGCGGTTAGCATGAGACCGTACTATCTACCACGAGAGTTTACACACGTGATTATGATAGCTGTGTATGTCCCGCCCTCTGCTAACGCTGCAGCAGCCTGTGAGGTCCTGCACACTGTAACCAGCAGACTCCAAACACAGCACCCTCAGGCCCTTTTCCTGATCTCTGGGGACTTTAAAGATGATGTAACCATTTAATTATGGTTACATAATTAATTATGTAATTAATTATGCAAAATGCAAAACGCTCAGCTGTGTCTCCAATCAAAGCTCTGTAACTTCAGAGGTGATGTTCATATGTTGACTAATGGTTTTCTTTCATTTTTGATGTACTGCAGAATATTTGTATAAAATCCAGGCCAGGAAAATCTCCTTCATGTGTTTCTGTGTTTTGTCTTCAGCTACGTTGACACAAAGGCCTCTGCTGTGACGCTCACACCTTTGATAAAGTCTGGAGAGTGTCAGCTTCCTGTTTATAGATACAAAAATATGTAATGTTGTGAACTCTGGCCGCAGCGGCGCAAGAAAAAGGAGAATTACGGGAAGCACTCACAACAGGTAAAATCCAAATAACAAAGTAAAGTACGATAAAATAAAAACCAACAAAAGAACAACACAATATACTTCCCCGTACTGTTACTGCTAACCTCTGTTAACCTAGTAACTCTTACCTTCTAACTGACAGCTGGTCAATGAACGAGCTCCATAAACGCTCCATATTCACCTTTACATGGAATATAAAGGGAAAAGAAGAAACACAGTGCTGTGTCAGCGTTAGACATATAGATATATCCTTGCTTTTAATACATTTGAAGGTGGGTGGGAGAGGTGCTTCTCCGCGTAGTCTACGGTCTCTTTGGGATCGGTAAAGCTTTTCCTCACATCACCATGGGTCACTAACAGCTTTGCAGGGTATAGCAGTCTGTACCTGACGCCGGTCATCCCACGTAGTCTTCCTCTCATATTTGCAAATGCGGCTCTGCGTTTCCAACAGAGGGAGGGAAATCTGGGAGGATGTTTATTTTAAAAACCCTTATACATCAGGTTCTTGTTCTCTGCAGCTTTCAGCAGAATCTCCTCACCAATGTGGTAGTAGTGCAATCTCAAGATGATGGGCCGAGGAAGATGACTTTGTTTGGGACGCTGGCGATTCGCTCTATGTGCTCGATCGATGAGTGGCTTCTCCTCGAGAGATAGCGCCTCCGCCAACAGGTGTGAACCAACTCAGTCATCTTGGGTCCCTCTGTGCCTTCTGGTATTCCTGCAGTTCTTAAATGATTCCTCCTGGAGTGCCTCAAGAGCTCCACATCTCTCATCTAACTTCTTTACCTCCGCAGACAAACGCTCCACAGTGGCCTGGAGAGTGGCGATGGTGTCAGAGTGGTTCGAGGCACAGTCCTGCAGTTCAGTCAAAGTGTTATCATGCCTGGCCACGTCGCTTTTTATGTCCGAAATTGAGGGCTGGATGCTCTGGTTCAAGGATGATATCTCGCCTCCTATGGTGGTAGAAATCTCTAATATGCAAGTGTCCAGTGCTAGTTAGTTAGTTCTAGTTCTAGTGGTTAGTGGGGCTTTATTTGATGATTCTAGTGTGTGTTACATTGTTGTCATATTGTTGAGTCGCAGAGCTGTACAGTGTTACAGTTTCTGTAGAGTCTGGTATAAGGAACTCAGATCCCTCTGTGAATAATGTTCACTGAAACTGATCTGTAGTTAATGAACTAGTCAGGATTTACACTAGAGAATGTTTCTGCCATTACATGGCCTGTATTTGTAGAGCGCTTTACTCGTCCCTAAGGACCCCAAAGTGCTTTTTTGCCCAAGGACACAACGACCGAGACTGTCCAAGCCGGGGCTCGAACCGGCAACCTTCCGATTACAAGCCGAGCTGCCAACTCTTGAGCCACGATCGGCCCACATATTGTTGTCTTTTGTTGCAGACACCAAGTGTTGAGATCCTGTCTCAACCTCCTACATTCTTCCAGCAGGTTACACATTATTTTTTGTATTTGGAATCAAATATATGTGTCAGTTGGGCCTAGTGCAGGGGTCAGCAACCTTTAACACCCAAAGAGCCTTTTGGACCCGGTTTCCACGCAAAGGGTCAGGGTTCGGGAAAACACTGGGAGCCGCAAATACTTTGTGACATCTAAAATGAAGATAACACTGTGTATATTGTTTTTACCTTTATGCTTTGTGTGAACAACTACAGTGTGTTGCTTATGAAATCCATGAAGTGCTACAGAGAAAATTACATTTGATTTATGTAATGAACACATTTTGAGCTCTTAAAGAAATATAACAAAGGAAAGCTGAACTACAATGATCCATGTAGCAAACACAAACTGTTATATCGCCTTTGGGCTTTTGGAGCCTTGACCTGACTTTTAAAAAAAGCGCGTTCATGCAAACATCGTCGGGTCTGCCGTGATATGTTTACAACGGGACTTCTGCTCCTGAACCTCTGCGCACAGCGTCTGCAGGTAAGGTAACTTTATTTATACCCAAAGGCAAGGTAAATTTGCTTTACAGACAAATGACAGCATTTGACATCCCTTTAAAAACACACATACCTAGTAAATATATAAAACTCACTGTGACACATACTTTAATATTTCGAATCAAAAACAGTTCTTATTTAATTCAGTGACAGCAACGGGGACAAAGCTATTTTTATAACGCTTTGTCCTGCATCTCGGAAATAGAAACCTCCGTCCTGAGGGAAGAAGCTGAAATTCACCCCTTAGAGGATGGGAACCATTTTTAAGGATTGATAAAGCCATCCTCTGTACCTGCTCAGAGTACAGGGAGGCTAAACAAGACTGTGGCTCACCTATCAGACGACTGGACCATCTCACTATCTGATTCAGAGAGTTTTTCTCTGTGACAGAGGTCTGACCGAACCATGCCACCAAACAAAAGGATAAAACAGACTCAATAAAAGAACGATAAAACAAAGTTAAAATTTTTGGTCAATGTGGAAATGAACAAGTTTCCTAAGGCAATAAAGGTGCTGGTGACCCTTTTTACAAACTGATTTGCAATTTTGATCAAAGTTCAGTTTTTCATTGATTATGGTCCCAAGATATTTATATGATTGTACTTGCTCTATTTTCTGACCTTTAATTAAAGTGACTCCGTGCCCATTTTGTTGTTTCCTAAAATCAACAACCATGTCTTTTGTTTTAGATATGTTCAGCTGGAGATAAGACTCCTCCCACCACTGAACAAAGTCATCAATGACTGGGCCGTGGTTAGTTTCACCCTCTTTCAGTAAGCTGACAATAACAGAGTCATCTGCATATTTAATAACGACCCTGTTTTCATGTCTGCCCTGACACATGTTTGTATAGAGAGTGAATAATAAGGGCGATAGGACGCAGCCTTGAAGAGAACCTGTGGAGGAGAACACTGGGTCAGACAGAACCCCATTTATTCTCACTCTTTGTGACCTGTCAGTTAGAAAATCTAAAATCCAGCCCAGCAGGTTTTTCCTGATTTCAAACTGTTCTAAAAGTCTTTTAATTAAAATATGGGGCTGTGTTGTATTAAAAGCCGAAGAAAAATCAATGAAAAGAAGTCTTGCAAAAGTCCCTTTACTCTCTACATGTTTAAGAATCAGATTTAGTAAAGTCAAAAGTGCGTCCTCCACTCCTCTGTTGGGCCTGTATGCAAACTGCATTGGATCCAGCTGACCTTCAGTCTCTTCATAATCACATTTCTGATGATTTTTTCAAAGACTTTCATGACAACTGAAGTGAGGCAACAGGCCTGAAGTCGTTTAGATTCAGGGACAGGAACCACGACTGCTTCTTTGCAAAGAGATGGCACATGTTGTGTTTGCAAGGATTTGTTAAAAATAACCTGAAATATAGGACTGAGTTCATCAGCACAAGATTTAATTAGGCGGCCACTAATATTATCAGGACCTGGCTCTTGTTCACATTGACTGTATGAAAGGCCTTTTTAACATCGCTGAGTTCAATGATAAAGTGCTGAGTATCTCTCAGTTTCTGTTTCAGTTCCCAAATATCCTCGCTGAAATCAGAAGAACTAAAACGAGCATAAAACATGTTTAAAGCATTTGAAAATCTCTGTCTGAATTAAAACATCTAAAATGACCTGACTGCTGCTCTGGGGATTTTGAAACCCTGCTATGGTTTTCATACAAGTCCAGGCAGACCCAAAAGTTTTTGCAGCAAATTTGCTTTCAAGAAGGTTTTTGTCTGTTTTGCTTTCAAGATCTCGATTTTCATTTCCTTGGTAGCTGTCTGAAAATCGGTAACAGCCCCTCTTTAAAGGCCTGTCTCTTTTTCCTTAAACAGGATTTGACACTTTTAGTGACCCATGGCTTATTGTTAGCGTAAATTTTAACGCGCTTACGGGGTGTAATCATGTCTTTACAAAATACTGCACAGGAGCTAGTAACATCCACCAAAGCGTCGAGATCATCTCCACAAGACTGAAGACGGGGCTGTACGAAGTCACTTTATCTCTACAGGACTGTAAGCTGTCGTCTGTGAGGCGTGAGCGTGTTTGTTTGAACACAGTTCACGGTGGAGAACAGCTGCTGACATAATGTGGATCCCAAGATCCATAACTGGCCTACCTGGGGCTGAAAGTCTCCATAAATGCAGGCGTTTCGGCGGCTACACCGGCTTCCACGAGTGTGACGCTTATTTTGAGAAAATAATAGAATATAAATGTATTTTTATATTTCAATATCACAATAATCTTCCAATGTAGAACTACAAGTTAAAAAAGAAGTAACATAAATCAAATCCACTTCAGCTAAATACTTCTCATTTATTTCCATCTTACATGCTGTGACTGCAGCCATTCCCACATCTCTGTGAATGGGACTCATGGACATGGATCAGTGGTTGTTGATCAATGGTCCTGAGAATCTGCATAATTAAGATGAAGGAACGGAGCTCCCAGCCCATCGTTCCTGCAGCTGCTTTCAGTCTTTATGCAAATGTCCTGTTTGTAAGACTGAAACCTGTAGCTGAGACTGAAGACGTCACCTGATGATGACGACACGTTTCTCCCACAAAACGCTGCGTCCAGATGAACAGAAGCAACAGACTCACTTTCCTGGATGATTGAGATGCATCAAGACTTCATTGTGTGTTACTTCTCATTCAGCACAGACACATTATTCCTGTTAGGTCATGTCAGCTGTCACTCAGTACAAGCACAACTGTGAACAACACAAACTTCTCTTCAATGTGTCACAGAAACACTAAGTGTGAGAGCCTGTATGACACACAGGACAGACTGTAAGCTCTGCTGGCTGCACAGCACTTTGTAGCAGTTTTCCAACATGTCCTCCACCCGTGATGTCAGTGGTGGGACCCCAGTCACAGCACTCAGCACCACCTCCTTTAAATGGATTTTATAGCAGTTCCTCCCGTTACTCGGTGCAACGCTTCTTAAATGTGTTTTTGCAGGATAAAACACAGCAGGTGGTGTAGAGAGGACGTCAGCTGACGGAGCAGAGGGAGGCAGACTGTGGATAAATGACAGAGTGAGAGGAGAGCAACCATGACAGAAGCACAGGTGTGGCAGATAGAAGTGGCTTTATAGACACTTATTGTCAGTCCTCGTGCATGCTGTGGAAATAAGTGTCTGTGTCATGAGGTGACATGTGAGCTTATCTTTGGTCAATAAAGCTGAACGACCAGTTTTCACTTTGCTTGTTACGCTTGTTTAGTGACGTCTGGGTTTCTGTGGAGCCCGAATTTTGATGAGTTCTGGTGAAATCATCTGAGATCATCTGAGCATCGGTGAAGAGTCAGCAGAGAAAGTGTGGGACAGAAGTTTGCTTTGGACACATGGACTGAAATCAAAAAGGAACAAACAGGATTTCCAATGGACAGTATGGAGAAGTGAAAGTACACAAAGGCTGTGCTGGAACACGTGTGTTACACTTTTTGACAGCTGAGAACAAAACACAATATTTTGCATCATCTCTGCAGTGTCTCTTCTTTCCTCTGCTGTTGTGCTTTTAGCTCCAAACTGTTTCAAATGGTTTGTCAGCAAGCTGACCTCTGACCTCTGCAGTACTAACTCCTGACCCGTACAAAGAGCGGGCGTTTCTGACCTTTGACCTGCAGCTGTATGTCTCTCAGTCTCAGTTCTTCTCTCCGTCACTGATGGAGCAGGTGTAGTTGCTGCTGACAGTCAGTCGTTTGTTTTCTCAGAGTGAGGCTGAAGTCTGAACTGTTCAGAGCATCAGGTCTCATCAACGTGCGCTGCTGTAACGCCGCTTTGTCCTCTGAGATCACCAGGTATGAAACCTGAGTGCTGACAGAGCAGCATGTTCCCCCTCATTCACCTCCACCACCACAGCCAAGGCATGCTGGGAAACTGAGGACACACAGACGGAGAACTGAAGTGTCTGCTGTGTGTTCATCTCAGAGTCCTCACAGGTGACACATTAGCTCCAGAACACCAAGCCAGGTGTTTGAAGCCTGACAGGGATTCTTCCCATCCAGAGGGAGGATTTAGCTGCACAACAATGAACATTAGTGTGTAGTTTAGAAACACAGACTGTGCCTGCACTGCATCTAGTGAAGAAAAGTGTTACTGCCAGAGAACGAGGCTCCTTTAAAGCAGCTGATATTAAGGTTGAAAAATCAACAATAAGCTGATGTAATCTTGTTCTTCTTGTAAATCCAAACTGATGCACCTCCATAGCAGACTGTGGAGGCTTTCAGTGACATGAAGACTTGATTTATACTGTCATATTCTCCTGTTACACAAAGCACAGCACGCTGAACATGGATGAACTGAAGCTCCCAGCATCTGACTGAGGAAAAGCACAAATCATTCTCACACTGACTCCTGCTTGATTTTAGATTTGCTTTCAAATCCTCACACTTTCATATGAAGCACTAAATGGGCTCCAGACTGTTTATCTCAGCTTCCTGTCAAACACACTGCTGCTCACACCGAGGCTCAGTTTACTCCTCCAGCCTGGCTTAACCTGCTGTCTGTTAAAAACAGTCCCACACTCCTCTGTTTAATCCTTCTGATCAGACTCTTTGATTTTGTATTGTTTTTACCTGAAGTTGTGTTTTTGACATGGTTCTGTCTGTGAAATAAAGCTCACACACACACTGCTACAGTCCTTCATACACTTAGAAACGAAGCTGCTCCTTTCCTCAGTGCTGACACATAAAGAAGAGTTGCTTTTATATCCAACACGTCTCTGTTCCAGAAAACAGCTTCAGCAGCCTCTGAGTCTGAACTTGGAGTTGGTTATAAGCCACAGGCCTGTGTGCACAGCAATGAGGAAATATAATGCAGTAAGTGAAACATGGATGTGTGGAACAGATTATCCCAAAGGTTGATTCTGTTCATCTGGACGTTCTCAGTGAAACATTTGGTCTCTCGGTCAGGTGACTCCTTTAGTCTCAGCTGACTGCAGGTTTCCAAACCTTTGTCACTGGATCACTCACTTCATCTCCAACGTGTCCCTGACACAGACAGCTGGAGCCGTTACAGCAAAATCATTGATCATCGTTTTTAGAACATTAGCTGGTGTTGGTGGGCAGGCTAGCAGTGCTAATTGTTAGCACTAGTTCTGCTGCTCTCCCTTTGTCTCTGTTATTGTTGGTCTTTAGTGAACAATAGAAAGTGTCTTCATGAGACTGTTGCCTAATGTTCAAATGTAGATAACACCACCTGCACCAACCTGTTACACAGCACAACCCTCTGGTGTAGCTTTGCCCATACGGTAAAAAAATATATTTTAAAATACATTTTAAAATATATTTATATATTTAAAATGTATTTTAGCACATATATTTTTTGGCCATTTTTTGTATATTTTGAAATATATTAATAAAATATATTTCAAAATACAATTTAAATGTATTTAAAATCATTCAAAAAAATATAAATTTAACCCTTCATATATTTCTAAGAAAACACATTCACATGTAACATCTGAAAGAAATCTTTATTTGATGTTTAAAACATACATATAGCATATCAATCAAGCAAGGAATATTCATTTTATAAGTTTATTCTCATTACATACTTAAACATTCTAAAAGAAACACACACACATATACATATATGTGTGTATATATATATATATATATATATATATACACACATATATGTATATGTATGTATATATATATATATATATATACATACATATACATATATGTATGTATATATATATATATATATATATATATATATATACACACATATATGTATATGTATGTATATATATATATATATATATATATATATATACATACATATATGTATATGTATGTATATATATATATATATATATACATACATATACATATATGTATGTATATATATATATATATATATACATACATATACATATATGTATGTATATATATATATATATATATACATACATATATGTATATGTATGTATATATATATATATATACACACATATACATATATGTGTGTATATATATATATATATATATACACACATATATGTATATGTGTGTATATATATATATATATATACACACAGTCTCAGTTCCCCCAGCTTTCACTGCAATCCTCAAAGCCCTTCTGGACACGCTGGGAAACCCCTTCCTTACCCCCACTGTAACAAACAAAAGTCACAGTTCTATTACTTTTATCAGAGTTAAAATAAAAATGTGATTTATGTTAGCTGGCTTCATTTAGCAAACAGATATTTCTGTTTATATAGATACAGATATTAATACAGATATATTTTACGCATAATTTTACCTCTTTTTTTTCCTAGATGGGAAGTCTATCCAGTTCACATTACAGTAATGCTAACACCCCTTTTGGTCGTCTCTCCTTACCTTCCAGCATTCATAAATCTGTTGACCTTCTTTGTCTGAGACCAACCACTACAATGCATCATCACCTATTTGTATTGGTAACTTACTTTACAACCTATTTTAATGGTTGCAAAGTAAGTTACTTGTGCTGTATGCAATTTTAGATACACAGAAAGTCTTCACTTACTATATATGGCTGCCATAGTGTCCTTATCAAGGGCAGTTCTTCACTCTGCGCCGATGTCCGTTTTGCTCTGTCCTCCTATAAAAAGCATGAACATTTGAGTGTTTGACTAGTTTTAGATTTCCAAAAATTTGATATTTGTACAACTAAACATTTGAACTACAATTATATGCTATTGAGCGATACTTTTATGGGTAATTTTTGGTAAAGAAACTGGTGACAGAGTTGTAGGCTTTTTAAAGTACTATTAGCTAACCATTTGAACTGACTTTCAAAGCTGATTACCTTTTAAATTGCTGTGGATCAAAACCTCCAGTGGGAAGGCGGCCATTAGAAGAACACGCACCATTGAACCTGAAAATAACAAAAACAAACAAAAAACAGAACAATATATAAGAGTCCGGTAGGGTAATAAATCTCTTCTGAAGCAATATAGTTCATTTTGGGTGAAAAACAAAACATTCCTCTAAAATATATATACTGACATCAGCAATCAACATCATGATTGTAATTATTTCCTTTTTAGTACATCTACTGCTGTTTGCATGTGTCAAGCACTACGACTGTATCTATGCATATAAATTCACCATATATATCCAGCAAAAATGTTTTGTTATAGGAAAACAAACAAAGGCATTCAATCAGAGGTGAGAAATTAATTGGGAATATGAATTATAGGTGAACTATTCTTTACCTACTAGCAATCAAGCTTCTTTAACCAAGAAGCTTGAAATATTTGAATGTAAAATAAAATAAATAAATAAATAATAATAAAAATAACATGATGTAATTAAAATGCACAACTTACATTAAGGAAATCTGCATTTGTATCCACAGGCTAAAAGTAAAACAGTAAATGTGTTAGTAATAGTACAGGTATTTGTAAAAAAAAAAAAAAGAGGCAGTAACTGTGACGCTTCTAGTGGGATGCTAAATGCAGAGATTTATATTTACAGTATAATACTGCATGTACGGGTAGCTGTGTTGTGAACTGTAACTGAATATTAGAGAATCTCAGAGAAATTAAATGTATTTATTTTTTTAATTTATCAATCATAAAACTGTGTGTTTTGAAGGCCTGTTACGATAACGACTTTTTGTTGGTCGGTATATTGCACCATAAACAATTGCGACAAGTTATGTCATTGTCATTTTAAGACCATTTTATGTCTTTGAATGTATAATCATAATATAACACCATAATAATGCAAGATCTACACACTTTCAATTGACAAACCAACATCTAATTCTTAAAGTATTTAGATCATTGAAATTAGGAATCAAAATATTAGATACCTTAAAAACTTGAATAAATAGTAAGTTTTCTAACAAATAGAAAACAATGTTATTTAATGTTATTGTTTTGTTATCATTATATTTTATTTTTGTAAATATAATGGCACATAAATTACATCATCAACAATTACTGAGGTCATGTACATGTACTGTGTGTTAAGTCGATATATCGATTATTGTGATAGGCCTACTGTTTTGGTATCATAACGAGCTTGTCAAACATGCATGACCACTAAACAATGTCTAAGCAGTAGTACTGGTCTGAATGACAACAAACATAACTAGTGTTTTGGAAAATCTGTTAGAAAACAGTTATTTCAATAATTATGATTAGCATGTGACACAGACACCGCATAAAAAACTACAACAACAAATACTTACTTTAGGAGGATGGGGGAGGGCAGCATGAGGTTGAGACTTTGACATCTGTAAGAAACAAATTCATGTATTACAAACAAGTCACTTAAAAATACATTAATGTGGCAGACTGTTCCCTGTTCAGATGCAGTGTATAAGTACAATCAGGGCTGTCACAACAATGGGGTGGGGCCAAGTGGCTGCAACCCTAGGTACAATGTGCAGGTATATATAATTACATATAATATATGTGAATAAAGCAAGAATCTGTTTAGGTTAGTCACTGTGCTGACTGATGTTTGCTAGGTTTATATGATTGCAAACTGCACAAAAACAACAACAGCAACAACATTAATGACAATGACAAAAAAAATTACTTACATTTATGTAAATCTCACATTAGGAAGATCTGCATTCGATTTCATGGGCTGAAATAAATAGGCAGAAACATTACTGCTAAAAAAAATAAAAAAACAAAAACTCTAAAAAGCCTTAAAATGACTTAAAAAGCAAGGAAATGTGGAACATTGTAATTAGCGAACATTAATAAAGCATAACTGTTCTTTGTTTCTAACCTTGGTAAGTACTCTGTAGCCAGAAGGAGAGGTAGGATTTCTGTGAAAGCCAAATTAAATGTGAATAGGCTTTGATAGTTATTGAGAAGGCAGAATAATAAGAAAAGGCAAAAGTACGTCACGATATAATTAATTAAGTTACATATTTTGATTACCAAATTATGGAAGCGTGGAGCTGCCACCCAGGCAAAAGAAAAATAGAGCTTCACGTTATGACGTGAAATGTTTATTGTTCTAACATTATGCTTTTCATGTTTGTATAATACAGTGGTTCTTAACCTTGTTGGAGGTACCGAACCCCACCAGTTTCATATGCGCATTCATTGAACCCCTCTTTAGTGAAAAATAAAGTGTGTTTTTTTTTTCAAATTAGACGTAGATATGTTTTTTACTGGTGCACAAAATGAGCCGTGCACGTCACAGCGGAGGCTCTGCCGGACCCCTGAGACCAACTCACCGAACCCCTAGGGTTCGATCGAACCCAGGTTAAGAACCACTGGTATAATATAATATCACATTATTATAATATACATAATTGTCACGTTCGCACAATATTGTACGGACGTGATAATTATGTACATTTTTCGTACAATGTTGTTCAAACATGTTGTTCAAACATGATAGTATATTGTTAGAACGATAAACTTTTCACGTTATAACGTGATATACTTATATTTCTCTTTTGCCTGGGTGGCAGCTCTACGCTTCCGTTCCAAATACACGAGAATAAAGTAATATTATATGGGAAAAGGCACCTGCTAGCTTGATGATGGAGGCGTCTTAGACTGGCCACCCGCCTTGGCTTCTTGTCGCCACTCCACGAAATAAAGGTCCGTTTCCTCCATGCCGGCTAATTATTCATCCTCATTAAAATCTCGTATATGTTCAGTTGGCAGAATTGAGAATTTTACATCTTCCAACCACTTAATTAATGCGAACATAATCGGCTTGTTTCTTCCCGTCTCCTGTATCCGGCCGTTCCTCTCGCTGTCAGATTTCGCGCCTCAGAGACGTCGTTATTTTTCAAAAAAAAAAAAAAAAGAAGAAAGAAAGAAACAGCAACAACTACTAAAGAGAGTTTTTGCACGTTCATTGCACATTTGTGGGAATGTTTAAATATTTAATTTTTATTAATTACTTTTCATTATATCTTTATTTTTTAAACCACCGTGGCAATGCGCATGCGCATACACTCCTGCACGCAAAGGGCTTTGGAGTTGACGTAATGTCGCAATGCATTGTGGGAGCGCAGCACCATCTTGGCAGGTCACGAATCAAAACAAGTTTGCTACGAACCATTCTGAAACGTAGCTCAAAAGAAAATGACGGTATAGATACATATATATATATATATATATAGGTACAGATTCTGTCCAGATGCAAAGAGACGGTACTTGATTGTTGAAATGTGGACCCGTATGAAATATAGCCGTGGAGTAGAAACCCTGAAGACCAAACCGCTATTGACTTAGCATGATCTACTCTCATACCTTGTCTGTGGAGTCAGAGCATACACGGCGCACCAATTTCGCAATTATAAATCTCTGGAGGCGCACATCCAATTCACCAAGGACTGGGTACAAGATTTGGCTATTTTTAAGCCTCCACGTTGTGAGTACGCCGTCATTCAAGCAAAGGTAAGTCAGCTTGAGTACTGCGAGTAAAATGCGTTTGATTCCCCCCAACATTCAAATTAGTGCTAGCAAAAATTCATTCGTGAGGGGGAAATTACAGTGAGAACATGTAGAGGCTCTGTTAGAGGGATAACATAGTGAGTTCAGTGCATTGATGTGACATTGTCCTGAAGGATTTAGTTATTCTTTATGGTTAAAGAAATTGCCCTAATTAATTCATATTTATTATAAATAATCCTAATTACACATCTTGCTTCCTTGTTTGTGTCCTGTGTCACTAAAAATACATTCTGTTTTAGTTTTATACATTGATTAATGACCTGCAGAATCTGCTTGTCATATTAGGTGTCCATAGTTGTCACTTAAAGTTGAACTTTATGTTTTCTCCCTCTTGAAAGTGATTACATCCTTGCATTACATACTTTAGGTTCATTTTTTGCTGATAGGTTTCTAAAAAGAAACATGCAGATTTAGAATATAACATGCAGCGTTCTATAGATGGATACATAAAAACACTTTATTTGTTACATTTATGATAAATGGATTTGAAAGTAAATAAAACACATTTGTGTCGGCCTTGGCTCATAGTTCTTGTCTTTAAATGAACTTTGTCTGTGTGTGTTTCAGGTCCTGCACTCTTAAAGACTGAATTGCAGCATTGCAGCCACAGGTCATTGTGAGCATCACAGGGAAGGTTGAAGCCGCCCACTGCAGCTGTATGACTAGAGTCGTGGAGACTTGCAGCCATGTCACTGCTCTTCTGTTTAATGTAGAAGCAACAGTGAGGATCTGTGGCACAAGGACTGTTACAGATGAACCTGCATACTGGGTTTTGCTGGGTAATATGACCAAGATACAGCCAGAGGTTGGCCATAAGATAGACTTCTCCTCTTCAGCTGCCCAAAAAAAAGGTTCTTGATCAAAACATAAACAGACCATTCGTTGTGACAGGTAAAAGAAGCCATCCTCAAAAAAGAAAAGTTCCACCTGCTACTGTGGAGGAGTTGGATCAACTGATGGGACAATATTTTTCCAAGCATAGTTCTGTTCTGAATAACCCATAATGTTTTAATTTAGGGGGCCATGTAAATACTTTGCATTTACTGAATATGTACTTACTAAATACCACTGTTCAAAAGTTGAATAAAGAAACAAAGAAATGTTTGCCTATTTTTAATTAAAAGCACTTTGTCGAACATCACATCAGTTACAATGTAGAAAAAATGTTATGTATAGTTTACAAATGACAAAATGTTCACATAAAATCATGACAGCATTTGTATAATATCACCCACTGCTAGCATTCTGTAATTTACTGTCTCTTTTGAAAACTTATCACTTATCACATGGAGAAACCTTTGGAATGCAAGCATGCTGATCCACACAGGTATGCACACAGGTGTACACATGGGTATTCACAGACGCGGACTACAGCTTTCTTGGCTGCTGCCTCAAAGCACACTGTGCGCTGTCTATCCTGCGTGCTGCACAATATCGTTTATTATTTAGTAACTATTGATATCTATGGCTAGCTAGTTTATTGTGATGGTGCTTTTTTTTCTATTATTATGTTGCTCTTTGTTGTTTGCTGTCTCCTCTGTTTTTTTTTTTTTCTCCATACAGGTGACCCAGGAGTTTTTTTTTTTGTTGTTTGTTTTTTTTTCTCTCTTCCCCCCTTCTCACCGTCTCTTCTCCCCTTTGGTTTTCTTTCTCTCCCCCTCTTTCTTTCATTCTTTCCCCCTGTCCTATCCCACAGTTATGTCTGTCCCGTTTGCAACTGAAAATAAAATAAATTCATAATTATAATAAAGGTCAATCAAATGGACCAATATGGCAAGGCCATGATGATCCACTTGGTAAAATAAATCCGCTTGCCATCTTTCTTGGCCTCAAGACAACAATTCTGATGGCTATAGATCCAAACGGGACAAAAAAAATAAAAAATAAAGTAGTCTCAGAATAGTGAATTAAACCAACATTTATTGTTGATTTTTTTTTTTTAACAAGAAAAACATTTTTCAACTGAATAAAAACAATGCCAATAACCAAAATAAATAGAAGCGTACATGAAAACTACACAGTCCTTCACCTTTCTGTCTGATTTTTTTAAGGAAAACAGTTTTTCATTCCACTAAAAACAGGACAAACCCACCAGCATGAACATTAAATAAACTATTACATGTAAAACAAAACTCATTTACAAAATGTAATAATTATCAGTGGGTCCCAGGAAATAGAATGTGACATGGGATTTAGATTTCCGTTACCAGGATGGTTGGGTTCAGCGTAGTCTTTATCACCACCTGTCAAAGACACATCATCAATATTCATGTTTGCTCAGGTTATTCACTTGTTCACATCTGTCTGAGATCATTCATACTGTTGTATGGATGTGTGTACAGTATGTATATAATTATCAGCTATGTAAAAGATATTATCATCTCTGTTCTTACCTAGTTGGAAGTCCTCCATTCAAACTCAGAGAGCCGCTGGAGGAAGGTGGTGATCCGAGGGCTGATTCTTGTAACCTTCCTCTTTACGACACGACCTGTCTTGCGGCTTGTACCAAGTTTTGCAGGGCATTTTGTTCCCATGTCTGGATTGATCCTCACAAAGAACCTTTTAACGGAAAAAAGGCTGCTTTAATTTCAAAATTAAAACATACGTTACAGCAATCACCTATATGTTTCTGCAACTGTAAAAAGAGAAGGAGAAAAAAAAAAAAGAAGAGAAAAAAGGAAAAAAAAAAAAAAAAAAAGAAAACTTATCACTACATAAACAGCACAAGACTTAAGAGTATTTAACAAGAGCATTTTTCCCTGGTTTTACTACCACACTGGGGCACATGTTCACCAAAACGCAGCAAACCTTTGCCATCTTATCCAGGAAGGTCACCTTTTTACCCTCACATGGAAGAAGTAATCTGATTGGCATGGTGGTATGTAGCATGTAGTTTGAAGCAGGGATTTCGTAGTGCCCCATGTGTAGTGTTGGAACCCAGTCAGGATTTGTTTCATTCATTTCATAGGCTGGTTTGTTGCAATAATGCCAAATAATTAGCAACTCTATAAATAGAAGGTAGTTCTGCATGTTTGTTCTAAGTTTGTGCTATTGAAAATAAAATTAACAGGCTATAAATAATAATATGAACTTATTTAGAACTTACCTGAATGAAAATACTGGAGCACACCAACAGATATCTGTGGCTGGTAGAGAACTGAATATCAGCTCGTCTCGCAGCTGCTATCCAGGCTAGACGCCTTCTTTTGGTAACATCCAACACATAAGCTCCCTCATGATGTTTCCAGGTGAGGAAACAATGAAAAGAGAGCCTGTTTTCAAGCTTATTCCTTTGTCAGTAGTGCAATCTAACATTACAACCGACCACACAGCAAGCATTTGTTTGGCCTGCTAATATGGCGCCTTGACCAAAAATCCTGGCTACGCCCCATCCCGTAAGATCACGCTCCAGAGCCCTATTAACGTACGGATCTAGAAAGAAGACGCTGCATTTTTAACTCTGAGGGAGATGGAGAATGAGCCTATTTCCAAAACAGTGGAGTGTGTTCCTTTAAGTACTAAATTGTATATATTGTCAAAAACTAAAGTGTACATAGCAGTTGTTGTATCTTGTTTACTGTATCACTGACAGATAATTTCAAAGTCAATGAACGCTACATTATAGTGAGATATTGTGTAATG
Source organism: Maylandia zebra (assembly GCF_041146795.1). NCBI lineage: Eukaryota > Metazoa > Chordata > Actinopteri > Cichliformes > Cichlidae > Maylandia > Maylandia zebra. The sequence continues at coordinate 7,618,602 of NC_135168.1, read as the reverse complement.
TGAAATACTGTAAGCAAATGAATAAACAACTTAATTCGTGATAGACCTTTGACTCTGTTTTGTTTGAATCCAACTGTTTTTTGCAGATGTGCATAAAACATGTTACTTTTAGTATTGTTATCATTATCATCATTATTGCACTAAATATATTTTAAATAAAGGATACTTTGATATACATTCTACTGTAAGGTTGGAAATGTATTTTCTTCACCCTAAAATATGTTTTGAAATGTATTTTGGTTTGAAAGAAATATATTTTCAATTTCAAAAATATATTTTTTTGGAGCATCACAAATACAAAATATATTTACCATATATTTGAAATATATTTTGGCCAGGAAAAATGTATTTTTTTACCGTATGGGTTTGCTGCTGCTGACTTTGAAAATCACACCAAACATGGAATCAAATATATCGACTCAGCTTAGACTACAGAGAAGCTCGGCACTGCTCACAAAACTCAACACAAAAGGCTTTTTAAAGACAACAATCACTTTGACAGACACACAAACACAACTGAGTACAGAGCAGCTGCTGGTTTGAAGCCACAGAAATGTTCAAATGTTTAAACACACTGCAGCGTTGCAGCCGTGATGCATTTGTGCTGCTAAGGCCACACACATCAGCTGCCTTACATTTTAGTACCAGTTCATCTCTGACCATGGCAGCACAGTCTTTCCAGTACAGTGATGTTGGTGGGGACAGTGGGGACTGATTGTTCATTGGCTGTAAGCCGGTCACATGGACGTTTAACTGGTGCTTTGATTGCTCTGTAGTCTGTTGTGCCTGTGAGCTGCTCCTAAAATGAGACAGATTATAATTGTCACCATTCTGTTAATGACTCTTATTATGTGCGCTCTCCTCCACTGTCACACTAAACACATTAAACCTTTATTTTTGTGTAAAGTCAGGATTTATTGGCTCTTCTTAAAAGCGTCATGAAGTGCAAAACTCAGCAAACATTATACAAAAGTAGATTTAGAAGCTGAACTGAAAACATTTAAAGTGACAGTCAGCACAAATCCAGCTGACATCTCCATCCAACCCAAGTCTTCATTTAAAGTCATTATAACTGTGACACACGTTTGTTACAGTATTAATCCTGCCTGATGCTGCAGGGCCAACATCATGAAACAGGCTCAGCATTTATTTCCATTATGAAACTTTATCATTAAAAACAAACCATTGTTCTGCAGTCGTCCCAGGACTGTCGGTCAAACGTTCTCTCCACATGTTTAAGGCTGAGCTCACTTTATCGTCTGCCTGAAGGAGGGAAGCAGATGTTACTAAACATCACAATAAAACATATGAAATGGGTGCACATGAGGAACGTCTGCACTGTTAAAGCCATGCAAACATCTTCACACATGAAGCAGCAACACCTCTCAGTTTAGCAGCAGCTGGTAAAAGCCACAGTGATCCTGGAGCCTCCCTGAAGGACTCGTTCATCAGTAACTGTCAGGAGGACGATTAAACCTTCTGCACACGTCCTGTAGTTACACACTCGGGAGGAAAGACGACGTCCTCGCTCTGCAACATGATCTGTGTTTCATCCAGGACGCTCAAACACAGATTGGTCTCCAAATATTAGACGCACTGGTTCTTCATGCGTTTCTACCTGAGCACTCAGAGTCATTTCTACAACAGGCCTCCTTCACCTGCTGGTGCCTCTGTTTCTGTGTTTGGCTGTTTCCATCAGTGCCTGATGTTTGTGATCTTTGATCTGTTCTGAAGTCTCTCTTTGTAACACAAATGTTGTTTGGCTTCTTTTGCAAACAAGGCAAAAGAACTTTAATGGATTCATTTGCTGATCTTACTTTTCTGATGCAAAGCCGTCCTTTCAACGCTTTAGAAAGAAAACCAAACAATGTTTTTAAAACTTTCCCAAAATGTAAAAGCTATTAAAACCATAAACTTCTGCTCCTTGATCATGTGATTCTTCTTCTAGACTGTCTGTAATTGTTATTGCTGATTGTCAATAAAGTTGTTTTTTATAAGTTATGTTGTAAAGGAAGCTTGTGGCGAGGGAGGAGGGGCGACTAAAAGCAGGTTCATATAGTGGGAAAGTCCTCAGGTCATGTGAGGATATTTACTGATGCGTCAACACTGTCAGATAAAAGAACGGCTGCTGCATTTGTTCTCCCACAAATAAGTTTGGTGATGAGTAAAAGAATTACAGATGATGTGGCAGTTTATACTGGGAGCTGGTAGTGATGTTACTGGCTTGAACTGGGTGGAGGATGCACTAATATGGAGGTATGTGGTTTGCTGGGACTCGAGCAGCATGCTAGTGAGCACAGGTGATGTGTCTTCAGACTCTAGGCAACATATTGTTTTTGATATACTTCATTTACTGTATAGAATCAAACACAGAGGGATAGAAGTGGATTTCTTATGGCTCCCTGTGAATATCGGTGTTGATGCAATGAACAGGACGATAAGTTTAAAAAGGTGCAGCAAGAAGAAGTCGTGCAGGTTTGACTATAAAATACAGTGAAAGTGAGGTGAAGAGTATAATGAAGGTAAAGATGAAGGACGAGTGGCAGGCACACTGGGACAGAGACGGGAAAGGCAGATATTATTATACAGAAAACAGTCGTGTAGAAGAAGCTGCAGCAGAGACCAGGATGGAATCTGGAGAGTCAGAGTTGGTCACACAGGCTTGAATAGCACACTTAAAAAGGTAAACATGACACAGGAAGTGTGACTTCTGTGGACCAGAGGAGACGTTTGACGGGTTGTTAGCGTCGTCAGGATGCTGGATGGAAACGCTGTGCCTGATAGGATGATTACAGGCTGGACTTTGTCTTCCTGTTACAGATGGATCCAGGCCCTGGATGACTGCTGGACACACATGACCCACACTAGGCTGCCTTCATCCATCCTTTCCTCCTTCACTGAGACTCAGAGTCAGCATGTATGTATTTATCAGTGATTTGAATCCTTTCATTACAGAGTGAAGTTAAAGTAGACGTGTGAACACACTAATAAACACAAAGGGACACAACTACTACTCCATGATGGAAAGCTGAAGTATTACACAGCTTTATGAACCTCCTGTTATCCTGGTAGACGAGTACAGCAATAAATCTTTTACTTGAACATCTTCTGGCTCCAATAAGCTTTGAAATGTGACCATGAAGTTAGAGACACACTGACTGAAACCCACAGCTGTGACTGTGGATCACATCCACACACAGTGTAGCTGCTGTCTCTGTGTGAGCCTTTGCACTGCTGCTCGCAGCACCGTTATATCACTCAGCGCTCGCTGCTGTTATTGAATCCACTTTTTACTGTCCGTGCAATCAAGCTCCTCTGCAGAGCTAGAAAATATCTTCGAACCAGTTTATGTGTTAGGGGATCCTTTGCAGCTGTGACTGTTGCCTCTGTTTTTGTCCTTTGGTTCCTGGGAGCCTTTTACATTTCCATCAGCAACAAATATCTGAACAGGCTTTATTGTAGGAAATACAGGATTAAATAGTTGTCATTATTTATTAGATGTTGTTAAAGATGATCAGATGCTTGTTTAGTTTAATGCTGTGGCTTCAGTCAGCATCACTGTGCTGTATAGTTTTATTTTTCTGATCCTTCTGTTAAAGTTGCTGAATAAAAGCTGGTTGGTCTGCACCTCACCTCTGCCTCGAGCCTCCTTCTTTAAAGCAGCAGAGGCTCTTCATTCAGGTATCACAGCTCGAGTTGTTCTGCAGGAGACCCAGAGTACTGTCCTTGGTCCATAATGACATTAACTTTGATTCATGTCAACACGAAGCCTGAACGTCTGTGATGAACACACTATCAGCATCACTGACATATTTCATCATTTAAAAACACTTCCTGTCACCGTGGTGGTTACAGTGACATCATGCAGTTTGTGCTTTGACCTCCAGAGGGCGACAAATCAGCACAGACAGAGAGCTCCATTCAAACTTTGCTGCCATCAGGAATAATTCTTCAAATATAATCATCAGTGTTTGAGCAGTTATGATATCAGGGACAATCTAGACATGTGTGACAATACTGAACATGTCACATGACACACCTCAAACATCATGTGATCCACTCTCAGTCTGCACTTTCAGTCATGACTTCATGAATTTATGATCAGTTTACTCCTGAAATATTCAAATGCTGCAGGGTGAAGAACAACAAAGTGCTGACACATGTTTGTGTTTCAAACAAGAAAACCAGCAGAAATAAATCATCTTTGGACAACATGACAGAGATTAGTGAGTTTCCAACTTGCACTTGAATGCAGCACAGACAGATTCTGATGTTCGTGGTTGTAAACGTGTCCTCAAACGCCGCTCTGACTCTTTCCTTCCTGCTCAAAGTTCCTCTTTTCTGAACTTGGTGTTTGTGCCTGACGCTGATCGTCTCCGTGTGGAGCTCCGTGTGAAGGTAACGTTAGCAGTGTGTAATGTTTCCTGGCTAACATCAGCTGTGTGCAGCTCAGTTCCAGCACAAATCTGCCGCTCCATAGTTCACGGTAACGGACTCATGAGATCGACCGTTAAACGCTCTCCCGCCATTTTGTCTGTGTGCGCGGATGTGTACGTTTTTGTTACCACTGTCATCTCATCAATAGCCTATTTGTAAAAGATCTCTGTTCATAGTTTAGTTGGATTTTAAAACTCTGTAGTTGGACAGTTTTATTTTGGACTGATGCTAAAATTCTTGCTGATTGTTTCTGTCGAGGTTTTGTACTTGACATCCGCCATTTTGGATGTGATAAGCTGTAGAGAGTGCGTCCAAAAAGAGAAACCAGAAAGAGAACCTGTTTTATTAATAACCTCTTGCAAATAGAAGAATATGAAAAAAAACAACAACAAATAGGATAAAAACTTTAAATCACTTGAATTTTTAAAATCACCATCATCTGTTAACACAAATTTGATCATTTCAAATTTGTGTTTTCATTTTCTCTTCCCAGTTACTTCTTTCTCATTCTCTTCATTCTCCTTGTCACCTTACGTCTCACTCCTTAACTGAAGTTATAGTTCTAACATAAGAAGTCCCACCAACGTCCTTTATTTAATCTCTGTGTTGTCACAGTTATTATCATCAGATCAGACATGAGACCCAGACAACAACATAAGTTTACAAGCTAACATCATGTCAGCTAACATTAGACGATAGCATCATAAACTTTAAATTACTTTGCCTCTGATCAACAGTTTGATTACATTCTCACATCACAAGTTTATTTGCTAAGTGTGAGTCCGCCCACATTAGATCCACTTTTCAGCAGGTGGAATAATTTGTAGTATATAGGTAATACATCAACAATGCTGCCGTGGCTAAGTTAGGAATATTTATAATGTCATTTCCAAAACTTGCATATGATCTGCAATTTGTAGCAGATCTACTGACTGTCACAGAGCAGCTGGAGCAGTCTCGAATGCAGGTCAGTCCACTGCTGCCCCCTGTGGCCAAGTGCCATAGCTACTGCTGGATGAACTCGTGACACATCTGCACCTGTTTCTATGAACACATTGAGTCTGAGTGGCTGCACTTACACTGGTGCATTCAAACATATTGAAAGATGCCAGCAATGTGGATTGTCAAGACTCAAACCAACCATTGAGCAAAGACAGCAGGATCACTTGTTTCTGTTTGTTATACAGCCAGATTTACTCGTGACACACATGTGCAGCTGCTTTATCACCTATTCTGAATTTGTTTCAAGCACAATACATTTGTTACACATGTTGGGATATTGTGTTTGTTTTAAATGTTATATACCTGTGTGGTATGTGACTTGTGTTGCCATGACGCCAGGTCTCTCTTGGAAATGAGATTTTTAATCTCAATGAGATTTTTTTTTTACCTGGATAAATAAAGGACTAATTTATAACTTTCAGTGTTTTCCGGTCTTCCAAAAGAAAAAAAACCTTCAACTACATGACATGCAGTTGTGTATTTGTTTTCACCTTATCATACACTTGAAGTTTTACAAATCACCACTTCTTTAGTGAATATCATTTCAGTCTCAGACGATCTCGTTTCTCTTACAGAGGTTGAATGCACCTTCTGCGGATGGCGGTACCACACAGTGTGCGTGGACTTCCCCTGCACAGAAGGCAACTACAAATGCTGTGAATGCTAAATAAACAGAAACAAATGATCCCTGTTGTCTTTGCTTGATGATTGGTTTGAGTCTTGACAATCCACATTGCTGGCGTTGCATCTTTCAATGCCAGCAATGGCAGGTATCAGTGCTCAAAGCTTTTGTGTTTGTTTCCAACAAGTTGCCCACCTCGGGAAACAAAAATGTGTTCTTTTACTTGTCAGATGAACATATGAGCCACTTTGACTCTTCAGTGCAGTGTGGAGCCTAACAAAGATCTGTTTTGTGTCCCAGCTGATCAGCAGGAGGAGGAGAGTCTGACGGAGCAGCAGAGGAACATTTTCAGCTACTTGGACTCAGCTCAGCCACTACAGAGGAAACAATGAGCTCAACACAGAAGGTGACAGACAGAGCAGGACCATATGACCAAAGATATTTATCACCATATACATTTGAACATTTGCCATAACGATGTAGCTGACGATAGAATTGACACCAGACAAAATACTTTACAGCTGCACAACTTTATTAAAAAGCCATCAATGTATTTTCACTGAAACAAGCAGCTGTTGTTTATGTGCATTAAAGTTATATAAAAATGTAACAGTGCAAATGCAAATTCCTCGCTGACAGTTTAACCAAAAGGCGTTTCCAGTGGAAACTGGCCGACACATCCTGAGCATAACCATGTATAATATCCACTAAACTTCAGAAGAGGTTATACAGTCGTGGCCAAAAGGTTTGAGAATTGCATAAATATTGGAACCTGGAGAAGTTGCTGCTTAAGTTTTTATAATAGCATTTTGCCTGCACTCCAGAATGTTATGAGGAGTAATCAGATGAACTGCATCGTCCTTCTTTGCCATGAAAACGAACTTAATCCCCAAAACGCCTTACCACTGCATAGGGCTGCCACAAACGATTATTTTGATAGTCGACTAGTCACCGATTATTTTTGCGATTAGTCGACTAATCAGATCATCATCCATTGGACGTAAAACGTACAGCTTATTGCACCAGCAGCATCTGCTCTTATATAACTATCATTAGCTTACAGCTTTAAGTGTTTAAGGTATGTGCTAACTAAAAATAAAGACAAGATGGTAGTTTATTAAATTTTAATTAAATGTGCAGATTGTTTTGGTGAAGTTTAATAAACTCAGCCGAATTACTCAGGAACAAATAAAATACTGAAAAAAGCCAAACAATAACATTTTTAAGTTTATCTAAGTGACTTATATATCATGTTTAACCTGAGTAGGGCGGTGGGTTTGAAAACGATCTGCCGGGAGTCCGGTGCTCTCATGGCCCCCGGCTAGCTATCGAGCTAGTGGGTAACAGACTTCTCCGAAAACGTCGGAGCGCTTTTGAAAATATGTGATGTCTTGATAAACTGAGCCGATATTTGAGGTTTACACAGCTACATTCTCGCCTGAAAATATGTTAAACGTTTATTTTGTGACCCAGAAAGAATAATAAGAGTAATATTAAAACTAACTAGCTGCCGCTATTGTTGGAAACTGCGCTGGGCCGCGCTATGAATTCTGGGACAGAGCTTCTTCTTCTTCGGGGTTTAACGGCAGCTGGCATCCTTGTACATGCAGTGCTGCCATCTTCTGTTTCAGTCCGTTATTACACTCTTAAATCCTGCTACTTATTCCTGCTTTTGGGATCTTACAAAGCTTCAAACGACGCGTCGACTATTAAATCAGTCGTCGACGATTTTGATAGTCGACGTAATCGTGACTAGTCGACTAATCGTGGCAGCCTTACCACTGCATTTCATTGCTGTCATCAAAGGACCTGCTGAGACCATTTCAGTGATCGTCTTCTTAACTCAGGTCAGAATGTTGGCGAGCACGAGGCTGGAGATCATCATGGCTGTATCCCGATTCAGGTTCTGCAGCTTTAAAGTCCTCAAGGGCCGCAGACTCAAAGACCGCTAAGGCCGAAGTGCGAGGCTCGTAGGTTCGTGAAATGGGACGTCTAACCTCCGTCGCGCTGCCCAGGTTGCCTAGCAACCATGATACTAACAGTTATTTATATATATATATTTATATTATTTCTGAGAGTGTATCATGTAACACTATAGATCAACTTAGCTCAGAATATATAAAGCATATAAACAGTTACAGCAATATGATGCAACAAACACAGCAGCTACTGATCCAAAATACTCAAAGCTTCATAGAACTGAAACCAACATTTATTTTTAGCTCCATTCTGCTGCTGATACAGACTTTAGGTTTCTGAACATTAAACTTGTTGCTGCCTTTCATAGTGTGTAACTTGAAGGCCCTGAGTACTTTCTCCCACACTGGAAACACTGGGATGATCACATTATTTGAACATTACCTAATAAGACTGATTCAGCACAGACAGTTATGTTAAACTTTCCTAGCAGTCCTTCACAAACAGGGAACAGTCTGTCTATTCTCTCCATCTGTCAGCTGCTGCTGGCTCTTCCTCCTCCTCTTCCTCACACACTGCTGAGTTTGTCCTGGTGGATCATCAGGGCTGCAAAGCCTCACAGATGATGTGCAGCAGTGGCTCCCTCAGTCTGTCCTCACTCTGGACACTTGCAGTCGTCACACATGGAAATCAAATGTGTGATAAGCTGCAGGATTCAAACACAAGTGTAACTTATAAACACATGTTCATACTTTTATTCCACAATCAGAGAGAAAGAAACAGAGAGAGAGTGCAGGACAGACAGACAGGTGACAGTCTCAGGTGTACACACTGCTACACAACAGCACCAGAGAAGCAGGATTTAGTGTTTGTGTTATTACGAGTGTAAACAAGAAGAGTTCCAGATGGTGCAGTGGACACATGTGTGACTGCTGTGATTAAAGCATCTTTCTTTCAGCTTAACGAGTGAACCGTCAGCTCGTTCAAACACACGTTAAAGTGCGTTTGGCTCGACACCAGCGAACAGAGGCAGCAATATAACACAGCTAACATTAACAGTGCAGTGGATCCTGCTTGTGCCGTGATGTTCAGGACTGCAAACCAAGCAGCATCACTGACTTTCAGCTTGTTGTGTTTGTGGATATATGACTGACTTTAATTATCCACAAAATCATCACATTCTCTGTCAGATGAAGGTCGACTATTGAACGGCGTATATTTTAAAGGCTTTAAAAGCAAGTTAACGCTGAAAGTACAAACATCACTAATGTCACATAACTCTGCCGACAAGGCATAGCTATGGCTATGAAATGCTCTTTGTGTATCACTTCTTCATTATGAAAGATGTCATTAATGCACTAGTAATGTCTCATCTGGAGTATTGTTCAATCATTTGGTCAGCAGCTAATAAGACAGATCTTAACAGACTTCAGTTAGTCCAGAATAAGGCGTCCAGATTAGTGTGAAGATGTTCATACTATACTAATATTGATAAAATGCATAATAACCTTTCTTGGCTTCCTGTACAGGCTAAAATATTCTATGGCTTACTTGTAGTTCTAAAGAAAGCAATTCTGTTAAACACACCACATTTATTCTGCTCAGCTCCAGTATCCAGATGAAATACATCATCATATTACACGATTTACAGAGCTTTTAGTTGTTGTAAATATTGTAAGACATGATTTGTTTTTGAAATTTGTGTAATGTGCCTCAATGTTATTGATATTATTATTAATATTATTATTGATTGCTTATATTTGAACAATTGTGAAAACTCACTGTGGATGTAAGAGTGAAATTATGTGGATATCTTGAATCCACTTTATTGTGTAATATTTTATGTGAGTATTTGACGGAAGACGAGCAACATCTGTTGTGGAAGCTAACGGGGTTCCTTTAGAATAAACAAACATAGGATTTATTATCACTGAATAATTCTGTATAAATCTATACAAATTATAGAAATATGTAATAGGAAACAACAAAATAATCTAAATTATAAAATAGTGTGTGTGTGTGTGTGTGTGTGTGTGTGTGTGTGTGTGTGTGTGTGTGTGTGTGTGTGTGTGTGTGTGTGTGTGTGTGTACAATCAGGAGGGATGGGCATGATTTTAGTGTTTGAACAGTCATGAATTATCTTTAACAGCAGGTTGGATGTAATGTGTTAGAACTACCAGCAGGTGGGGATAAGAGACCTTTAAGGTGTTTGGTGCCACGCTCCACCTTCAGGTTTAAAACTAGTGTTAATGGAGTTTGAAGGTTGAGTTTGTTCCACGACTGCATTTCACTCACTGCCTCTGTTTACAGAGTCATCTAGTTACCCACTCTGGAATTAAGGCATACAGCTGTGACGAGTGTGGCAGAGCTTTTACTCGCAGTAGCCACTTACAGAGTCATCTAGTTACCCACTCTGGAATTAAGGCATACAGCTGTGACGAGTGTGGGATGGAGTTTACTCTGAAGGCTTCACTAAAACAGCATCAGGTCATCCACACTGGAGAGAGACCGTTCAGCTGTGACTTGTGTGGAAAGTCTTTTTCCTTGAAGGGTTCCCTAAAAAGACACCAACTCATCCACAGTGGAGTGGCAGAGCTTTTACTCACAGTAGCCACTTACAGAGTCATCTAGTTACCCACTCTGGAATTAAGCCATGCAGCTGTGACATCTGTGGAAAAACTTTCAGCCGGAGAGAGAGCCGAAATATACACCTACGCATTCACACCAGACATGATGTGTACTGCTGTGAACAGTGTGGCAAACAGTTTACAACAGACGCACACTTACAACAACACATGTTTACCCACACTGTGGAGAGACCTTATCGATGTGACCTGTGTGAGAAGACTTTTAAAGCTCCACATCACCTGAGACGACACCAACAGATCCACACCAGAAAGAGACTCTACAAGTGCAGCTACTGTGAGGTATGTATTTATATTGTTATCTTGTCATTTTAGCCTGACTGTTTGGAACAACTCTGCTCATTAAACTGTGTTAGCATGTTAGCAATTCTACTGCATGGAAAAGCAGCTCTGAGTGATTATTCAGATTTTCCTTTCAGTTATGATTTTAGTATTACTGTAGTATTATGGTGGTAGTATTGTAGTTATTGCAGCCCAGTAAACTGAGTGTGTTAACTGAAACAGTCAAATGTAGTTGGACGTCTGCAGAGATGCTCTTTATTTCAGGCGACGTTCAGGATACAAATGTTGAAGGACTGACTTACACTGTCTTTGTGTCTTTGTTTAGAAGCAGAGCGACACAGATGGATCCAGTTCTCAACCCTGTCATCACTGTGGTGGTGGGAAAGACTTTCATTGTGACCTCTGTGGAAAAACTTTCAGTCGGCAAGCTGCCCTTAAAACACATCAACGTAGACACACTGGAGACAAACTGAAATACTGCAAAGAATGTGGGAGAAGCTTCACCACAACAAGTGAGTTAAAACAACATGAACTGATTCACAGTGGGGTTAAAAAGCACCTCTGTGATCAGTGTGGGTCATCCTTCACCACTGCAAGGGACCTTAAATTACACAAACGAGTCCACACAGGAGAGAAACCACACAAGTCCAGATACTGTGAGAGAAGCTTCTCACAGTCAGGTAATCGTAACATTCATGAACGTACACACATGGAAGGAAACTACAGCTGTGACCAGTGTGACAAGAGCTTCAGGAATCTCAGTTCATACTCTGCACACAAACGATCCCACGTTACTAAGAAACTGTTTCACTGTTACCAATGTGCCCAAACATTCACCTCATTGTCTGCTCTGTGCAAACATCAGCGTGATCACTCAGGGCTGAAATCACTCCCATCACTGGATCACAGTGAATCTGAAGACACAGAAAGATCCTCTGGTTTCTGTGTCAGACTCAAAAAGCTTGAGATCAGGCTCCACAGAGTTCAGATAGAATCATTTAACCTTGTGTTGAACTGAACTGGTTGCTGGGCTGAACTTCTACATAATACAGATCTACATGGGATCTTCTTTCCTGTTGTTTTACTGAGTCAGTTTTGTCCTTTTTTCTCTGTCCTGGTTTTGCTCGTCTGTAAATGATTGAAACTCAGTCAAATAGTTCATTGTTCTCCAGCAAAACGTTTTGGAAACTCATGTTTAACCTTTAAAACTCTGACATGTTTTAGCACACAAGGCTTCATCGGGGAGTTCACTCATGATTGGACCATGAGAACAAAGGTTTTTAGTTCTTTCAAAGAGAGTCTTGGAGATGTTTGATGTTTCTGTTTTTCTGAAACCACCTGAAAGAAAAACTATTTTTCTTGCTTTATGTAGTGTGGAAGTTTTTAATGTTTCTTCATCTGTGATGTTCTTGAATGTGTTCACGTGAAGATGGTACAAATAAACTGTCCTTTCAGCTTTAGCTCCTAATTTATTCATTATTTATGGATGTAGCACAGCAGCCGTCTCTTGATTAACACATGGAGGGCTCGGGATCTGATGGTGTCGTCTCCCTAATTTGCCCACTCAGTAAATCTCACTCATGGCCAAGAAATTGAAATAAACCTTGTTTCCCTGCTGGATAGTGATCCACTGTAACTCTGCTCCTCCTTCCTGTTTAGGATTTCTGTGGCTGAAGTAAAATTCCCTCCATCCATCACTTATCCCAGCTAACCCAAAGTGAAATAAAGTTTTGCTGGTCTTAAAAAAGCATTACAATAATGGGCATTACCAATGCAAACTGAATGATACAGAAGATGAAAGAAGAGACTTTGATCAGTTAATAAAGCTCATGATCTGGATTCATTGTGGCTGCTACACAGATACTTCTGGGTCACTTCTCTCAGTTAGGAACCTTCCTCACCAAACTGACTGTTGGACCACACCCCTGGTTTCATGAGAAATTGTTTCAGCCATGATTTCTCTTCCTGTATTTCAGAGTAAAGACTGAAGTGACAAATGGAAGCATGTTTAAAAAGCACAATGTGAGAGAGACGTTGAGGTCCTTAGAAGTTACCCTGGGTTTTTCTGTCACCCTGCTAGATGTTACACACCTTGTTATTGGACTGATTTCTACTGCTGGACTACTCCTGCGGAGAGTAACAATACTCTTACTAATTAGCTCCCTTTCACACCTTTGGGGATATTTATTTCTGTGTTTGCAGCGCTGTGAGCCAGAACAGCGAGAGAAAAATCTGCAACAGCGACGAGCCGAATGCTTACGTGAATCGCAGCAGCTGCACATGTGCTACGCTGAATTAGAGGATATCTTTGCTCTGGATTTCTATTTCTACTTTTTCATTTCTATATGATTCTTCTTGCATCTAAACAAAGATGATTCAATTTGCTAAATGTTGATGACTCTTCGTGCTCAGGTGTAAATGAGACGTAATATTTGCTCTTGGTTTGGTTCTCCTGTACAGAACCTTGCAGTACAACAGAAACCTAAAAACATTATTTGTAGTTGTTATTCTTAGTTGTTCTGCTGCCTAAATACCACAGGGTCTGATTATGAAGTTATTGAGCTGCACATACGTTACGACCTGCTTAAGTTCGAGGTCACAGCGTCTGTAGAGCAGCTGGAACATAATGAAGTCTACAAGGTTAAAGTTTTCTCTTCAGTTATTGTTCTTTCTGCTGCTTGGTTTGATGGATCTGAGAGCTTTTGTTTTTATTATTGTTATTATAATTATCATTAATATTTTACTCTCTAGAAGCTTTAAAATAGTGTTTGTGTTTGAAAAAATTGATTTAAGAATTGAACAGAAACATCTGTCCTTCTGAAAATCGCCCAAAGGCACGGAGACAAAGTCAAAGGATGCAACCTGTAACTTTCTCTTCCTTCATGTCAGGACCATCATCCATGATTTATATAAAATGCATATAGCAACAGTAGCACTTTAGTTTGGACTTTATGATTTCTGTAACTGGAAAATATTATTTTGTTTAAAGACAGAAGAGACCGCATAGTTGCAACATCAAAGGGAAATATTAATTAATTAGCATCAAGTATATTTGTTGCTTAAGCGTTTGCACTATAACTTAAGTAGGATTATAACTTTTAAGGAAGGAAAGATTTCAGATATTTAGTTCACTGTTTCAGTTATTTTATATGAAATTAAAACATTTACGTTGGTCAAATATGATGCTCTAAATCAAATAAAAGTTTGAAAATAAATGATGTATTTTTAAATGCTGCAACAAATGTTCACAAAAAGTAACTATAATTAAAACCAGTTAAACAAAATCAAATGTTTGAATCATGCTTAACCAAATGCCAGGCTGGAGAGCTGAACCTAAAGTATACGTAGAAAGATTTCAACATGTGAGCAGTTTTTAATGTTTTTATCACATATAAATGTCACAGCAGTGGGTCCTGGCCCAATGCTTTGTGTTTTTGCTTTTCTTTGACTCTTGTTTTTCTTGGTTTTTGTTCTTCTTATTTATCAGGCTCTCAGTAATCTTAGTTCTCCCTCCCTCAGTGTTCATTTCAGCCTGTGTTTAGTTTCTGTTCCCGTGTCCCACGTTTCATCGTTTCATGTCGAGTCAGCCCTGTCTCTCTGTTTCCTGTGTCTCCCCAGTCAGCCCCGCCTCCCTCGGGCACTCATGTGTGATACAGAGTAATAAACCTGACTACATTTGCTACACTCTCTTTATTACCTGTTACTTTAAAATTCATACACTAATTATGTCTGCCCATCTCTCTAATGTGAAGGTCAAAGGTCAACATCCCAGTGACATAAGAATAATCCCAAAGGGGCAAAGGCAGCGGTTAATTTAGCATATTTAGCATTAAGGGTACAGCAAGGATATACTTTTACTTATTGTGGCAGGGGTGTGGTCTCTGGCCTGCTGCAGTGGAGGCTGGTGGCGGGACGTTGGACTGCACAGGTGAGGGTGATGGAGCTCATGACTCTCCCCTTTATAGTGACAGAGGAGACCGGCGTGGGGGAAGCGTGTAGTGGAGGAAGCCGAGGAGAGAGCTGGTTTCTGGCTACAAAGACGGCGTCAAACCAGAAAATATTGCTTGTGGTCAAATAATGTGTAATAATAATGAAATAAATAGGCCATTGGGAAAAACTTGATTTTTGAAATAAAGACTGACTTTGAAAAAAAGGACATTTGGATTAAAAATGGCTGGGAATAAATAAAATGCCTCAGGAATAATCTCTGTTATTGTGAAAAATAATGATCATGAAATAATATTTCACAATAATAAGTAAATTTATATAGCAGAATGCAATATATTTCACAATAATGAGCTTCTTTTCAAAATGTGTTCAATTATTTCACAATATCATTCTCACATTACATATCTGTGTCTTATTTATTCACATAGTTATTTATTTCATCATGACTTATTTATTTATTTAATTTTGAACACTTTGGAGTTCCATATGGTTGTAGTGGGCTTGTAATGTAAATGTGGTCTGATTAAATGTGACATTAATGCTGACGCTGCATCAAACCCTGATAAAACAGTTCTATTAGTAGGTCTGTGTGATCAGCATCAGTGGGTTAAGGTGAGGCCTTGACTAGTAGAGCGTCATGTTGGTGTTTAACAACACGTGAGCCAACATCAGACTCCGAGCGCTACGATGCTAAAGATCAGAAGATCCAGTGTGACATCATCGTTACCTGGCAACAGTAGCCCTCATCTGACTTTATTGGAGGATATTTACACCAGCAACACGGTTTAGTTTGATATGACGGATTAACAACATGCGCTGTGATATCCAGTTCATCTGTAATAGATACTGGATCTAATCAGTGAGCAGATATTTGATCAGCTTATTTATAATTATACTAGAAACAAATACAACTGTGTTGGTGATTCATGCAAACTTGCATATCAGCCTTTGAAGGTTTTTTAGTATTGAGAACAAAGAGGTTGTGTTAGGGCTGAAAAGCCCGACTTGTTCTCCTCTGCAGGTCATCAAATGCACCAAAGAAGTTTGTATTTGCACAGCCTGTATATGTTTGATGGCTTTATTATTCTCTGTTCAAAGACAGTAAATATGGAAAATGTCTCATGTAGTATCAGCTTCATTTAAAATGACTGCAGCAAACATTTAGAGAACATGTGCTGCTGTTTGTCCTACATTTCAACACTGAATGAACCCTGAAAACATGATGGCAGCTGGCAGGTTGGAGTTCACATGAAATATCGGCTGTATGAAGACTGGAAATATAGATGATAAAAACATGCAGCCAAACATTTGTGGACATGAATAAACTATCTGATCCAAAAAGCAGGAAGTGACACAGCTAGAAAGTGTGTAACAGCTGAAGTCAAATGTAATGCAGAGTTGAATCTGCACTTGGATCCATCTGTGAAAGGTCCACATGTAGGGATCACATGAGTCCTGATGTTTGTCAGTCAGCTTGATAACTCCATCTACTGTGGCTACATATACTGGGCTGGTAGCTCCACAGTGTTGGAAAGAAACTATTAAATGTGCAAAGTTTAAAATCAGAGGCTCTTCTAACACAGGAGCCATGTTGAGTTTAGATCACAGCCGACCACCGGCAGTCTGAAATGGAATGAAGCCCACTGACAGCCAGCAGGTCTAAACAGGAACGCACCCATTTGTATGTGTGGCAATGATGTGGCTGCAGCTGACACAGGATTGGTTCAAACTAAACATCAGACACATTTCACAGAGTTCACAAATAAACTCACGTTTTTATTTTTGAAGATGATCATAAAGTAGAATTTATGGTCCAGTAGAAACAGCAGGAGGTTTGAGCCCTTCTGATGGCAAGGCAAGGCAAGTTTATTTGTATAGCACAATTCAACAACAAGGTGATTCAAAGTGCTTTACAGAGACATTAGAAACAAAAACAAATAAAAAGCATGATTTAAAATTGATTAAAACAAGCAAACAAACTAACTAACTAATTAACAAACAAACAAACAAACAAAACAGTATATAACATCAAAACAGATCAGAACAGTAGATAAAATCAGTAGTTAAATGTAAGTTTTGAAATTTAAGCTTAAAAGTGTGGATTTGGTGCTTTATTCAAATGCAGCTGAGAACAGGTGAGTCTTCAACCTGGATTTAAATAAACTGAGTGTTTCAGCTGATCTGAGGCTTTCTGGGAGTTTGTTCCAGATATAAGGAGCATAAAAGCTGAATGCAGCTTCTCCGTGTCTGGTTCTGACTCTGGGAACTGATAAAAGACCGGATCCAGATGACCTGAGGGATCTGGAAGGTTCATACTGGGTCAGGAGGTCATTGATGTATTTTGGTCCTAAACCATTCAGAGCTTTATAGACCAGCATCAGAACTTTAAAGTCTATCCTCTGACGGACAGGCAGCCAGTGTAAAGACCTCAGAGCTGGACTGATGTGGTCCACTTTTTTGGTCTTAGTGAGGACTCAAGCAGCAGAGTTCTGAATGAGCTGTAGTTGTCTGACTGATTTTTTAGGTAGACCTGTAAAGATGCTGTTACAGTAATCAAGCCTACTAAAGATGAATGCATGGACTAGTTTTTCCAGGTCCTGTTGAGACATCAGATCTTTTATCCTTGAAATATTCTTGAGGCGATAGTAAGCTGATTTTGTTATTGTCTTAATGTGTTTTTCTAAGTTTAGGTCTGCATCCATCACTACACCCACATTTCTCGCCTGGTTTGTGGTTTTTAGATGTATAGATTGAAGTTCTCTGGTGACCTGTAATCGTTTTTCTTTGGCGCCAAAGACTATTACCTCAGTTTTGTCTTTGTTTAGCTGGAGAAAATTGTACGGGGCCTCGGTCTCCTGGTGACATTGTGATATATATTTGTGTGTCATCTGCATAGCTATGACAGTTTATTTTGTTGTTCTTTATAATCTGTGCCAGTGGGAGCATGTAAATGTTAAACAGAAAGGGTCCCAAGATGGAACCTTGGGGAACTCCACATGTGATACTTGTCTGCTCAGATGTGAAGTTACCTATTGATACAAAGTATTTCCTGTTTTCTAAGTATGTTTTGAACCAGTTTAGTACAGTTCCTGAAAGACCTGTCCAGTTCTCCAGTCGTTTGAGTAATATGTTGTGGTCAACTGTATCAAATGCTGCACTGAGATCCAGTAAAACTAAAACTGACATTTTTCCACTGTCTGTATTCAGACATATGTCATTAAACAGCAGAAACAGGATTTGGAGGAAGATGTTAATAGATTAGAAAGAATTGTACACTGTGAATCAATGCAAGTCTTTCTATATAGACAGATCTGTAATAATCCCTCAGGTAGGTTCCTCTGGGACAGTCACAGATAGAGACACCAATTCTGACATCCTTTGAAAGCCTGACTTTGAATTTTCATCACTCGTCATGCGCACAGATGTTAATTCTACATATTCCTGGTACTGAACTCTAAATCAATATGAAGAAAATGCTCCTGCTAATCTGCATCTATGTTGATATCAAATCCTTTTCCAGCACATGGATAAATCTCTATAAATCTTTCAGTCTGATCAGAATGGGCACAGTGTTGTTATTGCAGCTCCCTGATGTTTGAAAAGCTAAATGTCCATTTTAAAGTGCCCGTGTGTAGGATTGTGTTTCCTTCCTTTGTGCAGTTCTTACAGTAAACATGTTTGAATGTTTCCTGTTCCCCTGATGCTTCTTCCTGTTGGATAAAGTTGGTTTGAATAACATGTTCTTATAGGTTATAATGAACTTCAAACTGTGATCCACTTACAAAACTGCCTCATTTTATTGGAACGATCCACATTTGCATCCATTCACGGTACATTTGACATCTGAACACGTTTGTACACATGATGAAAGGACAGATGGTGTTTGTGTGTCCTTCTTAAACTTAGTGTGGATGTTTCATCATGTAGAACTACTTAGAACAAAGTCTTTGGAACATTTGGAGAACACGTTTAGGAAAGTAACATCCTGGTAGAACATTTTCTTAAAGCAAAGCAGAGCTGCAACATGACTGTGAGCATTCAGAAGAATAAAGTCAGAATACTTTATTATTATGAAGACTAAAGTGCACCTTAATGCTGCCGATGAACACACATGTTCTTTGTGAAAGCATGTGTGAGCACAGCTGACGTGCACCACACTGACCCCACTCGCCCCATTTCTTCATCCACTTCTTGCTCTTGTGCTTGAAATGAGACGCAGCAAAAGTCAGAGGCTCTAAAATCCACAAAAAGGGGGCTCGTTAGATCAGGATACTGGATGTGATCCATAGAAAACATGGATAATACACCACTTTATTTGAAGCATCTGTAGCACTGCCTCAGTTCTGGATGTTTCCACCGACTCCTCTGTGCACCTAAAGGAAAGGTCAAAGGTCAGCAGCACATGTAGTTGGGACAATTCTTCAGTCGCACAAACTACACAATCATTTTCCTCCAATGACGACTTTTCACTTGCAGAAATGGTCCTGTGTGATTTCCAGGCTGTGATATAAAAACTAGTTCCTAATGGCAGCGACTCACTCAGTAAACATGTGTTTCCTTCACCAACCTCACACACAGATCCAATAAGATCAGGAAGTGGGCAGTATAGTACAATATGTGTTATTCTGTGCTGCACTGCCCAAACTAAAGATCTGCTGAAGTGTTGGAAATGATCCAGATGTTTATTTTGGACGATACAGCAGAAGATCAGACATGAAAGTGGAGATAACACAGAAGACCTGCAGCAAAGGTCAGAGGTCAGACTGGGCCCTGGATTCAACAATGAGCCAATGATCATCAAGCAGTGACTAAAGCAGAGCCCTGACGTTCTGACATTCATCACACAGTCAGAACAAATGTCTGCTGATGACTTCATCTCATGAAACGACTGATAGATGTCAGTTCATTGATCAGCTGAGCTGCTGATCTTCATCGTCACAGAAACATTCAGCTTGTTTCAATCAGTAAATAACTCCCACTACTCCCAGTTTGAACTGTTCCCACTCAAAATGCTGTGAGAACAATGATCATTGTAGAACTTCACAAACATCACGTGTTGTTTTCCACATGTAAGATCAGCAAACACACAGAAACTTCCTGTTGCCACACACGGCCTCTAAAATCTCTTCCACGCTTTCTGTCTGAAGTCCACTCTCTGTGTCGGATCCACAGGAAACAACAAGATCTTATTAACATGGTTTTCAATGTGTCTCCTTCCAAAAAGTCCAACCAATGAACAAATGTGTGTATTTGTGGAGGCCGAACAAAAGCATGACACATTTCTCTGTTTCTATAAACTGGAGTCAAACACAAACATGAAGAGTTTCACTGACAGACTCCAAAATGCCCCCACAGTGGATCAAAGGGAAATCCTACAGTGTGGCCAGAGACTCTTAATGGCTCCAACATCAACACATCCACAATGTTGGATCCAGTTCTGCCTCACAGAGTTACTAAGACACACCCTCTGCCAGCATCACAACAGCTCCACCTGCTTCACCTGCCTCCTCAGCATCTGTACACCTGAAGAGAAAAGAAAGGCTCCAACAGCTCAAATCTACAAAGGATTCATGAAGTTTCATCCAACAATAACATGTTTGCCTTCCACAGTGTGCTGTTAGACACCACTGTACCTCTGCCATTTCAAAAAGAGCAGCTTGGGAACATTTTGGCTCCAAACACTTTGTGTTTAAGTTCTTTGTTTTCTTTGTGAAGCCGACAACATCTGGAGCTTTGTGACTCATAGAAACATCATTTTGTTCTTTAGATGACAGCAGATTGGGACTGAATAATCAATCACTATCAAACCAATAAAGACAAACATGCTGATTTTACAGGAACTTTGTTGGAGAAGCTGCAAAGACATGAAACTGGTGGAGATCCCAAACCAGTTGATAGTGCTGGTTATTCCAAATAAAGCTGTTTCCCTTTGAGATGAAATGACTTTGTGTCCTGATATATAATAAAGATGTTGTTGTTTTTGAGCCCCTGTATTAAAAGTAGCTTAAAGTCAGCTTGAGTTTGATGTCTTTATGTCAAAGCTGCTCATGATGTTGAGCTGCTGATGGAATAAAAACAATATAAAAGCATGTAGTCCAGACTTAAATGCAGCCTGTTGTTAGCTGAGGTCCACACACAGTGTTTGACAGTGTAAAGTGTGTGAAAGGGCTGCTGGTGGAGCTCACTAGGATGAGCAGGTGACCATGTGCCACGAGGTGGAGAGCAGCTGGCCTGGCTTTGACCCAGGCCACGCCCCCTTTCTCTCTGCTTTGCTGTCACTTATCTTCACTGCTCTGTCCAATAAAGCTGAAAAAGGCCCCGAATCAAAGAAATCTGCTGCAGCCTCTGAAATGTCTTCTGTTTCCTTCCCGACGGCTTTTTCACCGTCAGCCCATCAGACAGTCCAGCAGCATTTATGATGATGTCATGATGTTGAAGAGGCTGCTACGGTGGCCTCCCATGACCCCCAGCCTCATCACAGCTGAGATGCAGACATTTGAAACCATTCAGCAGACAACTGAATAACAGTCCAACACAACAGTCTGTGTGCAGACACACACTGAGCTTTCATAGAGTCAAACACAGCTGGTTGAGTCATTTCTCTGTGAGTCTAAAGTGAATCTAGTATTTGAAAGTCCACTTCCTGTATTTGTTGTTGAAGACTTCTTCAGCTTCTTCTCAAGGACATCAGCTGCTTGTTTGGCAGCAGAGGCAGTTAAGAAGCTTCCTGAAAAACACTGAACAGTGAGTTCACTGTGGCATATGACAGATTCAGCTTTCTGTGTGCAAATGTGTCTGTGTCGACCTTTCAAATGCTGTTGAATCCAAAACATCAGCGGCTCCTCGGCTGCTCACTTCATGCACTTCTGTCTGTGTGACAGTCCAATGACATCACAGCTGTTTCCAGCCCCAGTGTCTCAGGACTGGACACCTTTAAACATGTCGAGGATCAAACAGCGTCCAGCTAAACACACATGAAACTATCAGAGCTGACAATCATTCCAATAACATCTAATGGTTCATGTATGTAGACACAGGACTACAAGGAAATGGCTCTCAGCATCTGGCTGTGGGAACACATGAGTCCCTGTTTGTGTTCAGATTGTGTGCATGTTTTAGACGTGTGTCACATGTAGAAACACAACAATCCCACAATGACACACAGATGTGTTTGACACAGCTGTGCAGCTGTAAGTTGTTTCTAATGATTCATTGAAGCTCTTCTAACATTCTGGAGATGATCAGTACATGAATCTGTTCAACACGACAACAGTTTGACTTCAGTGTGAACGTTTGCATTAAATAACCTTCTTCATCCAGCTGACAGCATCTTCATCCTATGATGTGAACAGTTCCTCCTGTTGATGACAAACCTCTGACAGGATCTGCTTGAGGAGCTTTTTCATGTGCAGCTCTCTGAGCTCAGGGCTGAGCTGCTGTTTCATCTTTAAGAGCTGCTGCCTCCTCGCCGGACTTGTTCTCCTCTTCTTCTCCTAATGACACCATTTCTGCTTCATATTAAATTCAATAAAGATGCTGACATGTATCTGTAGCAACAACATCATTGAATCTAGAACAACTGGAGCCAAACCAGTGGCTCTGCTGGGATCACTGGTGAGCCAACACTTCCTTGTTGATGCAGATTTCAGGGCTTCCTTTTGCTCCTCCGTTATAACTGTTCTCTCTTCTCAACACATGATGACACAAAGGAATCAGCAGTGACAAAGATGATGCTGAAGAGAAGCACACACTTCACACATATAACAGAGCAGTGCAGTTACACACACCTCTGCTCGACATCAGGCCTCAAACAAAGACACAAAACACTAACTTGACTCTAAACAGAAGAAACGAGCAGCTGTTTCTGTTCTGTGCTTATTTATATTTGACACACATGCTTCTCTTTGTGCAAACACACATCGCACTATAAGGGTAACCTCGCACACAATGATTGGACAGCACAGTGATGATGCTGGGAGATCCTATACGCAGCAACACAGAAACACTGAGAACTTTAAACAATGATGGAAAGTGTTATAAATGACTTGTTGGCCTCTGATCTGTCACAAACAGCTGAAACGTGTCTCTCATGAGTCACATGAAGGTTTTTGACAGAAAGGACAAAAAGTAGCTGCAGTCAGTTTGTGTCATTTTTATATTTATTCATCTGGGAGAAAAATCTGAGGGACATTAAAATGTGTTTTCAACAGAGACAAGAACATGAATATAACAGAACAGGTAAATGAACATGTTTCAAGTAAACAGCTGGACTGATCAGGTCCAAACACAGAGTGATAAACTTGTCAAACAGCTGTCATATCTTTATATAGAAGCTCTTTATAAATGCTGCTCACTGCAGTCTGTTTACTAATAATGTCAAAGTGTTAGAAACACAGAAACATCAGAATGGTCTTTGTTCACAGAAACCTGTCTGGGATCCTTTGTTGTTCTTTTGATGCAGAGTTACATTATAAATATAAAGAGTTATTTCAGAGTCTCATCAGTTTTCCTGCATGTCTTTATTTAACACATCAGCAGGGCTGAAGCTCTCATGTTAAACACACACTGATCTATGGACACGTTCATGTGTTTCTAACAGAACCAGGCTGTTATCAGCCTGCACTAACATTATGTCACACACACTGAATGTAACAGTGACAGTTTACATCATCACACAATCAGCTGTGATTGTTTCACTGTCATCAAACGAGTCAACAGGAAGTAGAATCAATAGAAACCAATCATTTACTGACAGCATGTCTGATGGAAATAAGTGCAGATTATGTATGAAGTCTAACTGCACACAGTAACTGTGTTACAATAAGGACTTAACAGCGCCCTCTGCTGGAGTGTTTCAGTACTGCGTTAACTAGAATACACCACCTCCTCCTCACACCACCTGCTACAGCTCTACTCTTCTATGACTACAGTCATCCACAGCACTGATGTGAGGTCACATGGTTCATATGTAAGGAGCACAGCTGACCTCAGGTCAGTTTAATGACTGTGAGCAGCAGCTGTGTTATTGTCACTGTGACAGGGAGACACTCTCAGACACAGCGCTCATGTCAGCTTGTTCTCATGCAGGAGGATCAGGAGCTCCATGTTTGTCTTTCTGTTTGAATCATGATGTGTTTGTGCCATCAGAGTCTGTCATGAGTACTCAGGGTTTCACAGCAGCTCTTCTGGATGCTGACGAGGACTCCAACCTCATGTTTCACCTCTCTGAGCTTCTGATGTCTGTGAACACTCGTGTTTCTTCTCTGGGCTCATCTGGACAAAAACACCTTTCTGTGTTTGGCTGCAGCCTCATTCTGACTGACAGGAAGTGTGTTATCCATGAGCTGCACTTCTGTGAGGAAGTTTCCTGCTGTGTTTCCTGTCTGTGGACAAACACGAGTGTTCCAGCTGAGGACTTGGTTCCTTCCACCTGTCCATACAGGACATCACGCTGTCTGCAGCTCTGTAAATGCAGCTCCAGGTCCTTCCACGTGCTGCTCTGTATTTGTGCAGTTTGTAGTGTGTCCTGGGAAACGTAGCACACATGGTGTTCTTCTGCTGTTTCCTCCTTTCACTGAGTGTGAAACACTGACGCTGTGCTGTTGTTCACAGAGGGGAGCTGATTCTAGCTGCAGCTGGACTCTGTCATCTAACTGAATGTGTTGGTGCTGATCACGGGGCTCTGAGGGGGGAGCAGCAGGAGGACTCTGGATGCTGACGTCAGTGTATCTGTGGAAGCTCCCACAGCGTGTCTGTCATTCAATATTGTGCTGTATATTGTATCTATGCAAAGATGAACAGACTGTGTGTTCACTGGTCTCTGTGCTGCAGCTCTGATGTCATCATCACTCCCTCCTCCACCCTCAGCAGTCCCAGCATGCTGCTGTGGTGCACCCCACCCTCACTCTACACCTGAGCCACAGACCACACCCTCCACCTCAATATACACCACAGTTTTCTCTGCTGTGGAAATGAGATCAGGAGGAAATCATCATTATTATTATTTAATAAACGCTCACATTAATGTGGGCTTATTTGTTTCATATTAGAAACATTAGTTGAGTGTTTTTAGTATAAAATGGTCAAAGTCCCTCTTTTTGCTCCTCCCCTCACCTGTGGATGGGCGGTGCTGTTACCGTGGTGACAGCTTGGATGTGTTTCAGTCCTGCCTGGTTATCACTGCAGGAATCTTTCACATTTATTACAGGTAATAACTCTGATTTTTCTGTGTATTATGAACCAAATGTATCCTGATACACACAGAGATGGATGAGCAGAGGTTTTTTTTGCAGTTTATGTAGTTACTATGGACTTAATGCATACATATTATTAAAATTAGGGCTATAACAGTTGTATTGATGTATAGCAACTTGAAATGCTCCCACAAATGGCTCCACAGCATGTAAAAATATAACAAAAGCTCTGGCGGACTTGGTTCTGTGGTCAGTCTTAAAGGGTGAAGTTAAACTCTGTAATCTTCACTGTGTCACAGAGTTCAGTGAGTCCCGTTATTCACAGTATCAATCAGATCATCAGAGAACAGCTGATCAGCAATCAGTGGTGCCAACAGCGCCTCCTGTGGTGAGAGGATGCAATAATGCAATGTAGCATTTTTCCACTCAACACTTGCAGTCATGGAAACTGTCTGTTGGATCTGTGTGACGTTGCTTTCTTGGTTAGAGTTCCTCACAAATGTCCAGATGATTCTTCTAATGAGGCGTCGACCATGTTTGCAGCTCTTTGGAAGAAAACGTCGCCCTTTGCCATCCTTACTTTTCTTTGACTTCTTCAAATGCAGCTGAACTCCAGCTGGTATTTTCTTGGACTTTGCAGCTGTTTCTGCTCATCAGTTCATTCCTGCAAACCTCTGAAGCTGAACAACAATGATGCTGCATTGCTGGCTGATCCCAAAAGGTTGATTCTGTTCATCTGGACGTTTTCAGAAACGTTTGCTCACTGATCAGGTGACTTCTTCAGTCTCAGCTGACTGCAGCTTTACAAGCTTACAAACAGCACATTTGCACAATGACTGAAAGCAGCAGCACCTGATATATATGATACTAATATAATACATATACATATATAATCCATACTAATGATGAAGGAACTGAGCTCACAGTCCATTGTTCATTCAGTGAACTACTCAGTTTATTTTGGGCCTCAGAAATGCTCACTCTGTTTGTACATCACTGTCAGCAATAGACTCATTCTGTTGTGTGGACAGGAACACATGTGACATCACTTCCTGTTTGTTTGTGACTGAAGAGGAAGAAGTTTACAAGGAATCATTTAGAAGAGTTTCAAACATCAACTGATTGAATCCATGAATCTGAAAACGTGTTTGTGAGTGAAAGAGACAGACATGTACAGACTGAACTATCTGTTCAACAGTCAGAGTGTTTCTGTAACAGGAGACACTCTTTACACTCCACTCAGCACAGGGACACTGAGGAACCAGGAGACCAGCCATAAAACCAGGATAAAGAGTTTGAGTGAATGTGGTGTTGAAGGTGTGGAGGTGGATCAGAGTGTCAGAGGAGACTCTGTAGAAGGACAGAGTGCCAGCAGGACAGTCCACATACACTGCTGCTCTGTTAGAGACAGAGGAGGAGGAGGAGG